>NC_133651.1:125881492-126206080 GCF_009905375.1 Apium graveolens | reverse complement strand
TCTAATCTAACTCAACAGCTTTAGTCCTAGCTAAGAAGCCTGACAAAGCTGAGGATGAAGAGAAGAAGAAGACAAGATTAAGTCATCTTCCTCTTCCTATCTTCGACGAACAAGATGGCGAGTCGTATGATTCGCTCTTGCTGACGGATAGCTTCCCGCCTTTCCTCCTCCAATCGCTCCAGATGGCGATGGTAATCCATATAGAAGAATAGAAGGTGAGTCAGCACCTCCTGTGGGACAGTCCCAGATCTCCTCAGGAATGGCTGTTACATGCCACTCCTGCTGCCACTCGGCACAACTTAGCTCCATATGAAGGTTTGGTAGTTCAAAAACATGTTGTATCTGACCATTGTGTTTTTGAAAGAAAAGGATAAGTGTGTGAGAAGAATGTGATGGAAAGACTGATGTGAAGTGGTTGCTTATATAGGCAAGAGAATGCCAGAGACGCAAAGATTTAATGCTGACAGGTAGAATTAATTCTACCTCGTCTCCCTAGACTTTGAAAAGAATAACAGTCATTGGAAAGAGGAATCATGGTCTAGACCGCACAAGACAAGAAACAGTGGACTGTTCAAGTACAAATACCATTAATCCTAATCATAGTGACTATTAATCTTCCACTTCAACATATTCTAGTTCGAACTGAGACTGTTATCAAATTTTATTCACAGATAAGCCAAGTAAAGGATTAGACTGAGAAATCAGAACTTAGACCTATACCAGAACTTAACAGTCATCAGAACATAATTTCTTAACTCGAAAAAGGAATGCCCATCTTAGTAAATCCTCATACAAGTTCTGAGTTATAGACGTCAGAACTTAATCATCAGAACGTGTAACTAGAACTTGTCCTCAGAATTTGTGCAATAATGAACAATGACTGTTTATCTAAAATAACATAGACCACCACAGAAATTTTCATCATTCAGATGGAGTGATTAGTGTGTGCATTAAGCTAAATAACAGACAAAGAGTAAAGTCTGATTCACTTCAGTACATCTTAGAAATAAGGCATAACTAAAATTTTGCTAAAGATCTGTCATTGTCCTGAAACCTACTGATGAATGAGTTCATGCTTGAGTCCACCTCAACTGTTTTGTGCTAATTTTATGCATCTTTTGAAATTCTATTTTACAGTGGCTTCTCAGTGTAAGTGAGTCACGACTGTTTATCAGAATTTATGCTATTATCAGAGTATTTCTCCAGTAATCATAGAGTGTGAAAAGTCACCAAGAAAATATTTTGCTTTTCTAATGCATATTTACTTAATACCAGCAATGCACTTGGGTCGTCCCTTCCACATTTTTACTCTAGATCTCAAAGGAGTACCTGATTTTATTCTTTGATTTTTTTTTCTTTTGATAAGTGAGGTTTATCAGCACTTAGTACATTCAGCAGTTTTACTAGTATCAGAACTTAACAGATGAGTAGCATTATTCTAATTTGTGACTTAGTAATAAGATATACAAAGTAAACTTAACTAAGCTCAATTATCAGAATTTGCTAGTGTCATAAGATTTCCACTGAAATAATTACTTCTTACATGGAATCATTTGTTTATTGAAGACTACTAGGTCAGTATCTAGCACAGTTATCCTCATAGGATTGAATAGGTACTAGAACAGACATATCACTTATCAGAGTTTAGAAACATATATCAGACAACAGTCAGTACTTAAAGACATTTATCAATTAAGCACAGAATATACAATGAGATTAATTCTGTAAATACTGAGCATAAAGTCTGATAACACAGAACAAGTCTAAGCAGATTTAGAGAAAGAACCTGAAACCATTCCAAGTTCATTTACCAATCTTGTAAAAGTAGCTTCACACAGTGGTTTTGTGAAGATATCTGCTAGTTGTTGATCTGTGGGAACAAAATGCAATTCCACTGTACCTAATCCACATGTTCCCTGATGAAGTGGTACCTGATGCTGATGTGCTTTGTCATTGAGTATTGAACTGGATTACCTGTCATACAATAGCACTTTGATTATCACAGTAAATAGGGATTTTGAAATATGTATAACCCATAATCCAGTAACTGATTCTTCATCCAAAGAATCTGTGCACAACAGCTTCCTGCAGCAATATACTCTGCTTCTGCAGTTGATGTGGAAATTGACTTTTGTTTCTTGCTGTACAAAGAACCAATCTGCCTCCAAGAAATTGGCAGCTTCCACTTGTGCTTTTCCTGTCAATTTTTGCAACCCTGCAAAACTCTCACTGAGTAACCTATTAGTTTAAAATCTGATTCTCTAGGATACCATAATCCAGAGCAGCTGTTCCTTTAAGATACTTAAAGATTCTTTTTACAGCTGTTAAGTGAGGTTCTCTAGGATCTGCTTAAAATCTTACACAAAGACAGGTAGCATAACTGATATCAGGTCTACTAGCAGTTAGATAGAGTAGAGAGCCAATCATACCTCTGTAGTCAGTAATATCTACAGATTTACCGGTATCCTTACCAGTTTTGTAGCAGTGGCCAATTGGAGTGGATGCACTTGAACAATCTTGCATTCCAAATTTCTTCAGCAAGTTTCTGGTTGTACTTGGTTTGAAAAAATAAAAGTGCCTTTCCTCATGCTGCTTGACTTGAAGGCCCAGAAAATAGCTAAGTCCCCCATCATACTCATCTGATATCTTGACTGCATTAGTTTGGGCAAAACTTCTTGCAAAGTTTGGTCATTTGTAGATCCAAAAATGATACAATCAACATAAATCTGGACCAGAAGTAAGTCCTTTCCATGGTTGAGGTAGCACATGTGTTTTGTCTATTGTCCCTCGGTTGAATCCACTTTCCAGAAGAAACTGAGCTAAAGTCTCATACCATGCTCTAGGAGCTTGCTTAAGTCCATAAAGTGCTTTATCAAGCCTGTAGACATAATCTGGATGTTTGGTATCTACAAAAACTGAATGTTGTTCAACATATACCTCTTCCTCCAATTCTCCATTGAGAAAAGCACTTTTCACATCCATTTGAAAGACATTAAACTTTTGTGAGCAGCATAAGCCAAAAATATCCTTATGGCTTCTAACCTAGCAACTGGTGCAAATGTTTCATCATAATCAATTTCCTCCTGTTGAGAATATCCTCTTGCAACCAGCCTTGCCTTATTCCTTGTAATTATGCCATCACTGTCAGTTTTGTTTCTGAATACCCACTTTGTACCAACAACAGATCTATTCTTTGGTCTTGGCACTAGGGTCCAGACTTTGTTTCTTTCAAATTCATTCAACTCTTCATGCATTGCTTGCACCCAATCAGCATCTTGAAGAGCTTCTTCCACTTTCTTTGGCTCAGTCTGAGAGAGAAAAGAATTGTAAAGACATTCATTTGAAGTACCTGTTCTAGTTCTGACACCTGCATCAGGATTTCCAATTATCAAATCAGGTGTATGTGATTTTGTCCACTTCCTTGCAGATGGAAGGTTTTCTCTAGAACTGGATGCTCCCCCATGATCCATGCTATCTTCATTTTCATGTTCTGATGCTCCCCCCTGAAACTATGCTCTCTGAGTTGGATTCTTCAGTATTTAGATTTTTAGCACTATCAGAACTTGGCTTATCAGAACTTGACGAATCAGAACTTGAAGAGCCAGATGCTTGTTCTGATGTTTCTTGAGATGTGGTAGGATCTTGAGTATGCTCCCCCCTGCATAGGTGCATCTTCCTTTGACGTAGTCACCACAGTTTCAATAACATCAGAGTTTAAATTCCATCAGAGTTTATAGTATTAGGACTTAGACTGTCAGGATTTTCAGTATCAGATTTGAGTCTTCATTTTCAAATCTCAGCTGATCATGGTCAATGAAATCTTCAAGACCAGTAATCTTCTTATCGTCAAAAGAGACATTGATAGATTCCATGACCACTTTTGTTCTCAAATTATAGACTTCTGAAGGCTTTTGTGGAAAGTGGATATCCAACAAAGATTCCTTCATCACCTTTTAGATCAAACTTTGATAGCTGTTCAGGATGAGTCTTGAGAACAAAACACTTACATCCAAATACATGAAAATATTTCAGATTTGGCTTCTTTTTCTTCACCATCTCATATGGTGGTTTTTCCATGCTTGTTAATGAGTGTTGCATTTTGAGTAAAACAAGCAGTCTGCACAGCTTCAGACCAGAAATAGGTTTGGAAGCTTTGCTTCTTCAAGCATTGTACGTGCAGCTTCAATGAGAGTTCTATTCTTCCGTTCAACAACTCCATTTTGCTGTGGAGTTCCAGGAGCAGAAAAATTCCTGCTTTATTCCATGGCTTTTGCCAGAACTCTTCCATTATCAAATTCTTGAACTCAGTGCCATTATCACTCCTTAAAATTTTCGCAGAATCTTTGACCATTTTATCCAGCTGTTTGACATGATCAATCAAGATAGATGCAGTTTCACTTTTTGTGTGCAAGAAATACACCCATGTATATCTGGTGAACTCATCCACTATGACCAACGCATACTTCTTCTTTGCAATAGACATGACATTTACTGGACCAAATAGATCAACATGTATTAGATGATAAGGCTCAAGAATTGATGATTCAGTCTTGCTCTTGAATGAAGATTTTCTTTGTTTGGCTTTCTGACATGAATCACAAAGACCACCAGGAGCAAATACTGTGTTTGGCAATCCTCTCACAAGATCTTTCTTGACCAGTTCATTTATATTGTTGAAATTTAAATGAGAGAGTTTCTTATGCCAATTCCAGCTTTCTTCAATTGATGCTCTACTCATCAGACAGATTGCAGAACCATCAGTACTTGTTGAAAGCTTAGCTTCATAAATGTTACCACGCCTGTATCCTTTCAGAACAACTTTGCCTTTAGATTTACTCACAATTTCACAGTGTTCTTCAAAGAAATCAACATGATAACCTCTGTCACAGATTTGACTTATACTCAGTAGGTTGTGTTTAAGTCCTGAGACCAGAGCTACTTGTTTAATTATGACATTTCCAAGATTGATATTGTCATATCCCAATGTTTTTCCAATGTTGCCATCTTCATAAGAAACAATTGGGCCAGCTTTCTCCACAAAGTCTGATAGCAGGGCCTTATTTCCAGTCATATGTCCTGAACATCCACTGTCCAGAACTAGAATATTTTTCCTGTTGCCCTGCAATCACAAAGACCACTAATTATTAGTTTTAAGGACCCAGACTTGCTTGGATCCTTTGGCCTTATTAAGTTTGTTAACATTTACAGCGGATTTAGCATCAAAGTTTATGTTAACATTTTTCTTTTCAGAACTTACACTATCAGACTTTGAATCAGAATTTACACTAGAAGGAACAATGGAAACTTTCTTCAAAGAAGGTTTTATTTGATAATAATCATAGTATAAACTATGATATTCCTTACAAGTGTAAATGGAATTCCATAAACTACCACAATGAAAACAAGGATTTTGTGGTTTGTATCTAATAGACTGACTCTTAACTCCAGATTTTGAAGATAAGGAGTTAATATTCTTATTCTTCCTGCAAAAAGAAGCCAGATGGTTAGAACTTCCACAGTTATGACATGTTTTCCTAGGAGCATCAGGAACAGGTTTATAATCATTGCTTTTATTCACACCTTCCTTTCCATTCCTATTTTTCTAGGTGATTTTACCTTGTTTGCATTCTTGACATCTTTCAGCTTATGCTTAAGCTGCTTCTTTGTCATTAAGCCTATGTTCACTTCAGCTGTCTTTTCCTGTTTTAGTTTGTCAGAAGTTAATTCCTCTTTAACTTCTGATTTCTCATTTTCAGACTTTACAGTTACAAACTTAACAGGTTTAAACTTTGGCTTTTTCTTATCAACAGACTTAATTTCTTCAGTTCCTTTATCTTTCTTATCTTCTCCATAACCTAAGCCCTCTTTCCAGTTTCCACTGCTTAGCAAATTTTGAGTTGTTTTGCCAGAGTTAGTCCAAGTCCTGATAATCTCTCTTTCCTTTTCTAACTCAGTTTTTAGAGATTCATTTAATTTTAGCACTTCATTCCTAACATAAAAAGCATCATCTCTATCCTTCTGAGTTTGATGGAACATGACTAACTCTTTTTCTAAGAAATCATTCCTTTTCTTAAATGCAAGATTTTCAGAAGTTAATCTTTCACATGTTAAAGTTTGATCTCTATAGCTAACAAACATGGTTTTAAGATATCTTCTCAACTCATTAATATCATCAGTATGAAAAGCATAAGTAGTCTGAGGTACCTTTGTTTCAGCAGCTTCAGAACTGCTCTCAGCAATTTCTTTATCAGCATTTGCCATCAATACATAGTTCTCCTCACTTTTAGAGTCTGAGGTGTCTGTCCAGCTTTTCTGCTTTGTGACAAGAGCCTTGCCTTTGTCACCCTTTACCTTCTTGCAGTCAGGAGATATGTGGCCTTTCTCACCACAGTTATAGCATTTAACATTGGTGTAATCTCCTATGTCAGACTTTCCTCCTCTGCCTTCAGATCTTCTGAAATTCTTCTTATCAGAACTTATGTCTTTTCTGGAAAACTTCTTTCCCTTCCTGAACTTCATGTATGCAATCTTTGTGATTCCTTTCACCATAAGAGCACACAGCTTCATCATCTCCTCATCAGCATCAGTCTTAGGCAAGCTTTCAGAATCTGAGTCATCATCACTCTCAGAACTTGATGACTCAGTATCAGACTTTATGAAAAGAGCTTTACCCTTGTCTTTCTTTGAGGAAGCTGCTTTGGGGAATTCTTCTTCAGCCTTAAGAGCAACTGTCCTTGACTTTCCTCCTTTCCTCTTGCTTCTTTGTTCCATCTCCAGCTCATGAGTCTTGAGCATTCCATAGATTTCGTCAAGAGTTGTTTCATCAAGATTGTAGTTGTCTCTTATTGTCGTTGCCTTCAAATCCCAGCATTCAGGAAGAGCTAACAGGAACTTAAGGTTTGAATCTTCAAGATCATACTCTTTATCAACCAATGACAAATCATTCAAAAGTTTGACAAATCTATCATATAAATCATTCAATGACTCATTAGCCTTTGAGTCAAAGTGTTCATACTCTTGAGTGAGTATTGTCTTCCTGTTCTTCTTAATTGTGTCAGTTCCCTGACACCTTGTTTCCAGAGCATCCCATATCTCCTTAGCAGTCTTGCAGTTGATTACCCTGTTTGACATTACATTATCAATGGCACTATGCAGTAAGTGTCGTACCTTAGCATCCTTAGCAATTGATGCTATGTCCTCAGCAGTATAATCACTCTTCTCCTTTGGTACGGTCTTTGCTGCTTCACCTGCAACTGCAACAGCGAGTTTGGTTGGTTTGTGAGGACCTTCCTTGATTCTATCAAGATATTCTGGATCTGTTGCTTCCAGGAACATGGTCATCCTTACCTTCCATATGGGATATTCAGATGGTCTCAGTATGGGAACTCTGATGGTCTCATACCGACTCTGAATTTGTGTCTTTGGTGGTTCCTCAGTTGTGGTAGGCTTAGTTGGAGTTACTGTGTCTGACATGATTGTGTTTGGATCTTTAACTGTATGTATGTTAACAGATAGGCTCTGATACCAATTATTAGGTCACACACACACTGTAGAGGGGGTGAATACAGTGTATAGTACACTCAAATCGAACTTTAAGAACTTAAGTAACAGAAAACAAACTTTATTGAAACAATAAACTCTGTTACAGTATGGAACTGTTACCTCTCAGTGATGAACAAATATCACGAGAGCTGCTAGGGTTACAATGAATAATCTTTTCTAATAATGATAACACTTATAGTGTAAACCCTATATTTGTGTTTATATACTACACAGTTACAAGATAATCGCTAATTGATATGGAATATAATTCTGCTTCCTAAAATATATCAATCAGATATCTTTTCTTCCAAGTATTCCATTCTTCACGGAATTCCTTCTTCATGCATATCTCTTCTTATGTTTATCTTGATTTTCTTTCCTTTAATCAGCTACTGTCCTTATCTGATTGTCCTTCAGCACTTAAGTTCTGATATCTATCTTCTGATGATTATCTCCTGATAACATACGTACTGATATCCTTAAGTCCTGACTTCCAGTATAAGTACTGACCAACAGTTAAGTACTGATTTATCCTGTTCAATAAGATCTGAAAGCTAAACATAAAACATATTAGCCATGACATTATCAAATATATCTAACAGTCAGGATGAGAGTGATTTACCATGAGTTAAAGCTGATGGATGAAGGCATGTAAGATACATATATTTTATCCCCTTTAAGTTGGGAGGATTCGAGGAAACCTTGAGATAGTCCGAAGGATAAACAAGGAGACGCGAATAGACTGAGGAGACAAGAAAGTAAGAAATTAGGAAAATTGGATGAAGGAAGTGACCTTCAAGAAAGTGAAGTGTAAGACCGGGGGCATGATACCCAGAAAGGGAGACGCCAGGTATGAAAGATATCCCAACATTGAGATGACTGTTGAGATAAACAACAAAAGTAAATAAGGATTTATTAAGAAAAAGTTCACGTTGAACACGACCAATATCTTCTAGAACATCCCTGTTATCATTACTGAATCAGGAAAGAAAAGCGGGTAACCGTTGTTATCTTTTAGAGGCCATATTGGTTGACCTCAATTTGAATAAGGATGCTATTGTGAAATTTGGTATACACTATCGAGATGGGAATGATTAAATAAGATAATCTATCAAGGATATATGACTTGATTTATCCATGAATGGATGCATGTACCTTTTTAAAGGTGGAATTAAGAAGAGAACCTCGGTAACTTAAAATGAATCCTAGGGGAATGCATAAAGGTTGGCATTTCACCCTTAATAGGGATAGTATGAGTTTTGACAGTATGAATTGGAAAGGATTAAGGTAACAACAATCTTTAAGGATCAGTGGAGAAATTTTTCAAAAGTATATAGAGAATGGTTCTAGTTTTAGTAAATGGTATTTTGATATGCCCTGTATCTAGGGAATACAGGAGGAACAATTAAAGGATAACCTTAGAGGTCTTACAAGGAGAATAGGTAATATACAAAGTTCTCAAGAATAGAAATTTTGATAAAGGAAATATGACGTAATTATAATAATGCTAGGTGGGGCACATGTTGAACCATAAGAAAGTATAGATCGACCCAATGAGGGTCGAGATTGGTGAAAACAAGAAGGACCCAAGATAAGAGATGTCCTAAGTATGATCGAGAGTCAGTCGTGGCAATGTTCACATCTAAAGACTAAGGCAATGACTTATGGAAAAAAATGGTGATTTTTTTTCTTCTCACCAGGACTTAAAAAAAGCATTTTCACATAATCAGTGATTGAAATGAGGTAGAAAATTTATTTGGAGGTGGTTAAAAAAAATGACATTGATTGTAAGGAAATTTACTATCAGGAAAGGTCAAAGAGGTGGCCGACACTTTAAGTGTAAGAGGACAATTATAAGCACACGTGCCAGAGGAATACAGTGATTATGGTTAAAGCCGTGAAGGTTGTATTAATGTTTGAAAGATTGACATTTCTTCTGATGATTGTACGATACTCAACCGTAATAGTAGTTTGGTTAAGATTTAATTCATGTTAGCACTGTGAGCGGGCTATCTATTTTAGAAGGTCCTATCTTAAGATAAGCCAGGACCATGTTATGAGAGGACTAAATGAACCTTTGAGCTTCATGTCTCCTAATAAAGGCATATGGTTAATAATGGTATTAACCTGCTATCGTTGCTTTCATTGAAACTCTTCTGCAATTTTATCTACTTCATGTCAAATATACGTCAGGATCTGGAGTGTTCTTCATGAATCATGGAATGGCGATTATGTTTCCTCTCTAGAAGATTTCGGTACGGCATGAATGGACTCCGTATGATTAAATATTAAGATTCAAGAAAACGAATGACTATAGTAGGTCTGTGGTGGACTATAGTAATGCATCAACGATTCTTTCAATAATGAGCCGATTACAACCGTGAGAGTTGTAGTGTAATGGATGTTGAGATTGGGTACCACTAATCGGGTTGTGGTGATGTATAAGTTATCATTGATTGACTAATTAAGTCGATTATCTAACTATTGAATACTTATTCTTTCTTATCAATAGAGAGTTGTATTACTATTCGAGGAAGGTTGCGGTGCAAGCATAGAATTCTAGTAACGATGATGTCTAGAATGAGATCCCAGATTCGATTTTCGATGTCGAGGGAGTTTCAAAGGTGATTGTGTATAAGCTCGGGGAAGAGAATGGGTCCATAGAATGATGGACGGAATAGCAAAAATATTTAAGCATGTGAAATGCGATGCGATAATACTTGATGTTGATTTATAAACATATATATTTTGTTCTCTTATGACAAACCTCTATAGTTCAGAGGTAGATTCCAAGCCAGATCAGCTGATATGGGAATGAAAGAGTCAGTGACTTATAACCTGTAGCTCTGATACCAAACCTGTGGCGCCCTCCAAACCCGGGTCAGAAGTTTGGGGTCCACACACACCTTATTTATAACCTGCTTATAACAATAATAAAGATGATAATAATATGCAGTGACCCTACTTACCAACTACCACGGACCGCAACAGGTTAAAGTATGCACACAAGCCGAACACACACTTATATTACAAACCGTTCAAATCCCAACTATCCAAACTCAGAACTGAGTATTAAACATTATTACAAACTTTTACAAACTTAATTTATTCCAAAAGAAGCCTACTAGCTCAGCTTCATCAACCTTAATCCCTAGCTCTCGCGCTAGACTGGGGATCCTCGTTACCAACCTGTTCCTTCTTAACTGGAAAAGAACATAAATAACATTGAACAAATGAGCTAACTAGCTCAGTAAGTCACAATGACAAAACTGAGAATAATGATCATCAGGTGAAAATGGTTACGATATCAAGTGAACAATGAATTATAATTTAGGATTGGACATTATACTTATATTTTAAAAACCAAGGTTAGGCTGCTGATCAGTCACGCGCTAACCCCGAGCAAAGCACACAGCATTGCTCTAACTACTGGATCCAAGGCGCACATTGGCCTAACTTGACCATTATATGGTCTGACCACGAATCTGGTCCACAATTTTATAAAAACAATCCAATTCTAACATAATAACAGAATGAACAATAATAAACAATAACCAGAATCATTAACAACAATAAATGCTTAACAATGAAAGGGTTTCAATCCTTGTACGGATCAATAAGGTAATTTTAAAGCTTAGATGCTGGGTAATGAAAGAATTGGATAACAAAGGAATCAACGTTTCAGGGTTTCAAAGATTTGGGCTTTCAAAGCATAAAATACAATGGGTTGAGTATATAAGTAATTCAATTCAGTGTTTGTTATTTAGTTTGTATGTATTTGTGGAGTAGTATCGTAGATTTGTGGTTCGTGTTGGGGTATACAATAATCAATGGCTTAGAAGAATAAGGTTTACAGCTCAAGAATAATATTTGGAATTAGGGTTTAGGTTTCAGTGCCTCAAAGCACTTGCAATATCAACAGGACTATCAAGTACTATGATATCTCGAGAAAGTTCATAACACTTGCCTGGTATAGCTTACTATACTGCACTCGCTTCCAATCTCAATCGTCTTACTCCTCAACTACCTGTTTCCCTTTCCTATGTCTTGCCACTTCTGCTCACATATCATAAGCATCTATCAATAGTCGACTCATAGGATTCTATTCAATACATACTTTTATCTACCCTTCGTTTCATCCAAATCCGATTAACGAATTGAAAGTTATGCAATAATTAAGTAAACACCGAATATATAGACCGATAGTCAATCAACAAGTCACGTATAACACATAATACATCACGTAATCAAAGACATATCATTTATAAAGAAGTCTCGGGTCATACATAGGCTTTCTGGCATTTAAAATTATTTTTAAAACATTTTTCGGAATTAAAACGGGTCGTTCGATCAATTTCGGGTTAATAAACAGGGTTCGGTTGGCCAATTCTGGCTCCAAAATGATTTTATAATAATTATCGAGCCTTGAAAATAATTTAGAATAATATTTTAAAGCTCGAAACTATTTTTCGGAATTTTTAAATCATTTTTAAATAATTAAATCTAATTAAATAATTAATTAAAATCAATTAATAATTAATTAAATCAATTAATCAATTAATTTTCGAATTAATTGACCAATTAATCAATTAGAAATTAACTGAAATTAATTAACTAATTAATTTAGATTTATTTTTGAATTAAAAATAATTTTCGGAATTAAAATACTAATTTTTAGAATTTTCAGAAATTAAAAAATGAATTTTTATAATAAAAATAAATAGGAAATATGATTTTTGAATATTTTTAAAACAGGAATCCTATTTTTGCAAATTCTGGAAAACTCAGGGACCTAACTTCATCATTTCCAAAAGTACAGGGACCAAACTGCAATTTTGCAGTCCAGTCGCCGGAAAACGTCGGGGGTGGCCGGAGAACTCGACTCTGGCATCCTCCCACCACCACAAGCTCCAGATCAATACTACACAATACCAGGAATTTATATCTGCAATCAAAATTCATCAATAACCCCAGACTTGGCCGGAAATTGGCCAAGAACATCGCCAATTTCCGACGAACATCGAAAAACTTAAAAACACAACTCCCTTCAATTCACTAATCCTCTGTTAACGAGCTATATACCAATCGATTGCAAATTTCATAAGGAACACAACCCACTATAAATCAATAGCTAATAACCCCTGAATCAAAAACCCCCAAATTTCAATTGAAAACATTCATACGGGTTATAAACCCTAATTTTGAAATTCAAAAATCAAACTCAAATTTGAACATGTTATTGAACTCCAAATCAGACGTATAATATATCAAAATCATCAGGAAAACAAGCTCTACAACATGCAATCATAAAATCATACAAACAATCATCCGAACAGAAATTCATATTTTTCATAAAAATAATTCGAAAATAAATAAATTTCTAAAAATTATACCTTTGATTCTGCAGTTCTGAAACTTGTATAATCTGATAGTACTCTTCAAAACCTCCGTTTTGGTTACTAGAGCTTTCTGAGCAGATTTCAATAACACCTCCAAATAGTAGTTTGATTCTTGGAACAGTTTATGAATATATGATTTTTCTCTGTAAAATTATATAATTATCTGTCTGTAAATGATTTTGATACGAAATAAAATACGGTAAAAGGCTATTTATAATTACGGAAAATTAGTATCCCGTTGGATTATTCCGGATATAAAACGGTACACTTATTTATAAAAACTGATCCAAACGGTATCAGTTTTCGGGATAATTATCCAAATCAGTACAATTTGTACTGCGGTCTTGGTCTCAGCGCCTGGTTACACGTATTACGAAGTGATAATTGTGATAGTTTAATAAAAAGCTCCCGTTTATCGAAAATACAGATTTTATTGACTTACCGAAATGAATATTGTATCGAAAATGTTGCGTCGGGACCAGCGCAGAACAAACCGTACGCCGGATCGAAAAAGTTGAAACATGGAATATGCTCGGAATATTATAATTGGGTTAGGAAGGAGTTCTCGGAAGAGTTTCAGGTTCCAAAAACATAACAACGGGTGACGTCGATTGGTTCCCGTTTTTATAAAATAGATTTTAAATGTTCGGAAAAAGATTTTATAAATTTCATATGATTCTTATAAATTCATAAATCAACATAAAAATAATTAGGAAGATATGACAATTATCTATATTTTATTTTGGACATATAAAAATTAAAATACTCAATTAATATTATTTTTAAATATCCAACCACAGATAACACTTAACAATTAATTCACAGAATAGATACTGAACACACATAATAATTATTTAATTAGCAAAAATAATTTACACGATATATCCCGGATATTATAATGAGACTGTCATTGGTTTCCATTCCTTTGGAAGAGATCTAAGGAACTTCATATTGGAGTCTTTTGTCTGATAGACCCTTCCATGCAACTTCAGAGTATATAGTAGTTTTTGAAACCTACTAAAAATTCCAGTGAGAGACTCACTTTCTTTATTATGAAAATGCTCATATTGCTGAATCAGTAGCTGCATCTTATTTTCTCTAACTTGCTCAGTGCCATCACATATAATCTGTATAGTATCCCAAACATCCTTGGCAGTTTTGCAGTTGATGATGCTGTCAAACATGTCACCATCAACTCCATTGAACAGGATATTCATGGCCTTCTTATCTTTCCTGACTTGTTTAATATCAGGATCAGACCATTCATGCCTTGGCTTGGGGAAAGATGGCTCATTTCCAGTTGCAGCTCTCATTGGAACATGAGGGCCTCTTTCTATGCAATCTACATAGGCCTTATCTTGAGAAAGTAAATGAAGATTCATCTTTACCTTCCAATGATGTTAATTATCTTTGTCTAGAAAAGGAATCTTGACTCCAACATCCTTCTTGTTCATCTTGCTATTTTGTTGTGATCTTTAAACTCTCTATTTGTTAAGAGCTTGCTCTGATACCAATTGTTAGTCCCTAACAATGCAACAAGAATTACAGAAGGGGGGTTGAATGGAATTCTTGAAACTCTTTTACAAATAAAAGTGTTTTAACTTAAATATATATATAAGTGTGAATTGATTTGCAGAGTGCGGAATAATAACTTGAAATGAATCAAAACACAAGTAATTAAAAACACAGGTCTTTAAAAACTTTCTGGTGGATTTGAATGTATCCACCAGAGATATATAATATATCAAGAGAACTCTATGTAGCAATTAGCTCACAGCTGCTTACAAATTTTAACAACTAAGATTGCAGAGAAATGCTAAGAATACAACTTACAAATGTTTCTCTCTTGGTTGCTTAGTTAGTTATTCTATTTGCTACTTCTTGGTTTATATATCACCAAGATTACAAAGTAATAGGACAAGATAATAAAACAAAACTTGTCAAGTCTAATACTATGTTGCTTCATTACTCTATTCCAGCATCTTTGAATATCTTCATAATAGCATGGAAATGGCAATGCTTCTTTGTTCTCTAAAACCCAGTTTAATAGGCTTCCACATTCCATTTCCACACACTCGACGCATGTGACTGTGTTGTCACTGTCAACAGATGTTTGAATTCTTCATCTATCGGGTTCATGATCATCCGTCGAGTTCATGATCATCCGTGGGGTTGTCTTGTTGATCATCCGTCGAATGGCATTGTCATTTATCCGTCGGGTAGCAATCTGGCACTTGACTTTATTTCATTTATGCATAATTACAAGACATAATATATGTACAATTAATCAACCTATTCTGCATATCTAGGTAAAGTCAACATGACTTGAGTACTACTACAGAATCTAAACAATGTGTATGCAGAAATGTGCTACAGACTTATTGTTACATAAGCTAGTCACTCGATGGATAATAAATCATCATCCGTCGGGACTATATTGAGTCATCCGTCGGGACTATAATCCTTATCCATCGAGTGCTACATTTTTCACTAAGTAAAATCTACCAAGGTGTTTTTTTAATGAAATCATCAAGTACACAACATATTCACAACAAGAAGTGATAATGGCACTGAGTTCAAGAATTCAATCATGGAAGAGTTCTGCAAAGAGCATGGAATCAAACAGGAAATTTCTGCACCTAGAACCCCACAACAAAATGGAGTTGTAGAAAGAAAGAACCGGACTCTCATTGAAGTTGCACGAACTATGCTTGATGAAGCAAAGCTAACAACCTACTTTTGGGCTAAAGCTGTGCAGACTGCTTGTTTTACACAGAGTGTTACACTCATAAACAAGCATGGAAAAACACCATATAAGATGGTAAAGAAAAAGAAGCCAAATATGAAATACTTTCATGTATTTGGTTGTAAATGTTTTGTTCTTAAGACTCATCCTGAACAGCTGTCAAAATTTGATCTAAAAGCTGATGAAGGAATTTTTGTTGGATATCCACTTTCCATAAAAGCCTTCAGAGTCTACAATTTAAGAACAAGGGTTGTCATGGAATCTATCAATGTATCTTTCGATGATAAGAAGATTACTGGACTTGAAGATTTCAATGATCATGATCAGCTGAGATTTGAAAATGAAGATTTAAGTTCCGATTCTGCAAATTCTGGTGGTTTAAATCCTGATCCTGTAAGTTCTGACGGGTTAAATTCTGATGTCATTGAAACTGCGGTAACTACTCGAAGGGAAAATGCACCTGTCCAGGGGGAGCAAGCTGAAGATCCTACCACAACTCAAGACTCTCAAGAAACATAAGAACCTGTCACTGGCTCTTCAAGTTCTGATTCATCAAGTTCTGATGAGCCAAGTTCTGATAATTCTGGAAACTCTGATTCTTCAAATCCTGAAGGATCCAACTCAAATTCTGAAGTCTCAGAGAGCATAACTAGAGGGGGAGCATCAGAAAATGCGGATGGAGACAACATGGATCATGGGGGAGGATCCAGTTCTAGAAATCAACTTCCCTCTGCAAGGAAGTGGACCAAATCACATACACCTGACTTAATAATTGGAGATCCTGAAGCAGGTGTCAGAACTAGAACTGCAACATCAAATGAATGTCTCTATCATTCTTTTCTATCTCAGAATGAACCAAAGAAAGTGGAAGAAGCTCTTCAAGATGCTGATTGGGTGCAAGTAATATAGGAAGAGTTAAATGAATTTGAAATAAATAAAGTCTAGACCCTAGTGCCAGGACCAAAGAACAGATCCATTGTTGGCACAAAATAGGTGTTTAGAAACAAAACTGACAGTGATGGAATAATTACAAGGAACAAAGCAAGGCTGGTTGTTAAAGGCTACTCTCAATAGGAGGGTATTGATTATGATGAAACATTTACACCAGTTGCTAGATTGGAAGCCATAAGAATCTTTTTGGCTTATGCTGCTCACAAAAAGTTTAAAGTCTTTCAAATGGATGTGAAAAGTGCTTTTCTCAATGGAGAATTGGAAGAAGAGGTATATGTTGAACAAACTCCAGGACTTGAAGACTCAAAATTTCCAAATCATGTCTACAGATTAGACAAAGCACTTTATGGCCTTAAGCAAGCTCCAAGAGCATGGTATGAGACTTTAGCTCAATTCCTTCTGGAAAGTGGATTTCACAGAGGTACAATTGATAAAACACTGTTCTACCTCAACCATGGAAAGGACTTACTTTTGGTACAGATGTATGTTGATGATATCATATTTGGTTTTACAAATGCCAAACTCTGTGAAAAATTTGCAAAGCTAATGCAGTCAAGATATCAAATGAGTATGATGGGAGAATTTAATTATTTTATGGGACTTCAAGTCAAGTAAAATGAAGAAGGTACTTTTATCAATCAGTCCAAGTACACCAGAAATTTACTGAAGAAATTTGGAATGCAAGACTGTTCAACTGCATTCACTCCCATGACCACTGCAACCAAGTTAGATAAAGATACTGGTTCATCAGTAGATATTACTAAATATAGAGGTATGATTGGCTCTTTACTCTATTTAAATGCAAGTAGACCTGATATCATGTGTGCTACCTGTCTTTGTGCAAGATTTCAGGCTGATCCAAGAGAACCTCATCTAATAGCTGTGAAAAGAATTTTCAAGTACCTCAAGGGTACAGCTGATCTAGGATTGTGGTATCCTAGAGAATCAGATTATAAGCTAATAGGTTACTCAGATGCAGATTTTGCAGGATGCAAAATAGACAGGAAAAGCACTAGTGAAAGCTTCCAATTTCTTGGAGGCAGATTGGTTTCTTGGTTTAGCAAGAAATTGAAATCAATTTCCTATATCAACTACAGAAGCAGAATATATTGCTGTAGGAAGCTGTTGTGCACAGATTTTTTGGATGAAGAATCAGTTGCTGGACCATGGGTTAGAATTTTCTAAAATACCTATTTACTGTGATAATCAAAGTGTTATTGCTATGACTAGGTAATCCAGTGCAACACTCAATGACAAAGCATGTCAGCATTAGGTAATCCAGTGCAACACTCAATGACTAGGTAATGGAAGGTATAGTGGAATTGCATTTTTTTCAACAGATCAACACCTAGCAGATATCTTCACAAAACCACAATGTGAAGCTACTTTTACAAGACTAGTAAATGAACTTGGAATGGTTTTAGGTTCTTTCTCTAAATCTGCTTAGTTTTTGTTCTCATGCATTAAACTTTATGATCAGTGTTTACAGATTGTCTTATCTTCACGTAATATATGCTTAAATTGTAATACATTAAATACTGATTGTTATCTGATGTGGATCTATATACTCTGATAGTGTTTTGAATATTCTGTGACTATTCCACTCAATGAGGATAACTGTGCTAGATGCTGACCTAGTAGTCTTTAACATACTGGAAATCCCATGTTTGAATTAGTTGTTTATGTGGAAATTCATTAACACAAGCAAATTCTGATTTTGAGTTAAGTGAAATTTACTTTGTGTATCTTATTATTAAGTCACAAACTAGATTCTTGCTTCTTATCTGTCAAATTCTGATGTCAGTAAATCTTAAGGATGAACCACATGCTGATAAGCCTCACTTATCAAAAGAAAAGAAAAGAAAATTGTAGTCAGATACTCCTTTGAGATCAAGAGTAAAAATGTGGAAGGGAAGACCAAGTGCATTGCTGGTATTAAGTAATATGCATTAGAAAAGCAAATAAATTTTACTTGGTGACTTTTCACATTCTCTGATTACTGGAGAAATACTCTGATAATAGCATAAATTATGATAGCAGTTGTGACTCACTTACACTGAGAAGCCACTGTGAAAAAGAATGTTAAAAGATGCATAAAATGAGCACAAACAGTTGAGGTGGATTCTTGCATAAATTTATTCTTTAGTAGACTTCATTATTAGTGACAGATTTTAAGCACTTTCCTTAGTTATGCCTTATTTCTAAGATATACTGAAGTTTATCAGACTTTAATCTTTATCTGATATTCTGCTAATGCACACACTTTCACTCCATATGAGTAATGAAAATAACTGTGGTGATTAAGTTGTTTTTGACAAACAGATAAGTGTCATTTGCATAATTCTGAGGAAAAGTTTTGATAGAAGTTCTGATGATTAAACTCTGAAGAAACAAGTCAGTATTTGTATGAAGAATCATAGTAACAAACATTCACTTTTTGAGTACAGAAGCCATGTTCTGATAACTGTTAAAATCTGATAATAGTCAAGTTCTGATATTAAATCTTGATGCAAACTTTGATGCTTACGTGGCATTATTTATTTACTTGACTCATTTGTGGTAAATACAGTAACGGTCATATTTTATCAGAATATAATTAGGTGAGATAAAAACAGTCATAATTATTAAGTAAGTGGGAAGCGTGTTTTCCTTGAAACACTGCATATGCACATTTATTACTGCTTAATACCCGTGCCCACTAATAATGTTTTGACTAATGATATGCTACCAGGTGTCTAAAGTCTGTTCTGCTTCAATCATAACAGTTGTCAAAAAGAGAGTATAAATATGGGAGTTAAAAGATTTTATAATCTTTTACCTACTTTTCTTTCTCTAATCTCTCTTATTCTCTCTCTTTCTAATATTCTCTGAAGCCTTTTTCTTACAGGACTTTTATCAAACACCTTGTGCACTCTATATTCTCACTTATTTTTCACAGAAATGGCACCCAAAGGCATTGTTTTCAATGGAGCTAAGTTTGTTCCTAACAACTATTCATCTATTCTCTCTAAGGATGAAACTCCATCAGAACTCCACTTCATTCAAGACTTTTTATCTCGAAGTGAATTAGGCTATGCTTTGACTCAACCTGAAGCTATCTCAGGGACTCAAGTGCTGGAGTTCTGGAGGTCAGGAGTTTATGATGGTGGTGCCAATGGGTCCCAAATATCATATTTATAACAGGGGAGGATGCTCATTTGGTGACTTTGGCCACAGTTCGACAAGCACTCCATCTGAAAGAAAACTGCATTTTTTCAACAGTTGAGGAGCCAGCTCTTCAACAGCTAATGGCCAATCTGGGCTATGAGAAAACTTTGGCAAAGCTTGGACAACTAAAGAGACCCCACATCAGGAGGGAGTGGAGTTTCTTCTTTGATTGCATCACAAGAACCTTTGCAAACAAGTGTTCAAACTTTGATGCAATTCCTATCCTCAGTCACCAAATTGGGTATACTATGATTACTCAATCTCATTTTGATTATGCTACTGATGTACTAGGATTCATAGGGGATAGGATGACAAAGGATAGAAATATTGTGTATTTTGCTAGATTCTGTCAACTTATTTATAGCTTTTGTAACTCTGATATACCCCAATTAGCAAGTGAGTTGATTTCACCATTTAAACTTGCTAAGAGAGCATTTACTGACTTATTGTCTGCTGATAATAAGAAAACTGTTTTGAGACCCCTCCAAATTCCTACTTCTGTCAAACAGTTTTTGGTAAATTCTGATCCAGACACATATTCTACCATATATCCTGATGTCCATGATAAGTGGCATTTTATGCCACTTAGAGCGTCTTATAACGGCTTGAATTGGTGTCTTGAACTCGAGTATTTTGTGTATTTAACGTGTTTTCAAGTGTTTTTGTATTTCAGGATATAACTTGCTTAGATAGGAGGATTTCATAAAAATAAGCTTTAGGAAGTGCTTGGAATTAGTCTCGGGGAGTTGTGCGAAGAATTCAGCAAAATCAGAAGCAAAAATTGGATTTTTCCAGAAGGCTTGCATGCGCCCGCCTGGAAGAAGCTGGCGACCGCTTGGTAGCAGGAGCCCGCCTGGAAGAAGGAGGCGGCCGCCTGGGTGCGTAAAATCAGATTCTGGAATTTATAATTCGAGTATAATTGGGCTTCTGTTGGCGCTGGTTCTTCTGGACTCTTATATAAACCTATTTGGGAGACGTTTTCAACAACTAGTAACAAGGAGAAAAGATCAAGAAGACCATTTTAGCAGGAAACAATGAAGAAGAGGAAGCATACGTTTATCTTGTGATTCATTTAATTCATTGTAATAGTGGATGCTAGTCTTCTTTACTCTTTGAACCTTAATACTCTTGTGACGTAATATGTTTTTATTAAGTATTTTTATTAGTTTATATCGTTGTGTTATTATCATGTTTTCATATGAACCCGTGATGACGATGAGTTCTATTATGGGCTAATCATGATCATGGGATCATAGCGGATTTACTATGGATTTTTTTAGTTAATTGTTTAATATCTTGGTATGTGGTGATTGTATGATATCTAGCATATGTTGTGCTTATTCGTCTTATGTGTGTCGCGAACATGTAAGATAGCCTGTTAATCTCTTGTGAAGCGACAGTGAATCTTGAGATTTAGAACTTGCCATGCAAGCATAGGTTCATGTATTGTATGCATGATTAGTGGGTAACTCTAACCATTTTACTTGCCTTGTGTAATCATAATGAATAACTTGCGCTTAAATCGTTATGTTGTCAAATTCTGTAGACATATAGGGTCTCAACATAATTGATGCCTATTAAACTTCTATCTTAATTGTGGATGCTTGGTAGAATGGTATTCGTACAACGAAAGTTGGCGTTTATCAGTTTCGTGTTGTTCGATTAATATCATCACCATTACATGCTAAGGGTAATAATAATAACTATTGAATGAAGTAGTAATGAAGTTATGATCTCATGTGTATTTAATATTATTAATTTAAGTGTTTTATTCTCGTAGTTAATATTAGTTAATCAACCTCAATTGTTATTGTCTTGACATTGAAGAGTAACCATACATTGGTGAGTAAGTGTTAATTAAATATAATTAATCAGAGTCTCTGTGGGAACGAACTAGAAATCATTCTATATTACTTGCGAACGCGATACTTGGGTGATTATTTAGCGCATGCTTTGAGCCTAACAAGTTTTTGGCGCCGCTTCCGGGGACTCGGTGTTAATTTGTTTAGTTTATGTACTTGTCATCAGTGGTCATTAGGATTCATTGATTAAGACTTGTTACTTACTGCTTTCAGTTATGTTTCAGGTACTCTAGCGAGCGTTTATACAAACACGTTCTCGCACCCGCAAGAGAAATCTAGATACGACTGAGGAGACAGATACAGCTCTTGACTTTCCGGAGATGATAGTTTTTCAAAATTCGGATAAAGAGAGTGAAAAGAAAGAACCTGTAACAATGGGTGATCGTATAGTTCAAGCTGATCCAGCTCTTATGGACTTTTCTCGGCCTAAAATTGATGACATTCATTCAAGCATCATTCATCCGGTTATTCAGGCCAATACTTTTGAAATCAAGTCGGGCACTATTCAGATGGTGCAGAATTCTGTTTCTTTCAGAGGTGCTGCGACTGAAGATCCCAACATGCATATCAGGAATTTTGTCGATATCTATAGTACTTTCAAATATAATGGTGTTACTGATGAGGCTATCAAGCTGAGGCTTTTCCTATTCTCTTTAAGGGACAAAGCTAAGGACTGGTTACATTCTTTACCAGCTGGGTCCATCACTACTTGGGAAGATCTCGCGTAAAAGTTTCTGGTGAAGTTCTATTCAATGGTCAAGACTGCAGCTATGATGAGTGCTCTTACTCAGTTTACGCAGCAACAAGGAGAATCTATGTGTGAAGCTTGAGAGCACTACAAGGAGATGTTAAGAAAGTGTCCACATCATGGTATGTCTGACTGGATGGTGATCATTGGTTTCTACAATGGTTTGAGGGCCCAATCTAGGCCTATGCTCGATGTAGCTTTTGGAGGCGCTTTGTGGGACAAAAGCTATACTGAAGCCTATAATCTCATTGAAATTATGGCTGCAAACGAGTATCAAATCCCAACTCAAAGGATGATGCCTGGGAAGGTAGCAGGTATTCTTGAAGTTGATGCAGCTACAGCTATTGCAGCACAGCTCCAAGCGCTATCTATGAAGGTCAATTATTTAGCCAACTATGGAGTTAATCAAATAGCTATTATCTGTGAGCTTTGTGCAGGCTCTCATGCTACGGATCAGTGTTCCCTTGTTAATGAATCTGTTCAGTATGTGAACAATTATCAGCGACCGCAGCAGCCTGTACCCACTACTTATCATCCTAGTAACAGAAATCTTCCCAATTTCAGCTGGAGTAATAATCAGAATGCTGTTCAGCAACCATATCAGCAAGCTGCAAGTAAACAGTTTAATCCACCTGGATTCCAGCAACCTCAGCAATATGCTCAAAGGCAAACATATCCTCAACAAGGAGGTGTTGCTCCACCTTCTAGTGCTGATTTTGGGGAGTTAAAGCTGTTGTGCAAAAGTCAAGTTGTTTCTATCAAGACCTTAGAAAATCAAATTGGACAAATAGCCAATGCCTTGCTCAATCGTCAACCTGGCATACTTCCCAGCGATACTGAAGTGCCAGGCAGGAAGGAAGCTAAAGGGCAAGTCAAAGCTGTCACCTTAAGGTCTGGAAAAGTTGTTGATGCTGAAAAAGCAAAAGATGGAGAAGTTGAAGTTGTAGATGAAGAAGAAAAGCAAAAGGAGAAAGAGGGGGCACCAAGGAAGACTACTGTTGAACACATTCCGCCTGAGGGTAATACAAGGGAGAAACAACTCTATCCTCCACCACCATTTCCTAAGAGATTGCAAAAATAAAAACTGGACAAGCAATTTGGTAAGTTTCTGGAGGTGTTCAAGAAACTTCACATCAACGTACCTTTCGCTGAGGCTCTGGAGCAAATGCCTAGTTATGCAAAATTCATGAAAGGTATTCTTTCAAGGAAGGTGAAACTGGATGATCTTGATACTGTTGCTCTAACGGAAGAGTGCAGTGCCGTGTTGCAGCAAAAGTTACCTCTTAAGCTTAAGGATCCAGGTACCACCTAAAAGTCAAATTTGGTACCACCATTGGCAAGTTATCATTCGACAAGTGCCTTTGCGATTTGGGAGCAAGCATCAATCTGATGCCATTGTCTATCTTCAAAAAGCTGAATTTGCCTGATCCGAAGCCCACCTACATGTCTCTACAATCGGCTGATCATTCTATTATATACCCACGAGGCAGCGTGGAGGACGTGCTAGTAAAGGTGGACAAGCTCATCTTTCCTGCAGACTTTGTTATTCTGGATTTCGAGGAAGATAAGAATATTCCCATAATCTTGGGAAGACCTTTCTTGGCTACAGGCCGTACCTTGATAGATGTGCAAAAAGTGAACTCACTATGAGGGTGTAAGATCAGGATGTGACATTCAATGTGTTCAATGCAATAAAATTCCCTACGGAAGATGAGGAGTGCTTTAAGATGGATTTGGTCGATTATGCAGTTATTTCAGAACTTAATCATGTGCTAGGGTCTGATGCCTTAGAAAAAGCCTTATTGGGGGAATTTGACAGTGATGATGAGGAAGGCAATGAGCAATTACAATATCTAAATGCTTCTCCTTGGAAACAAAAGTTAGACATGCCATTTGAATCTCTTGGTAATACTGATCTTAAGAATAGTGAGGGAAAGCTCAAAACATCTATTGAGGAAGCACCTACTTTGGAGCTTAAACCACTGCCTGAACACTTGAGGTATGCTTTTTTAGGTGATGCATCTACTTTACCTGTTATTATTGCATCTGATCTTTCAGGTAGTGATGAGGACAAGCTCTTGAGGATTTTAAGAGAATTTAAATCGGCCATCGGATGGACTATAGCAGATATAAAAGGGATCAACCCTTCGTACTGCATGCATAAAATTCTGCTAGAATAAGGTAGCAAGACGACTGTTGAGAAACAGGGAAGGCTTGATCCTATTATAAAAGAAGTGGTGAAGAAAGAAATTCTAAAGTGGCTTGATGCAGGAATTATATATCCTATTTCAGACAATTCTTGGGTGAGCCCCGTGCAATGTGTACCTAAGAAAGGAGGTATTACTGTGGTAACAAATGAGAAGAATGAGCTCATCCCCACTCGAACAGTCACATGATGGACGGTATGCATGGACTACAAAAAGTTAAATAAATCCATAAAGAAGGATCACTTCCCTCTTTCATTTATTGATCAAATGCTTGATAGGTTGGCTGGTCATGAGTATTATTGTCTTCTGGATGGCTATTCGGGCTACAATCAGATTTGTATTGCATCAGAAGATCAAGAGAAGACTACTTTCACTTGTCCATTCTGTATGTTTGCTTTCCGTAGAGTTTCTTTTGGCTTATGTGGTGCACCTGCCACTTTTCAGAGATGCATGATGGCTATATTCTCTGATATGATTGGAAATAATCTCGAAGTGTACATGGACGACTTCTCCTTCTTTGGACATTCGTATGATGAATGCTTGAATAATCTCCGTTTGGTGCTCAAAAGGTGTGTGGAAACCAATATGGTGCTTAATTGGGAAAAAAGTCACTTCACGGTGCAGCAAGGCATCATTCTTGGGCATAAGGTCTCTAGTAAGGGTCTTGAGGTGGATAAAACCAAGGTGGGAGTCATTGAAAATCTTTCGCCACCTATTTCTGTGAAAGAAATCCGTAGTTTTCTTGGTCATGTGGGTTTTTATCGGCGTTTCATCAAGAACTTCTCTAAGATATCTAATCCGTTGTGCCACTTGCTCGAGAAAGATGGGCCCTTCAAATTTAATGATGAATGTTTGGCAGCATTCGAGACTCTCAAAAAGAGTTTGATCACTGCACCAGTTATCACGGCATGGGATTGGAGAGAACCTTTTGAGATGATATGTGATGCAAGTGATTATGCGGTGGGAGCAGTTCTTGGGCAGCGGAAGTCTAATATCTTTCATGTGGTCTACTATGCTAGTAAGACACTAAATAGAGCCCAATTGAACTACACCACTGCTGAGAAGGAGCTCTTGGTGATAGTTTTTGGTTTCAAAAAATTTTGATCTTATCTACTTGGGACAAAGGTGACAGTATTCACTGATCACGCTGCCATCCGCCAACTGGTCTCAAAGAAGAATTCGAAGCCTAGACTTATTCGTTGGGTGCTCTTGCTACAGGAATTTGAGTTAGAGATCAAGGATCAAAAAGGTACTGAAAATCAAGTAGCCGACCATCTCTCTAGATTGGAGAATCCCGATTCTACTTTACATGATAAGACATTGATCAACGAATCTTTTCCGGATGAGCAGTTATTCGCAATTCAAGAGGAAGAGCCATGGTTCACAGTCATTGTGAACTATCTAGTTAGCAATATAATGCCTCCTAATATGAATGCGGATCAAAAAAAGAAGTTTTTGCATGAGGTGAAGTGGTACATATGGGATGAACCATATTTGTTTAGACAAGGAGCTGACCAGATAATCAGGAGATGTAACCCATTCTGTGAAACGGAGGGGATATTATGAGAATGTCATTCCACAGTTTATGGTGGACATTATGGTGGTGAAAATACAGCAGCTCGTATTCGTCAAGCAGGTTTTTTCTGGCCTACGTTGTTTAAGGATGCACATCAGTTCGTTTTAAGGTGTGATCGTTGCCAAAGAGTTGGGAATCTTACCAGAAAGAATGAGATGCCTTTGAATGTGATGCTTGAAGTTGAGGTCTTCGATGTTTGGGGAATCGATTTCATGGGACTATTTATCTCGTCCTGTAATAATCAGTACATCTTGCTGGCAGTCGATTATGTCTCGAAATGGGTAGAAGTCAAGGCTCTGCCAACTAATGATGCAAAGGTAGTGTTGAGTTTTCTTCATAAGCAGATATTCACAAGGTTTGGAATGCCACGAGTCATCATAGGTGATGAAGGGTCGCATTTCTGCAATTGTAAGTTCACTTCGATGATGCAACGCTACAATGTGAATCATCGCATCGCAACTACCTATCATCCACAAACTAATGGTCAAGCTGAAGTGTCTAATAGAGAGATCAAGCGCATTCTAGAGAAAGTCCTTTGTCCGTAAAGGAAAGATTGGTCTTTGAAGCTAAATGAAGCTGTTTGGGCTTATAGAACAGCATACAAGACTCCATTTGGGATGTCCCCATTTCAACTTGTCTATGGTAAGGGATATCATTTACCTACAGAGCTTGAGCATAAGGCTTATTGGGCATTGAAGAAGTTAAACCTTGATCTAGATGCAGCAGGGAAGAAGCAAATGCTTCAGTTAAATGAACTTGATGAATTTTGACTTCAAGCATACGAAAATAACAAAATGTACAAGGAAAAAGTAAAAATGTGGCATGACAGGAAGCTATCTCCTAATTCATTCGTGTCGGGGCAACAAGTTCTTTTATTCAACTCTCGTCTCCGACTTTTTCCTGGAAAGTTGAAATCAAGGTGGTCTTGACCATTTATCGTCAAAACTGTGTTTCCACATGGAGCGGTGGAGATTTTTGAGAATGATCCGGGCCAAGCATTCAAAATAAATGGTCAGAGATTAAAGCACTATTATGGGGATACGGCAAACCGGGAAGTGGTTAGTGTCGTTTTATTGTCAACTTGATCGCATTACTCTACGTCTAGCTAATGATATAAAAGAAGCGCTTCTTGGGAGGCAACCCAAGATATGAGACCAAAGGAACCCTTAAAATGTAGTACTTCATCCAAAAAACCCAAAAAAATCAGAAAAATGTGGCAAAAAAATCCAGAGACCTAGCAGGCGCCTGTCTGCTAGGACCAGGCGGCCGCGTGCTAGTAGGCACCCGCCTGCTGGTGCCAGGCGACCGCCTGCGGACCTGAATTATGAAAAAACAATTTTCAGCCTATAAAAAAATAGAAAAACAATAAAAATAAAAATACCACAGCCCACAATCCCCATTACCCACGATTTCCTCCTACAAATTAACCACAATCCCCACTCCTAATCAAATTATAACCCTAAATTGCTCTATATATATACAACCTCATAATACACATCTCATATACTTTCAACTCTCAAACTCTCTCCTACATACCAAACACAAACTCTCAAGCCCTTATTTTCAGTTTTCACGGCACCAAAGAGATCGAGAACTATGGGTAGCAGCAGCACCAATCTGAATGCTACTGATTCATCAAGGAGCACTGCTGCAAGGCCCCGATTGTTGAATAGGGCTGCTGAAGAAGAGTATGATAAGCTGTTAACTAAGCCGATTATGAAGGAGAGGGGATTCTTGCCATCGGGGAGGGATGGTGAGTTGTTGCCGATAATTGTAGAGAAGGGATGGATTACTTTCTGCGAGTCACCTGAGGCTGTACCAATGTGTGTTGTTTGCGAGTTCTATGTGAATGCCAAGGCCGACAAGAATGGGTTTTCTGTTGTTCGTGGGCTTACTGTTGATTATCAGCCCGAGGCGATTCGCCGGGTTATTGGGCAGCGACAAAGGAAACCCTAGGAGGAGAATTGGAATGAAAAGGCCCTTGAGGATTTTGACTCAGACTTGATTATTGCTACTCTCTATCAGACGGGCATGGTCTGGAAGTTTAAGAGGGGATCTAACGATTATCGTTCTTTCTCGGCTGTCTCCATGAACAGGTATGCTCTTGCATGGAATACATTTATTTATGCTAATATTCTTCCTTCTTCGCATGCATATGAGGTTACAGTTGAGAGAGCCAGGTTATTGTAGGGGATTCTGAATGAGGAGTATTATGTGGACCTTGGTGAGTTCATCTACCAAGGGATTTTAAAGTTTTTGAGGGGGAAGTCGCAATACAATATTCTGTATGCCTCTATTATCACAAAGCTGTACAAGGCAGTTGGTGTCCAATGACCTTCTTATGAGCAGAGTAGGTTTGCGCAGGAGCTCACCCTAGCAATTGGGACTGCATTTAGAGGTCTTGGAGCTGACATCCAGCGGCCCGTTTTTTGTGAGGATTCTGCTTATCCACCTCCTGACACTCCACCCTCTGAGGGTGATGATGATGATTCTTCTGAGTAGGTATACCCTGTGTTCCTTCTATTACCTTCACTGGGGACAGTGAAGATTGTAAGTTTGGGGGTGGTAGTTAAGGAACATATTTGTGTGTATGTCATGTAGTTGCATTTTCATGTTAGTTTAGTTCATATAGTTACATATTTTTACCATATAGTTTTTTTTATTTTATAGCTTTATTTATCATGTCATTTATTTATCATGTCATTTAGCTCATGCATATACCATGATCCCTTTTTTGTTGCTTTACCGATTGATATGTGATATTGATGCGAGTGTAGTGATAGCGCTAGAATGATGTTGAATCTTGTTAGGTTGGCATGCATGCTAGAAACACTTGTAATTTCACTAAGTCTTAGAGTATGCTTAAGGACTAGATTGTTGTCATGGTTTGATGGTTTTTGAGGTTAATCTATTGTTTATGCTTAGAATGTATGATACGCTCTTAATGATAAAAGGCATGAAAAGATAAAAATTGGAGTAAAAATTGGAATTCATTGCTAGTGTGGCTAGGCGTCAAATGGCTAGTAGCCGGCTCGTATTGTATACGAGTAGTCTAGGGCTGAGCAAGATGGAGTGAAACGCACTAGCTCAGAAATTGAAAAAAAAAGAGAAAAAAAAGAAAAGAAAAAAGAAAAGAAAAAAATATGGTTTAATGCATAATTGGTCATGAGTGAGCTCTTTGGTATTCGAGTTATTAAGTTCTTAAGGGACTTTGTGCCTAGTGACCTAAGGTTTTATAGTCTGGGATCCGCTAACCTAACGCTCGCTAAATGGATACCATTGCATAAGTCTTTTGTGGACCTCACTCATTATACGATCAAATAAGTATTTGTTTATGTGTTGAATAAAAGCATGATTACGTAATAAACTCCACTGATCTTGAAGTGTTATAAGTCATTTTGTGTCTAGAATATATTCTTCGTATAATCTTGTGATTGCCTTGAGGATAATTAAGTTATGATGATTGATCTAGTTTCGAAGCATATCTGTTATGCATTTGCATACACCACGTTTCTAGTTGTATGTTAGCTTGCGTGATTTGATTGATTTTTAGTCGCCTAATTGCATTGTTAATATGTCATGTGTTGGTTGGTTTAGTCATCGCGATGGGGATCGTTACATTCATATAGTTTGCATTCATGTATGCTTTATTCTGTTTTTGAGTCTGTGCTGCTTGAGGACAAGCATCGATTTAAGTTTGGGGGTGTGATAAGGGGCATTGTATACCACTTAGAGCGTCTTATAACGGCTTGAATTGGTGTCTTAAACTTGAGTATTTTGTGTATTTAACGTGTTTTCGAGTGTTTTTGCATTTCAGGGTATAACTTGCTTATATAGGAGGATTTCATCAAACTAAGCTTTAGGAAGTGCTTGGAATTAGTCACGGGGAGTTGTACGAAGAATTCAGCAAAATCAGAAGCAAAAATTGGATTTTTCCAGAAGGCTTGCAGGCGCCCGCCTGGAAGGAGCAGGCGACCGCCTGGTAGCAGGTGCCCGCCTGGTAGCAGGCGCCCGCCTGCAAAAAGGAGGCGGCCGCCTGGGTGCGTAAAATCAGATTCTGGAATTTATAATTCGAGTATAATTGGGCTTCTGTTGGCGCTGGTTCTTCTGGACTCTTATATAAACCTATTTGGGAGACATTTTCAACAACAAGTAACAAGGAGAGAAGATCAAGAAGACCGTGTTAGCACGTAACAATGAAGAAGAGGAAGCATACATTTATCTTGTGATTCTTTTAATTCGTTGTAACAGTGGATGCTAGTTTTCTTTACTCTTTGAACCTTAATACTCTTGTTACGTACTCTGTTTTTATTAAGTATTTTTATTAGTTTATATCGTTGTGTTATTAGCATGTTTTTATATGAACCCATGATGATGATGAGTTTTATTATGGGCTAATCGTGATCATGGGATCATAGCGGATTTACTATGGATTTCTTTAGTTAATTGTTTAATATCTTGGTATGTGGTGATTGTATGATATCTAGCATAGGTTGTGCTTATTCGTCTTATGTGCGTTGCGAATATGTAAGATAGCATGTTAATCTCTTGTGGAGTGACAATAAATCTTGAGATTTAGAACTTGTCATGCTAGCATAAGTTCATGTATTGTATGCATGATTAGTGGGTAACTCTAACCATTTTACTTGCCTTGTGTAATCATAATGAATAACTTGCGCTTAAATCGTTATGTTGTCAAATTCTATAGACATATAGGGTCTCAACATAATTGATGCATATTCAACTTCTATCTTAATTGTGAATGCTTGGTAGAATGGTATTCGTACAATGAAAGTTGACGTTTATCAGTTTCGTGTTGTTCGATTAATATCATCACCATTACATACTAAGGGTAATAACAATAACAATTGAATGAAGTAGTAATGAAGTTATGATCTCATGTGTGTTTAATATTTTTAATTTAACTGTTTTATTCTCGTAGTTAATATTAGTTAATCAACCTTAATTGTTATTGTCTTGACATTGAAGAGTAATCATACATTGGTGAGTAAGTGTTAATTAAATATAATTAATCAGAGTCTCTGTGGGAATGAACTAGAAATCATTATATATTACTTGCGAACTCGTATACTTGCATGATTATTTAGCACATGCTTTGTGCCTAACAGTCCAACCAACCCAACCCCCATCAGCACCTACACAACAAACCACTTCTCAACCTCAACCTACCATCAGAATTTACTTCCAACCATCAACTCAATCCTCACAACAACAACCATCAATACATACCATCAGACCTTCATCTTCCAAGCCTAAGAGGGCAAAGTCTGTTCCTCAACCTCCGCAAAAGAGAAGAAAGATGATTCTCAGGGATGAATCTGACAGTGAAGAGGAACAAGTACAGGTTCATGCATCAGAATATGTGACTATTAAAACTGAAACTGTGGTTTTTCAGAAAGAAACAGAAGCTGAAGGGTCAACTCAACAGATAAATGCTGAAGCTCAAAGTTCTAATACTTTGAAGAGGAAAAGAACTGCTAGTTCTGATGCTCAAGCAACTCCTTCATTATCAAGGAGATTGAAGAAAATGAGGGCAAAAACGCACATGGCTAAGCCTCCATCAGAAGATATTGAAGAAGCTGAGGAAGGAGATCAGGAATCTGTGATCTCACACCCAATTGTACTTGAAGCTTTGCCATCTCCAATTCAAGCTCAAGACACTGCTCAAGATACTGTGCTCACCCCTCCTGTCTCTCCAATAAAAGCAACAGATGATGTTGAAGAACAAGCAACAAGTTCTGAAATAGATATTCAAAATCTGAATATTCCTACTGTTCTTTATCTGGAAGCTCCTACAACAGCTCAGACATCTCCAACTCATTCTCCAATCTTAAATGCTGAGATACCATCCACGCCAATTCTTGATCCGGAACCTGAAGATTAGAATTTAGAAGAGGTAGTTCCAGAATCTCCCATTGCCTCACATACACTTGTCTTATCAGAGAATGATGAGTCTCCTTCCAGTACTGGAGACAGTGTTTCTGTTGATACTCCAACTCCCATTCTGGGAAAGGAAGCAGTGGTTAAGAAGTTTGTTGAGCAAGCTGCACCTGTTTTTTGGGAAGAAACTCACAGGGGAGTTGAGTGGGCCAAGAAGTGGAATGAAACTGATTTCATTCCAAGCTCTAAAGTTCTGAAAGAGCACATTGCCAAGGCTGATGAGCTAATGACAAGTTCTGATTTCAAGACTCAACTTAAAGTCACAACTCTAACTACCAAAAGCCTTCAAGGTCTACACTCTGAAACTCAAGAAAAGGTTGATAAACTACAAGAATCAGCTAATAAGCTAGATATGCAGATCAAGCTTGACAAGATAAGGATTATTAGACCTACTCTTGAAATGGTTGAAGCAATTGAGAAGATTCAAGAGAATCAACAGGCCCAAATTGCTGAGGTTCTACAAAATCAAGCCTCTCAGAAAGCTCAATTGGATGAAATCCAATCTTCAGTTGAACTTTTTCTCTCTCTCCTACTACCTGATGATGCCAAAAAGGGGGAGTAGTTAAGTCCAAAAGCTCTAATGATCAAGTACTGAAGAAGAAAGATGATGAAGCTGATGACCAGGGAAACCCTAGAAAGGGTAGAGGTCAATTTCAAAGTAAAGGGCAGAGCAGCAAGGTTTCTTCTAGGAAACTAATTACTGATGCAAGAAGATCTTCTATTCATAAGAAGACAAGTTCTGAAGCTGCTAAAACTCAAAATCTGATAGCAAGTGCTTATACTCAAAATCTGATATCAAGTTCTGATGAGCAAAGTCTGATGACAAAGCCTGATCTTCTGATACAAGGTGAAAGTCAAGACTCTCAAAAGTTTATGCAAACTCTGAAGCTAAAGGGGAAGCAGACTACAGTCTACTACAAAGATCCCAAGATTCAGACACTTGATGAGGAAATTGTTAGAAGATTATTTTTGAAGCATAATCCAGGAATGGATTTAGAAAATCTCAAGGAGGAAGAAGCTAGATTTAAAGCTGAAAAGAAAAATCTAAAGCCAAAAGCTTCTGTTGCAAAGAAACCTCTAAGGCCTAAGGTAAAAGGTATTGTGATCAAGGAGAAATCACATACTGAGGCATCAAAGCCCAAAACAATATCACAATCTGAGATTGATCCCAGAGACAAAGGGAAGGGAAAAGTTGATGAACCAACCATGCCACTGGAGATGAAAATCCCTCAAATCCTGATAAAACCAGTGTGTAAAATGGTTCAAGTTACTGATGATACTCTTGATGAAGATGAAGATGTTCAAAATATGAAAAGAAGGAAGATTTCTGAAGAATCAAAGACAACCTCTGACAGAGCTCAAGTTGTTCAGAGTGAAGAACTGCAAGCTACAACAGAAATAGCAAGTTTTGATAAGGTCATCAAGACATCAACCTCTGACAGTGCTCAAGTTGATTTAGACAAGATGGAAGTAGCTGATAAAAAGAAACTTCTGTGGAAAAATGTCAAACCATCAGATCCAAAGAAAAGCCAATTGTTATCTGATTTCATGACTGTTGGATTGAAAGCCAGAGAAGCAAGAGACAGGGATGGGCTAGGTTCTGATGAAGCTAAGATCAAAACAGGAGTTGAAGTGCTTACAAGAGATCCATTTCTATTAACTAACCAACCTCTTGAAGATGTTACACAGAAACACCTTGATAAGGTTATCTCTGTTCAAGTGGTACTAGATGCTCATAACAAGCACAATGTCAAGGAAAATCTGATTCTATTTATTGAAGATGGAAGGACATATCAGATGTCAGAATTAGATGTGCTAAACAAATCACTGAAAGAACTTTATTTCTTTCATTACCATTTAGAGGTAAAGTCTGATATTACCAGGAGATGGTCAAATTTCATATTGAAGACCATCAGAGATAAGGCAAGAATTTCTGGTTCAAGAGTTACAGAATTCATTTTTAGTATTGTTGAAGATGATGGAAGTGAAACTCCAATAAAGAAGGATTCTGTTAAGCTTGAAGTGTTACTGAATGAGAAATGTCTGTACTACAATAAAGATTCTTCTCATCCTAGGGTAATAAGACTGAATGATGGTTTAGAAAGAAACCATATCTCTGCTTTAAGGACTGTAATCTACTAGATTGGGAGTTAAGATGAAGAGATGAAGCAAGTTAAAGCTACAATGTCTCAAGTCCTGAGGAGTAAAGAAGAAAAGCTGATATCAAGCTTTGTCAAGAATCATTATGGATTCAGATTGACTCGGTGAGATTGGAAAAATCTACAAGGACTGTAAGTTATAGTTAGTTATCTAGTTAAACTCTTATTTGCATTTGTACTTAAATGTTTTTGACATCATCAAATATATTAACTTGTATATTTTACATAATTTACAAGTTGGGGGAGATTGTTAGATATATTTGAGATGTCATGTCTAATATGATTCATGTTTAGTTTTCAGATATTAACAAACAGGGCATATCAAGACTTACTGAAGTCAGGACTTACTGGAAGTCAGAACTTAATATAAGAACTTAAGGTCATATCAGAACTTAAGTGCGGGAAGACTTACAGTTAAGGAAGGAAGTTGATTTACAGTAGAAGATCGAGTCTAAAATAAAAGAAGATATGCATGGAAAGAGTTAGAAGACTGAAAGACTTGTTGAAGATATCTGATTGATATATTTTAGGAGACAGAATTATATTCCATATCAATTAGAAGTTATCTTGTAACTGTGTACTATATAAACACAGACTTAGGGTTTACACTATATGTGTTATCATTATCGAGAAGATTATACATTGTAACCTAGACTTCAAATCCCAATTTTCAGGAAGAGCTAAAAGAAATTTTAGATTTTAATCGTCAAGATCATATTCCTTGTCCACTAGTGACAGATCATTCAAGAGTTTGGCAAATCTGTCATATAAATCTGTTAATGACTCATCAACTTTTGAGTCAAAGTGCTCATACTTTTGAGTGAGTATAGTCTTCCTGGTTCTTTTTGATTGCATCAGTTCCCTGGCATCTTGTCTCCAAAGCAACCCATATCTCCTTTGCAGACTTTCATCCAATTACCCTGTTTAACATGACATTGTCAATTGCACTATGCAACAGATGCCTTACCCTTGCGTCTTTGGCAATAGATGAGATATCTTCATCTGTGTAATCACCTTTCTCCTTTGGTATCATCTTTGATGGTTGATCAGCAACTGCAACAGAAAGCTTGGTAGGCTTATATGGTCCATCATTAATTCTATCAAGGTATTATGGATCTGTGGCTTCCAGAAACATAGCCATCTTTACCTTCCATATAGGATACTCAGATGCTCTCAGTATGGGAACCCTAATGGTTTCATATTGACTGTGGGTTTGATTGTTTTGAGTATCTTGAGTTTTGATGGGCTTAGTTGGAGTTTGTGTTTCTTAAGACATGATTGTAAACTGGATCTCACTATTTGTATATCATCAGAGATGCTCTGATACCACTTGTTAGCTCACACAACACTATAGAAGGGGGTTGAATATAGTGTTTATACAATCAAATCGATTTAGAACACAAGTATGTAACAGTAATCAAGTATATTCAATATAATAAACTCTGTTACAATGAAACAGTTGTTCTCTCTCAGTGATGAACAATATCACTAATAGCTGCTAGGTTACAATGTATAATCTTTCTCGTGAATGATAACATATATAGTGTAAACCCTAAGTTATGTTTATATAGAACACAGTTACAAGATATCTTTTAATTGATATGGAATATAATTTTATCTCCTAAAATATATCAATCAGATTTTATCTTCTATAAGTCTTCTAGCTGTCCAACTCTTCATGCATATCTTCTTTTATTTTAGTCCAGATCCTCTCCTGTAAAACAGCTGCATTCCTTATCTGAAGTACCTGCACTCAAGTCCTGATATAAATCCTGACGGCCTTAAGTTCTGATGTAAGTTCTGACTTCAGTAAGTTCTGATTTCCAGTAAGTCCTGATATTAAGTTCTGAAACTAAACACAACAGATTAGACATGACATCTCAAATATATCTAATAATCCTAATGTTCTTGTTTTCAGGGACCAAACCTACAGCTCTGATGCCAAACCTGTAACGCCCTCCAGACCTGGGGTATAAGTCTGGGGGTTACTAGCTAATCACCAAACATGTACAACCTGTATAATATTTAAGCATATATATATAACCCCTTTAATACTAACCAGGATTTTTTTAGGTTGAAGTATGAAAATAAGAACCACAATCTAACTTTATTACAACCCAAATTTTAAAACCTTATAGACTCTCTTTATTACAAACCATTGTCTAACCAGTTTTAAACTACTTTTCTCAATTATTCAAACACACACATCAACTATCTACACTATATCTGCTCATGCAACTCAAAGCTTTCCTCCTGAATTGGGATCATCACTCTTGGTATGAGAGGGTCCCACAGTTTGACTCATTTTTCTACCACTAGAGTCCTGATAGGTTTCATTTTCCTTCTTAACTGAAAATAATAAGGTGAATAACAACTAAAAGGGGTGAGTCATAAGTTGCTCAACAAGACCTCAATATAAAAGCAGTGTTATAGTAAGTTAAATGAACCGGTAATTTGGTTACATCCGCAAAGATATAATCCCGCAAGAAAAGAATGAAGGCCACTATCAGCGATTATCAAACGAACTAAACTGGACAAAAGTTCGCGCCTATATACTGCTGATCAGCCAGGATACAGTGCAGATCCATACCTCAATGTATAGATCCATTCGGGTACCCAGGATCCACGGCCCAACAAAAGGATCCAGCTAATTTTCTGTCCTTAGGATCAAGTGTATATCTGATCCCAATCATCACCATCTAGTCCATAGAGGAGCAACCGGAACAATCGATATGCTTTAATATATCTCAACATCAGAATATATCAAGATATATGTATATATATATAACTATTAGAATATAAATAGAGGATTCAACAAATTAGGAGAAATCAGGAATCGAAATGAAATATGAATTAAAGCATGATAATTGTGTATTAGTGTTTGTAAACAGGAATTATAAGTGTGTAACTACAATAAGGATTTGAAGTAATTTCACTATTCTGAAATTAGAATAGGGGAAAAACTTGTCTTTCACGCGATCTACCACAAGTACTTCACCTTCCTCTATCACCGGCTCGACTCGCCTTGTTTGCTTCGCTTATATCAAAGAAATAGACTTATTTAGTCATCCTGTATCTCAATCGCGTCTCAAATTGACTTCACATAGCTCGTATCGTCTACCCGTACGCGTATTACTAATTCGTATAAAAATTATTAACAGATAAAACTCAGGTAACCACATAATTCACATATCACATAAGTAACATAGTCATTCTAGGTTTAAAATATTTTTTTAGAATCGAAATCAACTCGCTATTTGCTTAACTGAACATTATCTGGCTCCTTTCTTATTTTTCGGGATTTATTGGACTCATCTCTATACGTAAATAGGTTTATAAGTAAAAAAATATCGAAAGTCGACTCTCTTCTAAAAGAAATTAAGATTTCAACTATTTTTAAAGAAAACAGATCATTTTTCTGAGTCGAAGGGATTTCGTATCGTTCAAATCGAATAAACTGTTCAATTATTATTCAATAAATACTGATAAATCAATTTATTATAAATATAAATAATTATTCCTAATTATTGAACCCTAAAATATTTTTAAATAATTATTTGGGAAAAATTAAAATTAAAAATGATTTTTCTACAATTTTTGGAATTAAAATGAATTTATTATGATTTATTGAAAATAATTTAATTAATTATCAAAATAATTAATCAATTTTAAATAATTAATAAATAATTAATAAATAATTGAAGGAATAAATAATTTTTAATTTTAGAAAATATTTTAAAATTATTCATAATATAAATCAATTAATTAAATAATTAATTAATCAATTTATAAAATAATAAAAACTGATTTTATAATTAATAAAAATAAAAATAAAATGAAATTTCCAGAAACATCTGTCAGAATTGAATCTTCTGACAAAATGGATCAAAGACGGGTCAAAGTCGGGTCAAAAACCGGGTCACCAAGAACAGATTCGGGTCCCCAAGAACCCAAAATCCGGCGACTATCCGGCCACCGGAAAAACTTTTCGGCCACCCTATTCAGGCTAATCCAGACATGGTCTGGTCAGTTTTTCAACTCGAATTGATCCCAAACCAGTTCAACAACTTCAATCATTCATTTAATCACCAAAATCATCCCGTATTCCTAACATCCGATTAAACCGACTCCAATTCCGGCCAAACTTTGAAATCACAAAATCATACATGGAAGCTCGAGATTAATAGCTTAAAATAAAGCCTGAAATATGTAAAGTCAAACCCCTATATCCAAATATACCTCTGCTATCTCTAAAATCAAAAACGATTAATTGAAAATTAGGTACAAACCCTAGAAATCAAATTCATCTATTCAAGTATCGTTTGTTAAATTAAATACCATGAATCAACTGTAAACATCATAAGGAAGCTATATCAATCATCAAATCATCCTAATAACCCTAGAATTAAAAAGACTCAATTCGAACATAAACCCTAGAAATCCAAAATCCAAATATACGATTTAAAACATGAAATTGATAGTAGAAACGAAAAGAACAGATCAAAACATTTGATTTGAATACTTGAATCACTCGATTTGGTGCACAAATTAGCTTGAAATCACGTTTTGATTCTTCAACCCGATTGCAAAAGATCCGACCCGAATTTCAGAGAATTATCTGATTTTTCATATTTTTAATTATTAATTATAATCGATTAAATAAAAATTAGGCTATTTATAGTATTAATATTAAAACTCCTAATTAAAATTAAGGCCCTAATTATACATCTTTTAAAATTAATTGGCCCCAAATTTTATAATTTTTGAGTATTAATTTTTAATTTTTAAATATTTTATATATACAATATATACGCCAAAAATTCCCAAAAATTGTGAATAATTCAAAAATGAAAATAAATTGGATAAATGAAAGTCCTATAATTTTATAAAAAATAAAAATGTGATTTTTGTGGGGGTTTTAACACCCAATGGGGCCCGGAAAAGTCATTTTTCGTGAAATGAGAAAATTTATAAAATATCTAGATGTTCAGAATAACGCGATGGTACAAGCCGTTATGAGAAAAATAAGACCAATTATTTTATTTAAAATATCAGCTATTAAAACATAGTTCGGGTCGTATAACTTTTGACACGAAGGCTTTAAATACGAAACAAAATATCCGATAAATACCAGGAAATTATCCAGATTATAATGAATACACGTAGCAAATAACAATTAGGATTTTATAACTAATTACACATAAATGACATAATAAAACACATAATTTATCTTTATTACAATATAATACAAGCGTAATTTCACATTCGTTACAATCTCGACCATTGCATAGTTGAATAAACCACTTAATTAATATACGTGTACAATATGGTTTGCGAAGTCTTAGGGCGGTCGTAACTCACTTACGCTAAGGAGCCACCTAACCTTAGACCGAGCCTGTGAAGTCTTATGGCGGTCGTAATTCACTTACACTGAGGAACCACCTAACCTTAGATCGAGCTTGTTAGATATATTTGATAATGTCATGTCTGATATGATTTATGTTTAGTTTTCAGATCTTACTTAAACAGGACAAATCAGTACTTAACTGAAATCAGCACTTATACTGAGGTCAGAACTTAAGTTATCAGTACTTAAGGTTCAGGAGATATTTATCAGGAGATAATATCAGGGTTTAAAGGAAACTTTCAGATAAGGAAGGCGGCTGATTGAAAGGAAAGAAGATCAAGACAAACGTAAGAAGAGATATGCATGAAGAAGGAATTCTATGAAGAATGGAATACTTGGAAGAAAAGATAACTGATTGATATATTTTAGGAAGCAGAATTATATTCCATATCAATTAGCTATTATCTTGTAACTGTGTAATATATAAACACAAATATAGGGTTTACACTATAAGTGTTATCATTATCGAGAATATTATTCATTGTAACCCTAGCAGCTCTCGTGATATTTGTTCATCACTGAGAGAGGACTGTTCCATATTGTAACAGAGTGTATTGCATTGAATAAAGTCTATTTTCTGTTACTTGTGTTATTTGAATTCGATTTGATTGTGCTATACACTGTATTCAACTTAAAGGAATATGTCCTAAGTCCAATCATGTATGAGGATTTAGGAATAACTTTTATGTAATCTGTTTTGATTTCATTGATATTAATAAAAGACTTGTTTTGTTTTTATTACGGGCACTATCTATTTAAGTGTTTAAATAAGATATACCATAGTTTAGAGTAAAACTTTTTATGGATTATGATGAGATCATAATAGTGAGACCTAAAAAGATGATAACTCTAAACTTAAATAGTTCCTGGTCATAGGATTACTAACTGGTAATTAATAATCCGCAAAGATCGGTACATACTATGCTTGCTTCATTATGAAGGATGTCTGTTCTCATAGACATTTGTGTGGTGACACTATAGCTAGTATGTAGGTGCTTATTATAGAATAAGTTCACTGAACATGACTCGCACAGCTGAACAACTGATGGAGTTCACTCAGGTGTCAGCAGTTGTTCACATAGTGATAGTTGTACAAGTATCCTTAGACTTGAGGTCATCATAGTCATCTTGTGTACACTGAACTATGCTTTGGTTTAGTTCTTAGTCTCCAGGGACAATTATTAGGGCTCTTCTGGGTATAGGAATTTGTACACGAAGATAGTGTATGATCAATAAAGGATCTACCCCTTCCAGTGAAGGAAGCGAATGTTCAAGGCTGATCCACTTATGCTAGTTCAGGAATCTCTGGCCAGAGTGAATGAAATTAGAAAGGAGTTTCTAATTTGCATAGAACTACGCATAGTAAATGGTAAGCAAGTGATTGAATTAGATAGGCTTGACACGAGATCCATGCCTTGTATTTAATCGGGACATTGTAGGATAGAAGGAGTTTATTGTACGGTAACTATTCACTAAATAGGTTCTTGGTATTCTAAGCAGTGAATTCATATTATCTGGATAGTCGTGATATGCTGAGAAGTATCCCTCACGATGTAGAATAAATGTGATTAATTAATTAATCATATTTAATAAATTAGAGAATTTATATAAATAATGATAAAATAGTCTTATTATTATTTATTTCTACTACCGGCTTAATATTGAACCTACAGGGTCACACCATAAAAAGAGAATGATTTAATGGTGGAGGAATTAATTAATAATGGCTAATAATTATTTATTTATGAAATAAATGATTAATTGGCAAATTTAATAATTGATTAAATAAGATTTAATTGATTATAAATTAATTAAGAAAAGTTCTTAATATTATTAATTAAGGATTTAATTTTTGGAAATTAAATCAAGAGAGAGAATTATTTCTAAAGTGTTTAGAAAAAGGATTAATAATTAAAAGGTGTTTTAATTATTAATGAGAATAATAAATGGGATAATAATATTATTTATGGGAAAATTTTAGCTGAAAATTTTGCCTATAAATACACTATTATAGACCCTATTTTATTCCAACCCACATCGAACCCGAAAACCCAAAAAGTTTGGAAAACCCAATTATCTCCACCTCCTTCCTCCTCCTTAACATCGTTTTCTTGGTGGATACCGCTGGAGTGCTTCACACTTGAGGAGCAACTGCTAAGGATCTCTGATCGTTGTCTCCGAATTATTTTAAAAGGTTAGATTCGATCCCTTGAATTTTTATTCAGGATTTATATGCTTTTATTTGGATTTTGTATGTGTAAAAGTGTTTTACCATGACCCCGCTGCGTTTGAAATCCAATATTGGTATCAGAGCATAGGTTGTATGCATATAGATATGTGGTAAAAATTTCAGAATTTTATGTGCTTGTATGAATTAATTATGATTTTCACAAGTTATATCATGGATTAATTTTTTCTGATGAGAAATCGTTTCTCAGAATAATTTTGAATGTTGATCTGGGTTCTACAAGTGTTGTAGATCGTCTGGGTATTTTTTTCATAATTTTATGATGTAGAGATTTTTTATTATGAATTTTTGAAGTTCTTACAATTAAATTCGTAATTTAATAAGTATAATTATATGTATATATAGTATATATATATATATATATTTGTATTATCTGTACATCTACACATCTGCTCTGTTGTCTGCATCTCTGTGGCTGTCTGTTGTGTTGCACGGAAGAAAAAGTCAGGGACGGCTGCGCGCAGTTCGAGGAGAAGCTGTCGGCTGCTGAAAACAAAAAAAAATAGGGGTGTAACGCATTCCGGGAATGCGTTACACATCTGTGGCGCATTCACGGAATGTGTTACACCCTTTAATGGCTTAAAAGGGGTGTAACGCATCACCGGAATGCGTTACAGGGCTTGTAACGCGTTACAGCCCGTCTGTTGATTTTAAAATTGATTTTCTGGGAGTTTCGTAACTCCGTTTTGGGCGTGCAATATACCGTTGGATTCGTTTTTCCGAGACGGATCTAATTGAGTGATCAATTTTAGTTTATATAAAAGTTTTGAACTGTTTATATTCCATGAAGTGTTTTAAAGCTGTTTTTTATCGTTTAAATTGATTTTAAATGCTTCTTGTGATACATAGAGATGTATATTGCTTGTTCTAATGTGCTAGATGATGTAACATGCCTACCTTGATGTTTATTCATGTTGATATATATGATATATGCTTAGTTTATCATGCGATGATAGATTTAGGTGAACTTAAATAAACATAAGGCGTTTGTTAGACAACCTAGTATAGTAAAATTGTTTCATAACCTTAATAATATTATTATGAATACAATCATGAGATTCTTGTGTTTATAAAACACGTAATTGAATATGAATTTTCGATATGAGAGAAAGGATGATTCTGTCAACAACAGATTTCTATCTGTAAGAAAGGGTTATTAAGTGACGTCTCTTGACAATGCTCCACCCGATCTGGGAATCATCTGATTATTGATTATTGATTTGAAATATTTAATTTAAAAGGAAGAATCTCTTTATAATATGATTATGATTGTAACGTAATATAATCCCTCTAAAATTAAATAATATCAAGTAGTAATTGGCCAATGACACAACGGGCTTGTGTCGGTCATAGCCTTCCAACATGGTAGAAAGTAGTTCTTATTTTTGAATCATTGTCGTTTCGTGCCACAGCCGAGGGCTTTGATTTCAAAATAAGAAATACTTGTCTATTACATAGAGATGTGTACATTGAATAAGAATCTAAAGGTCATTACGTGCCACAGCCGTGGGCCTTTGGGGACTGAGTCAATTGTACGAAATGTTGGGTTAGACTTGACTTAGAATATTGAGTTTTTCGTGCCACAGCCGTGACTCAATTATTCAAGAGGCTAAAGTTTGATTAGGGAATAACATTAGATGTAATTGACAAGAGTTGTCTGCCTATTGAACATTACATGGCGTTTCGTGCCACAGCCGGGGTTGTGTAATGGAATGTAGGATCCCTATTCCCACTAGCATTATGAATGCTTAATTTTTCATGTAGGGGGTTGAATAAATTAGGAAAACTAGTGGGAGCCACTTATGAATAAAGACCCGATTCATATAGTGTTTTGAAATGAAATCGAATATTTGCTAAGTGTTATTATGTGTTTATCATTTACAGATTTACTTTGTACGTTATGTCTTCTGCACTATCACTCAGGAGCATACTAGATGCTCACAAATTGACTGGTCCTAATTATGCTGACTGGCTTCGAAACTTGAGAATTGTTCTCAGGATTGAGAAGCTGGAATACGTGATTGACTCACCTAAGCCTACTGAACCTGCTAGTGATGCATATAATGATGAACATGTTGTGTATCGTAAGTGGATAGATGATGCAAATGTTGCTCAATGCATCATGCTAGCTTCCATGAACATTGAGCTACGGAAGCAACATGAGCATATGGATGCTCACACTATCCTCATGCATCTACAAGAGTTGTATGATGTGGCGGGGAGGACAGCTCGATATGAGATATCGAAGGAGCTGTTCCGTTGTAGGATGTCTGAGGGATCATATGTGAATGACCATGTACTTAAGATGATCAATTTGATTGAACGTCTTGGACAACTTGGTTTTGTCATGGATGGGGAGCTGAGCCAAGACCTGCTCTTGCAATCGCTTCCGAGTTCGTTCTCGCAGTTTGTTGTGAACTTTCACATGAATAAGTTGGATGTCAGCCTGCCTGAACTCCACAACATATTGAAGACTGCGGAATCGAATTTTCCCCCTAAGAAGAGTTCTGTTCTTCTAATTGGTGAAGGTTCCAATCCTAAGAAAAGGAAGAGGAACCCTTCCAAGAAGAAGAAAGTAGGTGAGAAAATGCCGGTTCCACCAAAAGCTGAAGACCCCAAGAGCAAAGTTGTTTACTTTCACTGTAACAAGGTGGGGCACTGGAAGAGGAACTGCAAGGTTTACCTTGCAGAATTGAAGAAGAAAGGTAGTGAGACTACCGCTTCTGATTCAGGTATGTTCATGATAGAAGTGAATATGTCATTTCTACTTGGGTATTCGATACCGCCTGTGGTTCTCATATCTGCAATTTGTTGCAGGGACCAAGGAGAAGTAGGACTCTTAAGGAAGAGGAGGTGATTCTACTGATGGAAAATGGAGCAAGAGTTGCTGCTGAAGATGTAGAATCATTTCATTTACATAGGCCTACGGTCAAGACTATTGTTTGAAATAATTGTTATTTTGTTCCCTCAATTGTGAGGAATATTATTCCCATGTTAGACTTGGCTGGATTTTCATTTATTATTGAGAATAATGAATGTTCTATTCTTAGAGATAATATTCTTTATGGACGTGGTACTTTAAATAATGGTATGTATAAATGTGACATAATTTACTTCAGATTGAACAAACTAATAAAAGAAAAGGGATGATGAAAATCTCACTTTATAGTGACACTGCAGTCTCCATTTAGTAGACATGGAGAGAGGGCTGCAAATTTGCTAGGAATGGTACACACAGATGTATATGGACCAATTTCTACACAAGCCATGGGTGGATTTTCATACTTCATTACTTTCATGGATAATAGATCTAAATTCGGATATGTTTTTGATGAAACACAAGTCTAAAGCCTTTGAAAAGTTCAAAGAGTATAAGTATGAAGTGGAGAAACAAACCAAACATAGTATTATAATTCTTCGATTAGATCGAGGTGGTGAATACTTTAATGGAGTGTTTCTAGATTATCTCAAAATAAATGGTATAGTCTCCCAGTGGACTCCTCCAGATTGGTATCTGAAAGGAGAAATCGAACTTTGTTAGACATAGTTCGGTCCATGATGAGCTATGTAAATCTTCCAGTATTCCTATAGGGTTATGCATTGGAAACCTCAGCATATTTACTGAATATGGTGCCTTCCAAAATCTGTTCCTCAAACTTCGTATGAAATATGGAAAGAAAGGAAACTGAGTCTTAAACACGTTAAGATTTGGGGATGTCCAGCTTATGTCAAGAAAGTTGACCCAGATAAGCTGGAATATCGATCCGTAAAATGTAGTTTTGTGGGATATCCTAAAGAGACTTTAGGGTATTACTTTTACACCGATCATCGGGTGTTTGTCTCCAGACATGCTACCTTCTTGGAAAAGGAGTTTATCCTTGAAGGAAACAGTGGGAGAAAAATTGAACTTGATGAAGTTCAAGAAGCACAAACTACTACAGATCGAGTGGAAACACCTGTTCTGACTGAACAACCTTTTGTGGAACAGCCCATTCATAGATCAGGGAGAGTGTCTCGCCAACCTGAGAGTTAATATGGCCTTGTCATTGAGAATGACAATGAGTTGTCAATCATTGATGATGACGACCCTGTGACCTATAATGAGGCTATGAGTAGTGTTGACTCAGAGAAATGGCAAAGTGCCATGAAATCCGGAATGGAATCTATGTATACGGTATACAAAAGATAGATTATAGCAGATGGCCAGGTGGAGACCTTTAAGGCCAGGCTTTTGGCAAAAGGATTCAAACAAAGGTAATGGATTGACTTTGATGAAACCTTTTACCTGTAGCCCTGTTAAAATCAGTTCGGATTTTGCTTACGATTGCTGCTTACTACGACTATGAGATCTGGCAATTAGCCAGATGGTTTTCTTTCCAAGAGAAATGAAAACCTAGTGTGTGAGCTGCTGCGAACCATATGTGGTTTAAAGCAAGCTTTTCGAAAGATGGAACATTCGTTTTGATGAGACAATCAAAGAGTTTGGTTTTATCAAAAACGTAGATGAACCATGCGTTTACAAAAGGGTTAGTGGGAGCGCGGTAACATTTCTTGTATTGTATTGAATTAGAGTTGACACACATAACAACATAGCAGACCCACTCACAAAGCTACTTTCTGAAAGTCACTTTGATCGTCATAAAGACAAGATGGGTATTAGATACCAAAGTGATTGGCTTTAGTACAAATGGGAGATTGAAAAGAATATGTCCTAAGTCCAATCATGTATGAGGATTTAGGAATAACTTTTATGTAATCTGTTTTGATTTCATTGATATTAATAAAAGACTTGTTTTGTTTTTATTACGGGCTCTTTCTATTTAAGTGTTTAAATAAGATATACCATAGTTTAGAGTAAAGCTTTTTATGGATTATGATGAGATCATAATAGTGAGACCTAAAAAGATGATAACTTTAAATTTAAATAGTTCCTGGTCATAGGATTACTAACTGGTAATTAATAATCCGCAAAGATCGGTACATACTATGCTTGCTTCATTATGAAGGATGTCTGTTCTCATAAACATTTGTGTGGTGACACTATAGCTAGTATGTAGGTGCTTATTATAGAATAAGTTCACTGAACATGACTCGCACAGCTGAACAACTGATGGAGTTCACTCACGTGTCAGTAGTTGTTCACATAGTGATAGTTGTACAAGTATCCTTAGTAGTTGTTCACATAGTGATAGTTGTACAAGTATCCTTAGACTTGAGGTCATCATAGTCATCTTGTGTACACTGAACTATGCTTTGGTTTAGTTCTTAGTCTCCAAGGACAATTATTAGGGCTCTTCTGGGTATAAGAATTTGTACACGAAGATAGTGTATGATCAATAAAAGAATCTACCCCTTCCAGTGAAGGAAGCGAATGTTCAAGGCTGATCCACTTATGCTAGTTCAGGAATCTCTGGCCAGAGTGAATGAAATTAGAAAGGAGTTTCTAATTTGCATAGAACTACGCATAGTAAATGGTAAGCAAGTGATTGAATTAGATAGGCTTGACACGAGATCCATGCCTTGTATTTAATCGGGACATTGTAGGGTAGAAGGAGTTTATTGTACGGTAACTATTCACTGAATAGGTTCTTGGTATTCTAAGCAGTGAATTCATATTATCCGGATAGTCGCGATATGCTGAGAAGTATCCCTCACGATGTAGAATAAATGTGATTAATTAATTAATCATATTTAATAAATTAGAGAATTTATATAAATAGTGATAAAATAGTCTTATTATTATTTATTTCTACTACCGGCTTAATATTGAACCTACAGGGTCACACCATAAAAAGAGAATGATTTAATGGTGGAGGAATTAATTAATAATGGCTAATAATTATTTATTTATGAAATAAATAATTAATTGGCAAATTTAATAATTGATTAAATGAGATTTAATTGATTATAAATTAATTAAGAAAAGTTCTTAATATTATTAATTAAGGATTTAATTTTTGGAAATTAAATCAAGAGAGAGAATTATTTCTTAAGTGTTTAGAAAAAGGATTAATAATTAAAAGGTGTTTTAATTATTAATGAGAATAATAAATGGGATAATAATAATATTATTTATGGGAAAATTTCAGCTGAAAATTTTGCCTATAAATACACTATTATAGACCTTATTTTATTCCAACCCACATCGAACCCGAAAACCCAAAAAGTTTGGAAAACCCAATTCTCTCCACCTCCTTCCTCCTCCTTAACATCGTTTTCTTGGTGGATACCGGTGGAGTGCTTCACACTTGAGGAACAACTGCTAAGGATCTCTGATCGTTGTCTCCGAATTATTTTAAAAGGTTAGATTCGATCCCTCGAATTTATTCACGATTTATATGCTTTTATTTGGATTTTGTATGTGTAAAAGTGTTTTACCATGACCCCGCTGCGTTTAAAATCCAACATCAACCCCCTTCTACAGTGTGTGTGTGTGACCTAACAAGTGGTATCAGAGCCTATCTGTTAACACACAAATAGTTTAAGATCCAAAAACAATCATGTCTGAAGCAGAATCTCCAACCAAGCCCACCAAAACTGAAGAACCACCAAAGACTCAAATCCATAGTCGATATGAGGCTATTAGAGTTCCCATATTGAAGCCATCTGAATATCCCATATGGAAGGTGAGGATGATTATGTTTCTGGAAGCTACTGATCCAGAATATCTTGACAGAATCCATGAAGGACCTCACAAGCCAACAAAACTCGTTGTTGTAGTTGCAGGTGAAGCAGCAAAGTCTGTACCAAAGGAGAAGAGTGATTACACTTCTGAAGATATCGCATCAATTGCTAAGGATGCTAAGGTACGATACTTGCTGCATAGTGCCATTGATAATGTAATGTCAAACAGGGTAATTAACTGCAAGCCTGCAAATGAGATATGGGATGCCTTGGAGACAAGGTGCCAGGGAACTGATTCGATTAAGAAGAACATGAAGACAATACTCACTTAAGAGTATGAAAACTTTGACTCAAAGCCTAATGAGTCATTGACTGATCTATATGACAGATTTGTCAAACTCTTGAATGATTTGTCACTGGTTGATAAGGAGTATGATCTTGAAGATTCAAACCATAAATTCATGTTAGCTCTTCCTGAAAGCTGAGATTTGAAGGCAACAATTATAAGAGACAACTATAATCTTGAAGAAACAACTCTTGATGAAATTTATGGGATGCTCAAGACTCATGAACTTGAGATGGAACAAAGAAGCAAGAGGAAATGAGTAAAGTCAAGGACAGTTGCTCTTAAGGCTAAAGAAGAACCCCCAAGGCAGCTACCTCAAGGAAAGGCAAAGGAAAAGCGCTCATCACAAAGTCTGATACTGAGTCATCAAGTTCTGATAGTGAAGATGACTCAGACACTGAAAGCTTGCCTGAGATGGATGTTGATGAAGAGATGATGGAGCTGTGTGCTCTTATGGTGAAAGGAATCACAAGGATTGCATACAGGAAGTTCAGGAAGGGAAAGAGGTTTTCCAGGAAAGGTGTAAGTTCTGATAAGAAGAATTTCAGAAAATCTGAAGCCAAAGGAGGGAAGTCTGACAGAGGAGATTACACAAATGTCCAATGCTACAACTGTGGTGAGAAAGGCCACATATCTCCTGATTGCAAGAAAGTGAAGAGTGACAAAGGCAAGGCTCTTGTCACAAAGAAGAAAAGCTGGACAGACACTTCAGATTTTGAAAGTGAGGAGAACTATGCCTTGATGGTAAATGCTGATATGGAAAATGTTGATAGCAGTCCTGAAGCTGCTGAGTTAAAGGTACCTCAAACTACTTATGCCTTTCATATTGATGATATTAATGAGTTTAGAAGATATCTTAAAACCATGTTCATTAGTTATAGAGATCAAACTTTAACATGTGAAAGATTAACTTCTGAAAATCTTGCTTATAAAAAGAGGATTGATTATTTAGAAAAAGAGTTAGTCATGTTCCATCAAACTCAGAAAGATAAAGATGATGCTTTCTATGTTAGGGATGAAGTACTTAAAATGAATGAATCTTTAAAAACTGAGTTAGAAAAGGAAAGAGAGATTATCAGGACTTGGACTAACTCTGGCAGAACAACTCAGAATTTGTTAAGTAGTGGAAACTGGAAAGAGGGCTTAGGTTATGGAGATGATAAGAATGATAAAGGAACTGTAGAAATTAAGCCTATAGTTGTTAAACAAAAGCCAAAGTTAAAACCTGTTAAGATTGTAGCAGTAAAGTCTGATACTGAGAAATCAGAAGTTAAAGAGGAATTAACTTCTGACAAACTAAAACAGGAAAAGACAACTGAAGTAAACGTAGGCTTAATGACAAAGAAGCAGCTTAAGCATAAGCTGAAAGATGTAAAGAATATAAACAAGGTAATGTCACCTAGGAAAAATAGGAATGGAAAGGAATGTGTGAATAAAATCAATGATTATAAGCCTATTCCTAATGCTCCTAGAAAAACATGTCATAACTGTGGAAGTTCTAACCATCTGGCTTCTTTTTGCAGGAAGAATAAGAAAATAAACTCCTTACCTTCAAAGTCAGGAGTTAAGAGTCAGTCTATTAGATATAAGCCACAAAATCCTTGTTTTCATTATGGTAGTTTATGGCATTCCATTTATACTTGTAAGGAATATCATAGTTTGTACTATGATTATTATCAAATAAAACCTTCTTTAAAGAAAGTTAGCATTGTTCCTTCTAATGTAAGTTCTGATACAAAGTCTGATAGTGTAAATGCTGATAAGAAAAATGTTAACATAAACTCTGATGCTAAATCCGCTGCAAATGTTAACAAACTTAATAAGGCTAAAGGATCCAAGCAAGTCTGGGTCCTTAAAACTAATCAATAGTGGTCTTTGTGATTGTAGGGCAACAGGAAAAACATCCTAGTTCTGGACAGTGGATGCTCAGAACATATGACTGGAAATAAAGCCCTGCTATCAGACTTTGTGGAGAAGGCTGGCCCAAGTGTTTCTTATGGAGATGGCAACATTGGAAAAACATTGGGATATGGCAATATCATTCTTGGGAATGTCATCAATAAAGAAGTAGCTCTGGTCTCAGGACTTAAACACAATCTGCTGAGTGTTAGTCAAATCTGTGACAGAGGTTATCATGTGGATTTCTTTGAAGAACACTGTGAAATTGTAAGCAAATCTACAGGCAAAGTTGTTCTGAAAGGATACAGGCATGGTAACATTTATGAAGCCAAGCTTTCAACAAGTACTGATGGGTCTGCAATCTTTCTAGTGAGTAGAGCATCAATTGAAGAAAGATGGAATTGGCTCAAGAAACTCTCTCATTTAAATTTCAACAATATAAATGAACTAGTCAAGAAAGATCTTGTGAGAGGACTGCCAAAATCAGTATTTGCTCCTGATGGGCTTTGTGATTCATGTCAGAAGGCTAAACAAAGAAAATCATCATTCAAGAGCAAGACTGAATCATCAATTCTTGAGCCTTATCACCTACTTCATGTAGATCTATTTGGTCCAGTAAATGTCATATCTATTGCAAAGAAGATTTATGCTATGGTCATAGTGGATGAGTTCACCAGATATACATGGGTGTATTTCTTGCACACAAAAAGTGAAACTGCATCTATCTTGATTGATGATGTCAAGCAACTGGATAATTTGGTCAAAGATTCTGTGAAGATCATAAGAAATGATATGGCACTGAGTTCAAGAATTTGACAATGGAAGAGATCTGTAAAGACCATGGAATCAAGCAGGAATTTTCTGCTCCTGGAACTCCATAGCAAAATGGAGTTGTTGAAAGAAGGAATAGAACTCTTATTAAAGCTGCACGAACAATGCTTGATGAAGCAAAGCTACCAACCTATTTTTGGGCTGAAGCTGTGCAGACTGCTTGTTTTACTCAGAATACAACACTCATCAACAAGCATGGAAAGACACCATATGGGATGGTGAAGAAAAAGAAGCCAAATCTGAAGTATTTTCATGTATTTGGATGCAAGTGTTTTGTTCTTAAGACTCACCCTGAACAGCTATCCAAATTTGATTTAAAAGCTGATGAATGAATTTTTGTTGGATATCCACTTTCCACAAAAGCCTTCTGAGTCTACAATTTAAGAACAAGGGTTGTCATGGAATCTATCAATGTCTCCTTTGATGATAAGAAGATTACTGGACTTGAAGATTTCAATGATCATGATCAGCTGAGATGTCACGCCCTCAACTTAAACAGCAAAATAAATATAACTATTACAACATTTCAAGAAGAAGTAAACATAACCAACTCCAAGATCTTACAGTTTAGGGTTTGGATCAGCCCAACACTACCATCTATTACAACTGTTTTTAAATAGCGAATCCTCACACAAAACTACTATCTCTTATTCTACCTGAGCTCGAACATAAGCATCAGCATCACAGGTCTTACGGGCAGTCTGCTTGAATCTAACCATAGCTGCTAGCTGAAATATCAGGGTAAGCAAGGAGTGAGCCAAATGCTCAACAAGTGCTAAACAATACGATGCAAAACATAAATCGAGATATATGTTAAGGAATGACAGTGAGAGGACATAACCAATGATATCGAGAGATAAAACTTTTGGGTGGTGGCATCATTCTGTTTGTATCAAAACAATTTCAAAATCATACTTTTTAATCAAAATCATTTTATGACGCTACGGATTACAGCCGGTGATCAGCCGCGAAGTAATCTCGAACCTCGCTGGGTTCTAAAACATTAATGGGAATCCCTAGGCAACTTTTAAGCCTAATATAAGTGTGGAAAGGACTCGCGTCTCAGTCCAGATCCACTATTCAAAGAAAACATTTATCCCCATTTGGGACTGAAAACCCACATTTTATTTATTTCAAAAACTGATACCGAATTATAAAAAAATCTCTTTTTACAGTAAACATTTTTATCAAGGGATTATAGATCAACTCGAAACACGGGAAAATGGTACTAAATCTCAGGGCCATGATTCACAAAACTATACTCTATTAGGGTAACTGAATGGTTTTCATATATCAAAGTTTGGACAAGAGGATTTAATGAGGCTATTGGATATTATGAAGGGTAATGCCAAATTGGGCTTAAAGCAATGGTTTCTCGTTAAGGTACAGGTGTTGGATCATCAAGAAGATAAGCTTCATGAATACTAAGGGTGTTAAGGTATGAAGAAATGATCTTTAGCTCAGGATATATCAGAATTGTCAAGCTTTAGGATAAGAAAGAGGGGTATTAATCGATGAGGAATCACTTTGATAAATATCTGGCCTTCAGGATTCAAGGTAAGTTTCTATAGGGGTTCAAGTATCAGGATGAGATATCAATGCTTAGGAATCATTAGCATGTTAATCAAGAGAATCAACCAAGTGTTATAACAACCCTTTATTCTATCATGGCAGCAAATTACTTTATCATAATAGGACTACTTTGCAATAAGTAGTCGAGGGTTCATGGCATCTTTATATAATTCAAAGATAAACATAAGATACGCTTGATTTAATATATCAAATGACACAGGATAGTTGCAGCAATGTATGAACTATTAGTAGTGAATATGAAGGACAAGTTGAATCACTTGCCTTGAGAAAGGCTGGTCTGGTCTGACTGGTAGGAGCAACTGGAAGCTTCACTCGACCTTTATGGCAAGTTTTCCCTCGTCTCGAGATCCTACATAAATAATAATAATCCTCATTATAATATATTCTCACCAACTTAACCTATTTACAACCCGAATTTAAACACGGATGACACTTAGGCCTATATGCACTTAATTATAATTGCACACACATAGCCACATAATCACATATTATATATTAATACCAAATAACACCATATACACCATAATGCAACACTAGCCTTGGATGATCTCGATCCCCCAACTTAAGTCACTTGGTCGCTAAACTAGACAAAGTCTTCAAATTTTGGCTTCCTAACTCGATGTGCATTTTCTAAACTATCCGAGACCTATTGACCCTCACTTGTGCCTTTTTCTCTACAGACCTTATACTATCTTAAAACTATGGTGGTCAACCTAAATCTCACTCCTAAGTGTTCTAAAACTATGTGCTAAGTGAAAGTGCTCACTGGTGCAAATTTCTAAATGACAACTATGGTTTCTTGTGTGCATTAGACACTCTTAAACTACAATTTTTCCTTCAAAACTTTTACCCAAGACTCTCCTGACCTAAGGGCATCTCCCAAACTTGATGTGGCTCAAGGGCCTGGCTTGGGCCTTCTTGGGCCTAAGCTTAAAATCCATGGTTCCCCTGTTTTTCTGGGCAGAAAACACCCTGACTTGAATTAACTTGTGACACATGGTTCTAACTCATATCCTATTAACTATGGTTGGAGAAACTTCTCTGACACTCCCTCTAACTAAGGCCCAACAGGGCCTAATGAGGGCCTACCCATGACATGGTCAAATCTCTCTATTTCTAAGTTGCAACAAAACTGTCCCCTGCTGGACAGATTTTGTTATTCTACTTGTGCACCTAACCAAATGACATGCAAACCTCCAACCAACACCTAAAACCTTTTATATACTCCCAATACTAACTTCTGGTGGCTTGGGCCTCAAAGTGCTCATCAATGACATGGTCAAAACTCACTCTAAACCTTAGGGTACTAAACTGATTTTCTGCAGAAACTATGACTCTCCTTTCTCCAAGGTTTTGGCTTGACAAACTCAACTACCAACAACCCAATACCCAAACCAAGACTTAAACATGGTGATCTACTCAACTAACTCCATTATACTCAAAATAATCTTGGTGGAGATCATCCTTACCTAAGGTGCAATCATGGCAAAACAAAAGAAACCACATTTCACAATTCACAAATCATCAAGTTTTTGAAACAACAAGATATGCATTTTTATAAAAGATAAAAAGGAATTATTACCATGCATCAAGGAGCATTAATCAATATTAACACATTATTCCTACTGAAATTAAAGCTTACTAATAAAATCTTTCCGAATGATCAAAATCTTATAACATTCTAAGAGAAATCCACATGCATGCATGCCTTTGAGTTTTGCAAACCAAAACAACATATTTTCTAAATATATTCTACCATAAAATTGAAATGCAAGCCTAGCATAAGCTATACCTAGATGATCACTTAGCATGCAAGGAGTTTCATCAAATTTTCACTACAAAATTCAAGCCATTATCACATAAACATACTAAATTGAACAAAGTAACAAGAATGATCTCAAGGACTATTCATTCGGCTCCCTTAAGATCATGACCGAATGAAATGGAAGGGAATGGCGATTTAACATCAAGAGTTTCCTTCTCAAGACTTGGCACTTCACCATTCCTTGTAGTCCTCTAAAAAACAACCTTAAATCCACAAGAATCAAGGTTGTACTTTGAGTTTCAACTAAAACCTTAACATGCAACTTTAAAACTTAAACTTTTTACTCAAAACACTTTAAAATATATGTGATCATGGTATGGGAAGTAACATTTACTTGAGTAGAAGGTGGAAGATTGGTTGAGGAATGAAGAAAATGGGGAGGGGGTTGATCTCGGCAAAACCCGAGAGTGAGGGGGGTAGAAGCCGAGAGTGAGGGAAAGGAGGGAGAGAAGAAAGAGTGTGGTCGTGAGTGGAGTGTGAAATGATCATGTCTTTTACTTGTTTTGTGGTTTTTGTTTTGACAAATGTGAGTGGAAATAGGAATTGACAAGATTATCCCTCCACTTATACTTTGATCATTTTGCATGCAAGGGTAAAGAAGGAATTTGGCTAGAAAAATAAGAGTTAGTGGGGTGGTAATTGTCTCTTTAGCCCTTTTGGATTGAATAGAAAGGATTTGCATGCAAGGACAACTATGTAATTTGTTAATTATGACAATTAACATTTATAAAGATTTATTTTTATAAAATAAAATACAAGTTCAAAAATTATAAAATTTATACCATATAATAACTTGGATTTTTAGAAATTTTATAAAACTACTTTTGAAATTTGTGAACAAAATATCTTTTAGAAAGAAATTTATTCAAGGTTTTAAATATTCCTTATAAATCAAAAATGAAAGAAATAAATAAATTTTTGATTTTAAAAAAATCATATACCACATAACTAAAATTTAAGACGCAGAAATTCTCATTTACACAAGCATACAATAGTTGAATATATTGGCATTCGGCTTTATAATTACACCAAATTTATAATTAATATTACACGAAAATGCCGGTTGTAACATGAGATTTGAAAATGAAGACTTAAATTCTGATACTGAAAATCCTGACAGTCTAAATCCTGATACTGCAAACTCTGATGGATTAAACTCTGATGTTATTAAAACTGTGGTGACTACGTCAAAGGAAGATGCACCTGTGCAGGGGAGCATACTGAAGATACAACCACATCTCAAGAAGCATCAGAACATACAATTGGCCCTTCAAGTTCTGATTCATCAAGTTCTGATAAGCCAAGTACTGATAATTCTGAAAACTCAATTTCTAAAGGATCCAACTCAGAGAGCATAGTTTCAGGGGGAGCATCAGAAAATGTTGATGAAGATAGCATGGATCATGGGGGAGCATCCAGTTCTAGAGAAAACCTTCCATCTGTAAGGAACTGGACTAAATCACATACACCTGATTTAATTATTGGAAATCTTGATGTAGGTGTCAGAATTAGAACAGCTACTTCAAGTGAATGTCTCTATAATTCTTTTCTTTCTCAGACTGAACCAAAGAAAGTGGAAGAAGCTCTTCAAGATGCTGATTGGGTGCAAGCAATGCAGGAAGAGTTAATTGAATTTGAAAGAAACAAAGTCTGGACCCTAATGCCAAGACCAAAGAACAGATCTGTTGTTGGTACAAAGTGGGTGTTCAGAAATAAAACTAATAGTGATGGCATAATTACAAGGAATAAAGCAAGGTTGGTTGCAAAAGGATATTCTCAATAGGAGGGAATTGATTATGATGAAACATTTGCACCAGTTGCTAGATTGGAAGCCATAAGGATATTTTTGGCTTATGCTGCTCACAAAAAGTTTACTGTCTTTCAAATGGATGTGAAAAGTGCTTTTTTAATGGAGAATTGGAAGAGGAAGTATATGTTGAACAACCTCCAGGCTTTGTAGATCCCAAATATCCAAATCATGTCTACAGGCTTGATAAAGCACTTTATGGCCTTAAGCAAGCTCCAAGAGCATGGTATAAGACTTTAGCTCAGTTTCTTCTGGAAAGTGGATTTAACAGAGGAACTATAGACAAAACACTGTTCTACCTCAACCATGGTAATGACTTACTTTTGGTTCAGATATATGTTGATGATATTATCTTTGGTTCTATGTATGACAGACTTTGCAAGAAGTTTTCTATACTGATGCAGTCAAGATATCAAATGAGTATGATGGGGGAACTTAGCTATTTTGTGGGCATTCAAGTCAAGCAGAATGAAGAAGGCACTTTTATTTGTCAAACCAAGTACACCAGAAATTTGCTGAAGAAATTTGGAATGCAAGATTGTTCAAGTGCATCCACTCCCATGGCCACTGCAATAAAATTGGATAAGGATACTGGTAAATCAGTAGATATTACTGATTACAGAGGTATGATTGGCTCTCTACTCTATCTAACTGCTAGTAGACCTGATATCATGTATGCTACCTGTCTTTGTGCAAAATTTCAAGCAGATCCAACAGAACCTCACTTATTAGCTGTGAAAAGAATTTTCAAGTATCTTAAGGGAACAGCTGATCTGGGATTATGGTATCCTAGAGAATCAGACTTTAAACTAATAGGTTACTCAGATGCAGATTTTGTAGGTTGCAAAATTGATAGGAAAAGCACAAGTGGAAGCTGTCAGTTTCTTGGAGGCAGATTGGTTTCTTGGTTTAGCAAGAAATAAAAGTCAATTTCCACTTCAACTGCAGAAGTAGATTACATTGATGCAGGAAGCTGTTGTGCACAGATTCTTTGGATGAAGAATCAGTTACTGGATTATGGGTTAACATATTTTAAAATCCCTATTTACTGTGATAATCAAAGTGATATTTCTATGATAGGTAATCCAGTTCAACACTCAATGACAAAGCACATCAGCATAAAGTACCACTTCATAAGGGAACATGTGGATGAAGGTACAGTAGAATTGCACTTTGTTCCAACAGATCAACAATTAGCAGATATCTTCACAAAACCACTGTGTGAAGCTACTTTTATAAGATTGGTAAATGAACTTGGAATGGTTTCAGGTTCTTTCTCTAAATCTGCTTAGCTTTTGTTCTGATGCATCAGACTTTATGATCAGTATTTACAGATATTACTATCTTTGTATATTCTGTGCTTAATTAAAAATTTCTTAAGCACTGATTGTTATCTGATGTGAATTTCTAAACTCTGATAGTGATATGAATGTTTTGGATAACTATGCTAGATGCTGACCTAGTAGTCTTTAATATACTAACAAATCCCATGTTTGAAGTAATTATGTATGTGGAAATCTATTGTCACAAGCAAATTCTGATATTGAGCTTAGTCAAGTTTATTTTGTCTATCTTATTACTAAGTCAAAAACTAGAACAATGTTTCTCATCTTTTAAGTTCTGATGTTAGTAAATCTGGTGAATGTACTAAGTGCTGATAAGCCTCACTTATCAGAAGATAATGAAAAGAAAAAGAAATCAAAATCAGGTACTCCTTTGAGATCTAGAGTAAAATTATGGAAGGGACGACCCAAGTGCATTGCTGGTATTAAGTAATATGCATCAGAAAAGCAAAAATAAATATTTTTCTTGGTGACTTTTCACACTCTATGATTACTGGAGAAATACTCTGATTATAGCATAAATTCTGATAAGCAGTCGTGACTCACTTATAATGAGAAGCCACTATAAAATGGAATTTCAAAAGATGCATAAAATGAGCACAAAATAGTTGAGGTGGACTCATGCATGAACTCATTCTAAAGTAGACTTCAGAATCATGACAGATTTTGAGCAAAGTTCTTAGTTATGCCTTATTTCTAAGATGTACTGAAGTGAATCAGACTTTAATCTTTATCTAATATTTAGCTTACTGCACACACATACACTCCATATGAATGATGAAAATTACTGTGGTGATAAATGGTATTTTAGATGAACACTTAAGTGTCAGTTACACAAATTCTGAGGACAAGTTATGATGGAAGTTCTGATGATTAAGTTCTGAAGAAATGAAATCAGAATGTGTGTGAAGAAATGCAGAAATAGGCATTCACTTTTCGAGTTAAGAACTCATGTTCTGATGACTGTTAAGTTCTGATATACGTCTAAGTTCTGATATTAAACTCTGATTCTTTACATGACTTATTTGTGGTTAAAATCTGAAACAGTCTTATTTAAAATCAAAATATGTTTGGGTGAGATATTAACTATCAATATAATTTGGGTTAGTGGTACACGACTATGCACAATAATTTTTACTTGTTTCTTGTGCGCATTAAACCCTGTTTTACACTTCCAATGGCTGTTTTTCTTCTCATCAGTCTAGGGAGACAAGGTAGAATTAATTTTACATATCACTATTCAATTTTCCTTGCTTCTCTTGGCATTCTATTGGCTATATAAACCAACACCTCAGCCAACACATCTCTCATTTTCTCTCAAACTCTCAAACTCATTTCTTTTTCTCTCATCACAACCATGGTTGATTACGACTTAACTCTGAACTATGATACTTTCACTCTCACTATGAGGTGTACAGAATGGCAGCAGGAATGGCATGTCACTGCCATTCCTGATGAGATTTGGAACTCGGTTCCCCAAGAGGTCCTCACAGACCTCTTGTTCTTCTACATGGACTACCATCGCCATCTTGAGCGACTGGAAGAGGAACGGCTGGAAGCTCTCCGACAGCAGGAGCGTATTATTCGTCTTGTTGTTCTTTTTGTTGAGAGTAGGAAAAAGAAATAATTTCTCCTACCTGTTTCTCTTCACCGTCAGCTTTGTCTGGCTTCTTAGCTTAGGACAAAAGCTGTTGATGTTAGGATTTGTAGCTTAGGACAATCTTGTAATTTTGTGATGTAATTTAAATTTCATGAAATGTATTTGCTCAATATATTAATGAAATTTTATATTTATGCAAGATTTTGTCTCTGAGTCGTTTGATATTCTGATGCATTTTTAAATCCTGATTTACCCATATTCTGATGACCTTTTTAGCTCTGATACAAATCAAGTTCTGATTCTGACGTGGCAGTATTTGTTTACTTGGTTTCTTTATGGTCATTCTCTCATTGGTCATATTTTTACAGAATATTGGTCTCGCAGTGAAAATAATTTATTAAGTGGGAACAGTTTTAAATTTTTAAAATAAAACTGAACTACCTTGATTAATGGGATTACTTGGTAAGTGAAACGGTTTTTCCTTGAAAAACTGCATGTGATAAGTAATGATTACTGAATTCCCGTGCCCATTAATTATCCTTTACTGCTGCATGTCTGACAGGTGTACCAACAGTTACTTTTTCTACCGTGTATAAGTAAAAGAGAGAAAAGATTGTAAAATCTTTTATTTACTTTCACATTTTATCTCTCTCTCTTTACTTTTATTCTCTCTCATCTACTGACACTTTTTCATACAGACATTTTATCAAACACCTTACAGGCAACCTAATTTCTCAATTTTTTTCTCATGGCACCTAAGGATTTGATTATAGATGGAGCCAAGTTTGTACCCAACAACTATGCTGCAATCTTGAACAAGGCTGAAGCTCCATCTGATTTGTACTTTGTGCAAGATCTTCTAGCACATAGTGAGATTGGGTATGCGTTAACCCAACCTCAAGTCATTTCAAGCCAACAAGTTCTGACGTTCTGGCGGACTGGGCATTTTGATAATGGTGGTGCTACTGGTACTCCAAGCATTATTTTTGAGGTGAATGATGTTGAGCATGTGGTAACTCCTGGAGCAGTTCGTAAAGCTCTCCACTTACCAGAAGGCTGCATTTTTTCAACAGCGGAGGAACCTGTTCTACAGCAGCTCATGGCCAATTTGGGTTATGAGAAGAGTTTGGCCAAGCTTGGACAGTTGAAAAGGGCACATATCAGGAAGGAATGGAGCTTTTTCTTTGACTGCATCACTAAGGCATTCGCCAATAAGTGTTCCAACTTTGATGCCATTCCAATTATGAGTCCACACATATTTCAAACCTTCACAGATATCTCAACCTTTATCATCAGCCAATACTGTGAGGCCTTCATCTTCAAAGCCCAAGAGGACAAAGACTGTACCTCAGACACAACAGAAGAGAAGGAAGATTGTTCTGAGAGATGAGTCAGACAGTGAGGAACAGGTTCCTGTGTCAGAACCTGTTGTCAAAGAAGCTGAGAAGGTCTCTTCTCAGAAGGATATTGGAATTGGGGGTTCTCAGCTTCTCAAAAGGCTTAGAAGGATGTATTCTGATGAAACTCCCAAGGAATCTCCACCTTCAAAGAGATACAAGAAACAGAGAGCACAAAGGTACAGGTCTAAGTCAGTTTCAGAGGATGAGGAAGCAGCAGCTAAGGAAGGAGATCAGGAATCTCTGATCTCACAAGAAACAGAATTTGCTGAAGCTACTGCATCTACACCTCCATTGTCACCAACTCAGGAAACTGCTCAAGATAAAGTATCTACACCACCTGTGTCTCCTATAAATGAACCAGTATCTACTGCAGACCCAGGCACAAGTGCTGAAATTGATATTTACAACCTAATTGTGCCTGAGGTTCTCTACATAGAAGCTCCACCAGCTCAAATCAATCCATCAACAATACCAATTCCTGATGCTAATGAAACTCCAGAATTGTCTACAACACCTTCTCTACATCTAGACATTGAAGATCAGACTATAGGTGAGCATCAGAATATGGTTGTTGATCAAACTTGGAAGTAGATCAACACTTAGAGGATGATGTTGAAGCCTCCATAGCCTCTCATACTGTTCTTTTATCAGAGGATGTTGACTCTGTAAGTTCTGATACTGCAAATGCTGATGATACTGGTGATGCTGCTATAAATGCAGATGTTGATGAAGCTGGTCCTTCTGGACATGCACCTCTACAAGCTCCTTCAAAAGCTGAACTAGTTAAAAAGTTTGTTAGAGGTGATGCACCAGTACCTTGGAGTGAAACTCCTAGAAGACAGGAGTGGACTAAGGAATGGAACTTAGTCAGTTTTATTGCTTCTGAAAAGATTCTTGCTGATCACTTGGAAAATGCTGATGAGATGTTAGTTAATGATGATTTCAAAACACAACTGAGAGTTATTGCTTTGAGTACTAGACATCTTCAAGGTTAACACTCAATAACTCATGTCGAGATGCATAAAATTCAAGAAGCTTTACTCAAGCAAGAAATAACTATTAAACTTGAAAAGAAAAACTTTTTCAAACCTGCCTTTGACAGAGTTGCCTACATTGAGAAAACCAAAGAGAAGCAACAATCTCAGATTGATGAAATTTTGAAAAATCAAGCTTCTCAGCAATCTCAACTCAATGAAATCCAATCCTCAGTGGAATTGTTTCTCTCTCTTCTTTTATCTGTTGATGCCAAAAAGGGGGAGAAAGTAATTAAGTCCAAATACAAATCTGATAAAACACTGAAAAAAAAGGATGATGGTAATGATCCGGGAAACTCTGGAATGGGTGGAGGTCGTGGTCAAGGTGGAGGTCTCTCATCAAGAAGAGCTGGAACTACAAGTCATAGAACAAGTTCTGATACTGGGAGAAGAATAACTTTTGATACTGGTAAAAGGATAAGTTCTGATGAACTTTTGGATCTTGATGAAGAAATTTCAAGATAGTTATTTCTGAAAGAAAATCCAAGAATGGACTTTGAGAGTCTAATGGAAGAAGAAGCTAGATTTAAGTCAGAAAAAGTCAACTCCAAATCTGAAGCTTCTGTTGGTAAAAAGAAACTTCCTACGGCTAAAGGCATTGTGATAAAAGAAAGGACAAATCCTGTGGCAACCAAGGCCAAATCACAATTGCAGATAGATCCAAGGTCCAAGGGCAAAGAAAAAGTTGGTGAACCTATAAAGGTTTATGTGCCTCCTACGGATGAAGAAATTTTTGTTGAAGATGCTGATCTTACTCTGACTTCAAGGAAGATTTCTAAGACAACCTCTGACATGGCTCAAGTTGTTCAGAATCAAGATATAGTTAGTTCTGATATAACCATGAAGCAAGCAACCTCTGACATAGCTCAAGTTGACTTGATATCAGAAAATAAGTCAAAGGAAACCTCTGACATTGCTCATGTTAAATCCTCAAGGTTACTCCTACCAGGATTCACTAAAGTCAAACAGACTCAACCTTTGAAGACTGCAGCAAGTGGTTTTGAAGCAAGAGTGGTTACTGGAAAGGAAGCAAGAGATAAATCTGGATTGGGTAGTGCTGATGAAAGAAGAGTGCAGAACACAACCAATGATCCAACTTCCTTAGGTGAACCAGGTGTTGGAGCAACTCCTGAAAGATTGAATCAACTAGAATCTGTACAGATGGTCTATCATACCTTCTTGAAAGAACACATCTTGTTATATTTCATGACAGATGGTAAGGTTTACCATATAAGGGAAAATGTTATAACACTAAAGTATTTTGAAGAACTAGAACATGTTTTATTTTTACTTCAAGTGAATGACAGAATAACAGAAAGTGCTGCAAGTTATTTGAAGACTCAAATTCAGAGGCAGAAAAGGCTTTATTCTGTAAAGTCTGACAGCACATACTGTCCAAAGTACAGAGATCACAAGGGTGATATTGTTGATATGAAGCCTAATACTGCATAGATCAGAACATATCTTGGTATTAAGGGACTTGAATTCAATCTAGAGTCTGACAAAGCCTATGTCATAAGACTAGATCAGGAGTTGAGAAAAGCAAAAATTAATGATCTCAGATATGCTATCTTCCAAACTGGTGAAGATACTGCAGAATTCAAAGATGCTAAAAGGAGGATGATTGATGAACTCAGATATGTTGAGAGATATTTGTTAAAGAATTATTTCAGAACAACTCCTGACATCAAAGAGATCAGAAAGTGAAGCCAAAACAAGATCTACAACTGCTCAAATTCTGATATGTATACAGACTGAAGTTGTTATCAGAAGTTAAAGTTGGTAAAGCTTTAAGGACTGTAAGTTGTAGTTATCTAGTCAAATTCTTATGCATTTGTACTTAATGTTTTTGACATCATCAAATATCTGTTAAACTTGTATATTATGCTAATTTACAAGTTGGGGGAGATTGTTAGATATATTTGATAATGTCATGTCTAATATGATTTATGTTTAGTTTTCAGATCTTACTTAAATGGGACAAATCAGTACTTAACTGAAATCAGCACTTATATTGAAGTCAGAACTTAAGTTATCAGTACTTAAGGTTCAGGAGATATTTATCAGGAGATAATATCAGGACTTAAAGGAAACTTTTAGATAAGTAAGGCGGCTGATTGAAAGGAAAGAAGATCAAGACAAACGTAAGAAGAGATATGCATGAAGAAGGAATTCTGTGAAGAATGGAATACTTGGAAGAAAAGATAACTGACTGATATATTTTAGGAAGCAGAATTATATTATATATCAATTAGCGATTATATTGTAACTGTGTAATATATAAACACAGACATAGGATTTACACTATAAGTGTTATCATTATCGATAATATTATTCATTGTAACCCTAGCAGCTGTCGTGATATTTGTTCATCACTGAGAGAGGACAGTTCCATATTGTAACAGAGTTTATTGCATTGAATAAAGTCTGTTTTATGTTACTTGTGTTATTTGAATTCGATTTGATTATGCTATACACTGTATTCAACCCCCTTCTATAGTGTGTGTGACCTAACATAGATCATTTGGTAGCATTCATGTAGTTTCATATTACATTAGTTAGATGGATTTTGTGGGTACATTCACTATAGGCCCTCACGAGACCTTACTCGTCCACTAGGGCTACCTTGGGGTTTAAAGGGCTTGTCGCATATGCCAAATACAACCGTGATCACCTTACGGAAGTGGTATTAGTAGTAGTATATAATTATAATTTTACTCGAGGACGAGCAAAGGTTAAATTTGGGGGTATTTGATACATGACCAATTTATAGATATTTTATGCCATCATATACTTCTTTTAACCTTGTTTTGTGATGCTTTAGTCCTAAATAATAAGTACTAGTTATTATTTAACTTAGATGGATTCTAAGTCTTAAATTGTGTATATCATATCATGTACTAGAATTACAACTCCTCTCCCGATTCGTTATAATTTCATATAAACATAGCAAATTAAGACTTAGCATCCATCCAAGTTAAATAACAACCAGTACTTATTATTTAGGACTAAAGCATCACAAAACAAGGTTAAAAGAAGTATATCATGGCCTAAAATATCTATAAAATGGTCATTTATCAGTTATGCATGGGAAATTTAGTTTTCGAGTCGGTATCGTGATTATACGTACCAAATGAGTGTATATAAAAGCCATTAGTTTTCGAAGATGTTAGGTCACACAACACTATAGAAGGGGGTTGAATATAGTGTTTACACAATTAAATCGATTTCAATACAAGTATGTAACAAAGATCAAGTACTTCAAATAAACTCTGTTACAATAGAACTATTGTTCTCTCTCAGTGATGAACAATATCACTAAGAGTTGCTAGGTTACAATTTATAATCTTCTCGATAATGATAACACGTGTAGTGTAAACCCTAAGCTGTGTTTATATAGTACACAGTTACAAGATATCTTCTAATTGATATGGAATATAATTCTGTCTCCTAAAATATATCAATCAGATATCTTCTACAAGTCTTCCAGTCCTCTAAATTTTCATACATATCTTCTTTTGTTTTAGTCCAGATCTTCTCCCGTAAATCAGCCGCATTCCGTATCTGAAGTCTTCCCGCACTTAAGTACTGATATATATCTTCTGACACCTTAAGTTCTAATATTAAAATATGACTTCAGTAAGTTCTGATTTCCAGTAACTCCTGATATGTCATGTTGTTAAGTTCTGAAAGCTAAACATAAATCAGATTAGACATGACATCTCAAATATATCTAACATAAGAAAATGAACTTTGTAAAATGACCGTATCTTGAGTAAATTTCTGGTGTACTTGGATTGATTTACGAAAGTACCTTCTTCATTTTACTTGACTTGAACTCCAAGAAAATAGCTAAGTTCTCCAATCATACTCATTTGATATCTTGACTGCATTAGCTTTGCAAACCTTTCACAGAGTATGGCATTTGTAGAACCAAAGATGATATCATCAACATATATCTGTACCAAAAGTAATTCCTTTCCATGGTTGAGGTAGAACAGTGTTTTATCAATTGTGCCTCTATTAAATCCACTTTCCAGAAGAAATTGAGCTAATGTCTCATACCATGCTCTTGAAGCTTGCTTAAAGCCATAAAGTGCTTTATCAAGTCTGTAGACATGATTAGGAAATTTGGAATCTACAAATCCTGGAGGTTGTTCAATATATACATCTTCTTCCAATTCTCCTTTGAGAAAATCACTTTTCACATCCATTTAAAAGACTTTAAACTTTTTGTGAGCAGTATAAGCCAAAAAGATTCTTATGGCTTGCAATCTAGCAACTGGTGCAAATGTTTCATCATAATCAATACCCTCTTATTGAGAGTAACCTTTAGCAACCAGCCTTGCTTTGTTTCTTGTAATTATGCCATCACTGTCAGTTTTATTTCTGAACACCCATTTTGTGCCAACAATGGATCTGTTATTTGGTCTTGGCACTAAGGTCCAGACTTTATTTCTTTCAAATTCATTTAACTCTTCCTGCATTGCTTGCACCCAATTTGCATCTTGAAGAGCTTCTTCCACTTTCTTTGGTTCAGTCTGAGATAGAAAGGAATGATAGAGACATTCATTTGATGGTGTTGTTCTAGTTCTGTCACCTGCTTCAGGATCTCCAATTATTAAGTCAGGTGTATGTGATTTGGTCCACTTCCTTGCAGATGGAAGTTGATTTCTAGTACTGGATCCTCCCCCATGATTCATGTTGTCTCCATCAGCATTTTCTGATGCTCCCCCTGTAGTTATGCTCTCTGAGACTTCAGAATTTGAGTTAGATCCTTCAGGATTTGAAGAATCAGAGTTTCCAGAATTATCAGAATTTGGCTCATCAGAACTTGATGAATCAGAACTTGAAGAGCCAGTGACAGGTTCTGATGCTTCTTGAGAGTCTTAAGTTGTGGTAGGATCTTCAACTTGCTCCCCCTGAACAGGTGTAGTTTCCCTTGGAGTAGTTACCACCGTTTCAATGACATCAGAATTTAACCCGTCAGAACTTATAGGATCAGGATTTAAGCCATCAGAATTTACAAAATCAGAATTTAAATCTTCATTTTCAAATCTCAGCTGATTATGATCATTGAAATCTTCAAGTCCAGTAATCTTTTTATCATCAAAAGATACATTGATAGATTCCATGACAACCCTTGTTTTTTAAATTGTAGACTCTGAAGGCTTTTGTGAAAAGTGGATATCAACCAAAAATTCCTTCATCAGCTTTTATATCAAATTTTGACAGCTGTTCAGGATGAGTCTTAATAACAAAAACTTACATCCAAATACATGAAAGTATTTCAGATTTGGCTTCTTTTTCTTCACCATCTCATATGGTGTTTTTCCATGCTTGTTTATGAGTGTAGCATTCTGTGTAAAATAAGCAGTTTGCACAGCTTCAGCCCAAAAAAAGGTTGGTAGTTTTGCTTCATCAAGCATAGTTTATGCAGCTTCAATAAGAGTCATGTTCTTTCTTTCTACAACTCCATTCTGCTGTGGAGTTCCAGGTGCAGAAAATTTTTGCTTTATTACATGCTCTTTGCGGAACTCTTCCTTGATTGAATTCTTGAACTCAGTGTCATTATCACTTCTTATGATTTTAACAGAATCTTTGACCAATTTATCCATCTATCTGACATGATTAGTTAGAGTAGATGCAGTTTCATTCTTCTTGTGCAAGAAATACACCAAAGTGTATCTTGTAAACTCATCCACTATAACCATAGCATATTTCTTCTTTGCAATTGACATGACATTGACTGGACCAAATAGATCAACATGCAGTAAGTGATAAGGCTCAAGAATTGAGGATTCAGTTTTGCTCTTGAATGAAGATTTTCTTTATTTTGCCATCTGACATGAATTACAAATGCCATCAGGAGAAAATACTGATTTTGGCAATCCTCTCACAAGATCTTTCTTTACTAACTCATTTATATTATTGAAATTTAAATGAGAGAGTCTCTTGTGCCAATTCCAGCTTTCTTCAATTGATGCTCTACTCAAAGACATATTACAGAAACATCAGAAAAGTCTGGCTTCATATATGTTACCATGTCTGTAACCTTTCAGAACCACTTTGCCTGTAAAATTACTTACAACTTCACAGTGTTCTTCAAAGAAATTCATATGATAACCTCTGTCACAGATTTGACTTACACTTAGCAGATTGTGTTTAAGTCCTGAGACAAGAGCTACTGTTTCAATGAAGACATTCCCAAGATTGATATTGCCATATCCCAGAGTTTTTCCTATGTTGCCATCTCCATAAGAAACTCCTGGGCCAGCTTTCTCCACAAAGTCTGATAGCAGGGCTTTATTTCCAGTTATATGTCCTGAACATCCACTGTCCAGAACTAGGATGTTTTCATGTTGCCCTGCAATCACAAAGACCACTATTGGTTAGTTTTAGGGACCCAGACTTGCTTGGATCCTTTGGTCTTTTTAAGTTTGTTAGCATTTGCAGCGGATTTAATTTTAGAGTTTATGATAACATGCTATTTATCGGACTTTATATCAGACTTTGCATCAGAATTTATACTAGAAGGAATTACATTAACTTTCTTCAAAGAAGGTTTTATTTGATAATAATCATAGTACAAACTATGATATTCCTTACAAGTATAAATGGAATGCCATAAATTACCATAATGAAAACAAGGATTTTATGGTTTAAACCTAACAGACTAACTCTTAACTCCTGATTTAGGAGGTAAAGAGTTTATATCTTTATTTTTTCTGCAAAAAGAAGCAAGATGGTTAGAGTTTCCACAGTTATAACATTTCTTTCTAGGAGCATTAGGAACAGGCATATAATTATTGCTTTTATTCATACATTCCTTTCCATTCCTATTTTTCCTAGCTTCCTTTACCTTGTTCACATTTTTAATCTCTTTCAGCTTATGCTTAAGCTGCTTCTTTGTCATTAAGCCTACGTTTACTTCAGCTGGTTTATCCTGTTTTAATTTGTCAGAAGTTGACTTTTCTTTTACTTCTGTCTTAGAATCTTTCATCTTTTCAGAATCAGACATAATAGTTTTTGCAACAAATTTAACAGGATTTACCTTTGGCTTAGCAGTCTGTTTAACAACAACTGGCTCAATTTTCACAGTTCCTTTCTCACTTTTATCATCTCCATAACCTAAGCCCTCTTTCCAGTTTCCACTACTTAGTAAATTCTCAGTTGTTCTGCCAGAGTTAGTCCAAGTTCTGATGATCTCTCTTTCCTTTTCTATATCAGTTTTTAGAGATTCATTCAATTTTAGCACTTCATCTCTAACAACAAAGCCTCATCTCTTTCTTTTTTAGTTTGATGAAGAAAAACTAACTCCTTTTCTAAATAGTCATTTCTGCTTTTAAGAGCAAGACTTTCAGATGTTAATCTTTCACATATTAAAGTATGATCTCTAAAACTAATGAACATGGTTTTAAGGTACAATCTCAACTCAGTAATATCATCAGTATGAAAAGAAAAAGTTATTTGAGGTACCATCAATTCAGCAGTGTCAGTACTGCTATCAGCATTTTCCATCAAGGCATACTTCTTCTCATCTTTAGAATATGAAGTGTTTGTCCAATTTTTCTTCTTTGTGACAAAAGCCTTGCCTTTATCACTTTTTCCTTTCTTGCAGTCAGGAGATATGTGGCCTCTTTCACCACAATTGTAGCATTTGACATTTAAGTTGTCTCCTATGTCAGACTTTCCTCCTTTGCCTTCAGACTTTCTGGACCCTTTCTTATCAGAACTTCCACCTTTCCTAGAAAACTTCTTGCCCTTTCTGAATTTCCTGTAGGCTATCTTTGTGATAACCTTCACCATAAGAGCACATAGTTGCATCATCTCTGCATCAACATCAACTTCAGATAAACTTTCAGTTTCTGAATCATCATCATCAGAATTTGATGACTCTGAATCAGACTTTATGATGAGAGCCTTTCCTTTGCCCCTTTTTGAGGCAACCACTTTAGGAGATTCCTCCTCAACTTTAAGAGCAACTGTCCTTGACTTTCTTCCATGCATCTTGCTCCTTTGATCAATCTCAAGTTTATGAGTCTTGAGCATACCATAAATTTCATCAAGAGTAGTTTTAGTAAGGTTATAGTTGTCTCTTATGGTAGTAGACTTCAAATCCCAATTTTCAGGAAGAGCTAAAAGGAATTTTAGATTTGAATCTTCAAGATCATATTCCTTGTCGACCAGTGACAGATCATTCAAGAGTTTGGAAAACCTGTCATATAAATCAGTTAATGACTCATCAGCTTTTGAGTCAAAGTGCTCATACTCTTGAGTGAGTATAGTCCTCCTATTCTTTTTGATTACATCAGTTCCCTGGCATCTTGTCTCCAAAGCATCCCATATCTCATTTGCAGTCTTGCATCTAATTACCCTGTTTGACATGACATTATCAATTGCACTATGTAGCAAATGCATTACCCTTGCATCCTTGGCAATAGATGAGATATCTTCAGGTGTGTATTCACTTCTCTCCTTTGGTATGGTCTTTGCTGGTTCATCAGCAACTGCAACAGAAAGCTTGGTAGGCTTATATGGTCCTTCATTAATTCTGTCAAGGTATTCTGGATCTGTAGCTTCCAGAAATTTAGCCATCTTCACTTTCCATATGGGATACTCAGAAGGTCCCAGTATGGGAACCCTAATAGTCTCATATCGACTGTGGGTTTGAGTGTTTTGAGTTTCTTGAGTTTTGGTGGGCTTAGTTGGGGTTTGTGTTTCTTAAGACTTGATTGTTATTTGGATCTTTACTGTATGTGTGTTAACAGAAAAATTCTGATACCACTTGTTACGTCACACAACACTATAGAAGGGGGTTGAATATAGTGTTTATACAATCAAATCGATTTCAACATAAGTATATAACAAAGATCAAGTATATTCAAATAAACTCGGTTACAATAGAATTGTTGTTCTCTCTCAGTGATAAACAATATTACTAAGAGCTGCTAGGTTACAATGTTTAATCTTCCCGATAATGATAACACATATAGTGTAATAACCCCAATTTTTGGAATTTTTGAAACTCTTATGAATAGTGATTTTGCTGATTATGCTGAATAAGAAAACTTTTCATTAACACTATGTAGAGGTTCTTTTATTGATCTTCTGAGATCTTATTGGTACTCTATATGGTATATAAGTGTATGTAAAGATCGTCAGAATCCAAATTCGAACACTTTGATTTTTCCCGGAAATCTACCAGATACGGAAAGAATTGAGTATAAGGTAACAGAATAAAAAGGATTTAAATTCGAGGATTATACGAGAGGATCATAAAAGGAATATAATGTATTGAGAAAGGTTAAGGAAACCTAAGTAATAAGATCCCGGGTATGATCCCTCAAATGATAAACGAAAATGAAAGTTAAGCGAACCGTATAACAGATCAGCGGTCATTAGCCAAGTAATTAGGAGCTAATCAAAGAGGTTAGTGAGGATGATGTCATCAAACCAATAAGAAGAGGACAAGCATGGGAAGATGACATAGGATTGATGACCTAAGCATGACAAAAAGGGAAGGAAGGGTGGTTGATTTCAAGCCACACAATTTTACATGGTTAAAAGATAATTAAACAAAACAAAAGCAAAACAACCAAGCAAAACAAATCACAAACACAAAAACACATCTTGACTTCATTTCAAGCAACAAAGCTCTCGGCTTTTCTTCTTTTTCAAAGAGGAAAAATCCAAAATCCAAGATCCAAGCCTTGTTAATTAGTGAGGTAATTATCTAAGACTCCTTATGCATAGATATAGCTATCCTATAAGTTTGAGCTTCAAATTCCTTCACAATCTCTTCCTAAAATTCATGGAAGAAGAGGATGAATAGTGTTTTCAAGAACTTAACATTTTGTTCTTGAGTTTTTGTTTAGATTAAGCTTGAGTAAGGACTTTCAAGGGTGATTCCAAGCTAATTAGTTACTCCCACTCACAAGGAAGGTATAATCTCTTAACCTAGCATTGTTATTGAATATTAAGAGCTTATTATGAGTAGTATAGTTCATGATAAGCATGGTGTTTGAATATGTAGAGATTAGTTGGTTTTGTGATGTTTTCGGAGTTGTAAATCTTGGTTATTAGTTAAGGAACTTAAGAATAGTTTTAGTTCATGTTTGAGATTAATATAAATTGGAAAACTTGAGGTGTTGGGGCTGTTGTAGTGATGTATGGATGGAGTTTGGTTGTATGGTAGAATTTTGGTTGGTTTGTGGTTGATTTGGAGTAGAATAAAAATTGGTAATCGCGTAAACATAGCCGTCGTAATGTCCGATTTACTTTAGACTGTTTTTGTTCTTAACATCAGGACCCGAGAACTCACTGTTAGGTTATGACCATTGCCATGATTAGATAGTTCATGTTACGAGCTTCGTTTTGATATGTGGTTCGTTTGAATCCGATATATGGTTTAGGAGAAACGACCGTTTTAAGTAACGGTGTTTCACGAATGAACCATTACCACTCGCCTTACTTTGAAACATAGTTTAAAGACCTTAAAGGACTAATTGGAGTATGAAACATTTATGTGAAGTGTATTATGCAGTTGTTAAGGCACTCGCGAAAGAATCGCCTTAAAACCCTTAATGGTTAATTTATTAAAAATGGTGGAGCCGAGGGTACTCGAGCGACTTAAGAAAATCATTAAGCGCAAAGCGAGCGTTAGAGTCTAATTGGTTAAAGTATAGATTCTTAAGCGACTTTGGTTTAATTCCAACTTATATGTGGTTTATAGGTTACCAGACTCATCTCAGGACTTTTACCACCCCCAGTCGCTCAGGCAAGTTTTCTACCTGTTATACTGTTGTGGTGATGTATATATGTATATACATTATCTTGTGATAGATGCATGTTGGTTAATTAGCAAATTTTGTGATATATTGAAGCATGCTGAGATGGTATATATATGCATCTCTGTTTCATAATCTGGTTATCTATCCGTTGATTTCAATGCTTATAAGTTGCATAATACATATGCTAGAGATAAGCAGTAGTTGCGTATACCCTTAGGATAGGGGACTCAAAGGTGAACATTTTCTAAAACCGGGAGTCGATGTTCCCGAGTATATTATATATATATATATATTGATATAGTTTCAAAACTATTAATCGAATAAGATTTATTCAATAGCTTTATTTATTTAATGAATATTAGTTTGAATATTCATTCGAGGACTTATGACTCGGTTTATTTTATTTAATGAATATTAGTTGAATATTCATTCGAGAACTTATTACTCCGCTTATTTATTTAATGAATATTACTTTGAATATTCATTCAAGGACTTATGACTCCGCTTATTTATTTAATGAATATTAATTTGAATATTCATTTGAGGACTTATGACTCCGCTTATTTATTTAATGAATATTAGTTTGAATATTCATTCGAGGACTTATGACTCGGTTTATTTTATTTAATGAATATTATTCTGAATATTCATTCGAGGACTTATGACTCCGCTTATTTATTTAATGAATAATACTTTGAATATTCATTTGAGGACTTATGACTCCGCTTATTTATTTAATGAATATTACTTTGAATATTCATTCGCAGACTTATGACTCCATTTATTTTATTTAATGAATATTATTTTGAATATTATTTTAAATAATATTCTTTATTTTATTAAAGAATAATGTTTCGATAATCAAACTTATTTTCGATTATTCAAATAAAGATAGTACTTTCGTATAAGTATATCTTTGGTTATTTAATATTCATTTCAAGTATGAGTTATAAAACTTCTACTTCAAATTATTTATATAGAGATTATCCTTATGGGAATATTATTTAAATAATAATATTCAGATATGTTCTAATATATCGGGACTGATTTATTTCATTAAATCAGCATTACTCCAAACATTCTTAAAAATGTTTTCGAGTCTTCAAAATGATTTTTAAAAGTTAGAGCGGATCCCAAAACTCATTTATATATTTAAGATCTTCCTTTCGAAGGGGATTTAAATACTCACTCAAAACCTGAGGGATCCGGCTCAGTGGTATATTTTACATTCGCAACGATGTTGCTGTTTTGAGAAACATCTTGATTACTTGCCCATCGTTCGGGAAGTAAGTTCATCTATTTGAGTCGGCATAAGCAACATGGGCTCAGTGAGCGTCCATGAAAGTGTAAGTGGCTCAGTGGGAGTCCATCAAATGCGTAAGTGGCTGAGTGGCAGTCCAGCATAAGGTCCTATTGCGGCCAGGGTGATGACCGGTGGGGAATTCGTCAATCTACTAGTAGAAAAGGTTACTTATTGGTATCTTTTCCTGATCAACAAGATATCAGGTTTATGCCAAGGTTTTCTCCTTTCCAAATTCATTGGATATTACAACTCTGTTTGTAATTTTCATAACAGAGGTTTTCAAGGAGTGTATGAAATGTATATATATAGGTGTGTATATATATCAGGACTTAATGAAGTATCTCGTAACTTCATTATTTATAATGATATTTCAAAGATTGAATTTATTCAAGTCTTATCTTGTAGTCTCATCAGTGTGATAAACTTTTGAAACTAATTATAACTTGAACGGTGGTAGTTCAAGTAGTATTCGGAAAAGATATAAGTATATTGGAGTATCTTGTAACTTCATCTTTTAAACGTATATCTAGTAAATGATTATCTTATGCATATCAAAGATTTTCAGAAAAACATTGAGACAAGGTTAGATATATCAGATCACCTTGAAACGATATTTTTATACAGTTATAAACTGGAACTCTGTGTATATTATACATGTCAGAGGATTTCAAAGATTGTGAAAAGTATATATATATGTATATACTGAATATTTTGCGACTTGGTCGCGTTAAGATATCAACTTGGTTCATTTCTTCTTAACCAAGACTTTCTTGAGTACTATAAGAATGCTCTTATATTGTTAATTATTATACATATTATTTTGGTGGGCTTGTTGCTCACCCTTGCTTTCTTCTTTCATCACACAACATCAGATAGACAAGATGAACAGGACCAAGCTCCCAATTCGCGAGCGGATAGGAAACGTTCCGCAGTTTCCTATAGGCGTTGATGTCGCTGTAGCTGAGGTAGGAACTACCAATAGGCTAGGCTTTCAACTTTTGATGTACCAGACTTATGTATCTTTATGAATTGTAATAATGGCAAAGAATATGTAAATTTATTCAGAAACCCTTTTGAGGTGTAATGACTTATAATTGTGGAATAAAATGACTTGCGTTATTTTTGGTATTCATCTCTGAGACTATAACTTGTGGTGTGTGTGTATATTGTGGGGTCACAGCACGCAGTAGTTGGTTGACTGTTAAGATTAAGTATTGATAAGGGAAATGGAACTCGTGACAACCCGAATCCCCGACCCCGGATTTGGGGGTGTTACAGAAGTGGTATCAGAGCTAAGCGTTATAAACCTCAGAGATGATATGACGTTAAAATAATAAGTTCACTAAGATAATAAGAACTCTTGCCAAGTTCATAGTCAGACTACCTAACGTAGTACTGACAGTTAAAACCCTTATGGGAACCCTTATAAATATCGTGATAGAGGCGTAATTTGTTATCGTATATGGTAGCGGGACTCCGAACCCTGAGGTTGAGGAGCAACAACGCGATGATATTTTATTAGGTATTGGAGATCAAATTGTGGATCCGATAGAGCGTCCTAACACGGGACCGGATGATGTTCATATTGAGGATGTAGCGGTTAAGGATGTTGTCCTAGAAGGGATTATTGCTGAGAAGGATGCCGTGAAGGATCCTGACAAGAATGAATAAAGGACCACTGAGGAATTGATGACCATGGTTAGGGCGACTACCAAAGGTAGGATTGGTCGGTCACTACCGGAGGTTCGTTCAAGTTTGTAAAGATAGTAGCCCCTTTAACGCGGCTTACTCGTAAGATTGAGAAGTTCGAATGGATAGAGAAATGCGAGAACATCTCTTAAGAACTGAAGCAAAGGTTGGTGACGGCCCTTATGTTGGCGTTGCCAGATGGAAAAGGAGATTTTGTGATTTGTAGTGACGCTTCGCATAAGGAATTAGGGTGCTTCTTATACAGCACAACAAGCCAATCGCGTACGCGTCAAGACAATTAAGGGAATATAAAATTCGATATCCCCACCCATGAGCTTGGGCTCGTGGCAATAGTTTTGCCTTAAAGATTGGAGGCACTACTTGTATGGAGAGAAGTGCGAGATTTACACAAGCCATAAGTGCTCTAGTGCATTTTCACGCAGAAAGAGCTCAACATGCGCCAGAGGAGGTGGTTAGAGCTAATCAAGGATTATGATTATGAGATTATTTATCATCCAGCGAAAGCCAAAATGGTGGCTAATGCTCTTAGTATAAAGGAGAGACTCAAGATGAAAATGTCTTTGGGAGAGTTGATAAGAGATTTTGAGAAAATGGAAATAGAAGTGAAGGTAACCGGAGCCGGTACCGAAACGCTGTTTGAGATTGCAATACAGCCCGAATTATCGAAATAGAACATATTGTGCCAAGAAAAAGTGATGAATGAAGGCAGAAAGTCAATGACTGGAGAAGAGATTAATACCAAGAAAGATGATAAGGGAATAACGAGGTATTCCTACAGAATTTGGGTTCCAAACGTTTAAGAGCTTAAGGACTGGATCTTAGATGAAATCCATAGCTCGAGGAATAAGATTTAGGGCAAACCCCGAATGTGATAGTCAGGGAGGTTTCCATTAAGAAAGAAGGAGCCCATAACATAATGAAGTGGAAAACAAGGATTTTAACGTATAAGATAACCCCAAGTATGGGAGAAGGATGAAACATTTCATACTAAGGAAACAGAAAGTCGAGTAAGGAAAGGAGACCCGAGATGGTACTTCTTTACGGCAATTCATGGACCTGTCTAAAAAGAACTTAGACTATTATCCCCAACCACCACCCTGAGTAGATAGTGCGGTGAGAAATTCTTTCACGACCTTTAAGTCGCTAAGCTCTCAGAGTTCCAAGGAACAAGCGAACCCAGTAGAGGCGAGAGCCTGGCTAAAGAAAATATAGGAATCATTTGAGATTCTAAATGATGGACGAATCGTAAAAGTCTGCTTTTGTCACTTACCCTCCTAAGAGAGAGGCCACCCGCTGGTGAAAGACCAAGAAAGGCACGGAGCCAGAGGTTAGAATAAACTGATTAAAAGTTAGTCAATTGTTTTCGGGAAAGTAATTCCCAAGGTTATGGAGATAGTGTAAAAGCTTTAGAGCCAGAACAAAGACGGACGAGTATGATGAATTATGAATCTAAGATTGTAAAAGTTGTAAAGATTCATTCGGAGGACAAGAATCCCAGAACGACGTGATGTTTGAAGTAAATAATTAGTGGGTTCATGAAATGATTGTAAGAGAAAGGAAAATAAAAAGAAACTGAAGTGGAAAGGAATATAAAGGCAATAGAGTTTGAGGAATGATAAGGGAGTTCGGTATGAGGAAACCCTAAAGAATCATAGTAATAAAAATAGAAAAGTATGTGATCGTCAGGATGAGGATGATTCACTATGAGTTAAAGTTGATGGTTGAAGGCATAAGAGATTTACATATTGTACCCCCTTTAAGTTGGGAGAATTCGAGGAAACCTTGAGATAGTTCGAAGGATAAATAATGAGACACGGATAGACTGAGGAGACAAGAAAGTAGGAAATTAGGAAAATTGGATGAAGGAAGTGACCTTCAAAAGTGTGAAGTGAAAGACCGGTGGCTTTTTACCCATAAAGGGAGATGCCAGGTATGAAAGATATCCCAACATTGAGATGACTGTTGAGATAAACAACAAAAGTAAATAAGAATTTATTAAGAAGAAGTTCACGTTGAACACGACCAATATCTTCTCGAACATCCCTGTTATCATTACTAAATCAGGCAAGAAAAGCGGATAACCGTTGTTATCTTTTGGAGGCCATATTGATTGACCTCATTTTGAATACAGATGTTATTATGAAATTAGGCATATACTATCGAGATTGGAATGATTGAATAAGACACCCTTATCAGGGATACATGACTTGATTTATCTATGAAAGGATGCAAGTACCTTTTTAAGAAAAGGTGGAATTAAGGATGAAACCTCGATAACTTGAGATGAACCATAGAGGAATGCATAAAGGTTGGCATTTCACCCTTAATAGGGACATTATGAGTTGGGTAGTATGGAATGAAGGACTAAGGTAACAACAACCTTTAAAGATCAGTGGAGAAATTTTTCAGAAACATATAGACAATGGTTCTAGTATTAGTAAAGGGTATTTTGATATGCCCTGTATCTAGGGAATACAGGAGGAACGATTCAAGGATAACCTTAGAGGTTTTACAAGGAGAAAGGTAATATTCAAAATTCTCAAGAATAGAAATTTTGATAAAGGAAATATGACATAATAAAAATAATGCCAAGTGGGGCTCATGTTAAACCATGAGAAAGTATAGATTGAACCCAACGAATGTCAAGAATGGTAAAAACAAGAAGGACCCAAGATAAGAGACGTCCTAAGTATGATCGAGAGTCAGTCGTGACAATGATTAACCTCTAAAGACTGAGGCAATAACTTATGGAAAAATGGTGGTATTTTTTTTTACTCATCAGATTTTAAGGAAAACATCTTCACAGAAGCAGTGATTGGAAATGAGGTAGAAAATTTAGTTGGAGATCGTTCAAACGACATTGATTGTAAGGAAATTTTACTATCAGGAAAGGCCAAAGAGGTGGCCGACACTTTAAGTGTAAGAGAGCAATTATAGGCGCTCGTGCCAGAGGAATACAGTGATGATGGTTGAAGCCGTAAAGGTTGTATTATGATTTGGAAGATTGACATTCCTTCTGATGACTGTGCAATACCCAACCGTAATAGTAGTTTGGTAAAGGTTTAATTCGTATAATCACCATGAGCGGGCTATCTATCTTAGAAGGTCCTATCTTGAGAATAAGCCAGGACCATGTTTCAAAAAGGACTAAACAAACCTTTGAGTTAAGTCTTCTATTGAAGGCATATGATTAAGAATGGTATTAACCTGCTATCGTTGTTTTGATTGAAACTCTTCTGCAATTTTATCTGCTTCATGTCATATGTACGTCAAGTTCAGGAGTGTTCTTCATGAATCATGAACGGTGATCATGTTACCTCCTTAGAAGAATTTGATACGACATGTATGGACTCCGTATGGTTAGCTATTAAGATTTCATAGAAAATGAATAACTACAGTAGGTCAGCGATGGACCACAGTAATGCAGCAATGATTCTGCGAGTAATAAGTCGATTACAACCGTGAGAGTTGTATTGGAATGGATGTTGAGATTGAGTACCATTAATCGGGTCGTGGTGGTGTATAAGTTATCATTGATAGACTAATTAAGTAGATTATCTACCTATTGAATACTTATTCCGTCTTATCAATAGAGAGTCGTATTACTATACGAGGAAGGTTGCGGTGCAAGCATAGAATTCTAGTAACGATGATGTATAGAATGAGATTCCAGATTCGATTTTCGATGTCGAGGGAGTTTCAAAGGTGATTGTGTATAAGCTCGAGGAAGAGCATGGGTCCATAGAATGATGGACGGAATAGCAAAAATATTTAGGCATGTGATATACGATGTTATAATACTTGATGTTGATATATATACGTATATGTTTTGTTCTCCTATGACAAACCTCTATAGTTCAGAGGTAGATTCCAAGCTAAATATTTTATGGCAATATTTTACGTATATACAATTCTCTTCAGTTCGTTCTTTCCTCTTCTTTTCATTTCATGTAAGCTGAGAAGAACAACCCTTCCAGAAGGGGAGGTATTGTCGAATGACTATCTATCTGTGTGATAGAAGCCTAGTAGGATACCATCTATTGTTTAATTAGTTGTCAAGTACTAAAGGCTGGCCACCTTCTGTACTAACTATGCAATAGAACAAGTGTGCATGATCATAGTGATCTCTCAACAAATTCCTTTACTTCTATATGATTGATCAAATTTTGGAAAATAGAAACAGCTGAAAAAGGAGTAGTAAAGTTATAGTGGTATTCGGAATGGAAACACATTCGTGATACTAAGGTTGACATGGTTATTAAAAGGTTAAAGAACGCTAACGAGCAAAAGTATAACCAGTATAATATTAGGAACGGAAGGTAGTAGCGATTACGAACTGGAAAAGAATGGGTATTGAGAAGCAAAAGCTCTAAGGCTAAAAGCTATAATGAGAGTCTGTGCAATAGACTTGAAAGAATTTGGAATGATCACTTGACGCGGATTGAGTTTTCTCACGACAATAGATCATATGTCATTATCGAGATGTCGCCTTATGAGATCCTTGAGGGAAGACAATGTCGATGTCCCTTATGTTAGGATGAAGTTGTAGAGCGCAAGATGCTCGGACCCGCAGTAGTCAAAGGACCAGGCATATAATAGATCTAATCAGAGAACGGCTGGTAGTAACCCAATATGGACATAAGAGGTATGCTGATTTGACTCGAAAGGATAAAGAGTATGAAATAGGGGACCTAGTAATGTTATAGGTACCCCTTGGAAAGGATTGATGAGGTTCGGAAAGAAAGGAAAGCTAAGCCTACGAATTATTAGACCCTTTGAGGTATTAAGACATATTGGGAATTATTGGACCCTTTGATTCCTAAGTATTGATATCTCATCCTGATACTTGAATCCCTATAGAAACTTACCTTGAATCCTGAAAGCCAGATATTTATCAAAGTGATTCCTCATTGATTGATACCCCTCTTTCTTATCATAAAGCTTGACAATTCTAATATATCCTGAGCTAAAGATCATTTCTTCATACCTTAACACCCTTAGTATTCATGAAGCTTATCTTCTTGATGATCCAACACCTGTACCTTGACGAGAAACCATTGCTTTAAGCCCAGTTTGGCATTACCCCTTCATATTATCCATTAGCCTCACTAAATTTTCTTGTCCAAGTTTTGACATATGAAAACCTTTTAGTTACCCTAATAGAGTAAAGTTTTGTGAATCATGGCCCTGAGAGTTAATATCATTTTTCCCCGTATTTCGAGTTTTTCTATAATCCCTTGATAAAAAATTTTACTGTAAAAAGAGATTTTAGTTATAATTCGGCATCAGTGTTTTTGAAATAAATAAAATGTGGGTTTTCAGTCCCAAAGGGGGATAAATGTTTTCTTTGAATGGTGGATCTGGACTGAGACGCGAGTCCTTTCCACACTTATATTAGGCTTAAAAGTTGCCTAGGGATTCCCATTAATGTTTTAGAACCCAGCGAGGTTCGGGATTACTTCGCGGCTGATCACCGGCTGTAATCCGTAGCGTCATAAAATGATTTTGATTAAGACATGATTTTAAAATTGTTTTGATACAAGAAAAATGATGCCATCGTACATAGTTTTATCTCTCGTTATCATTGGTTATGTCTTTCCATTGTCATTGTTTAATGTATATCTCGATTTATGTTTTATATCGTACTGTTAGCACTTGTTGAGCATTTGGCTCACTCCTTGCTTTACACTAATATTACAGCTAGCAGCTATGGTTAGATTCAAGCAGACTGCCCGTAAGACCTGTGATGTTAATGCTTATGTTCGAGCTCAGGTTGAATAAGTGATAGTAGTTGTGTGAGGACTCGGTTTTTAAAATCAGATGTAATAGTTGGTAGTGTTGGGCTGTTCCAAACCCTAAACTGTAAGATCTTGGTTTTGGTTGTATTATTTCTTTTAAAATTTTGTAATAGCTATATTTATTTTGCTATTCAAGTTGGGAGGTTTTGGTATCAGAGCTTCGGTTTAGAGTCCCTGGACAGCCCAAATAGGTTATAGGTTATGTGTGTAGGATATAGATAATATGCGAGAGAGTAGGTTAAGTAAATTTATTATTAATACTCCTCTTATTGGTTGTCAGGAAAGGGCGCATTCCTCGTCATCCTCTGGTTCGGACGACACTATTGCTTTCATGGTGTATGCTGAGTTGAGGCGCGAGTTCGACATGCTTCAAGGCAAGTAAGACCGACTAATAGACCGACTGAAGAACGTGTATCCGGACAGCCGAAACTATGAAGGGAAGCCCAAGGAGCAGATGACTGCGAGACTTGAGACCTTGGTTCAGTACATCAACACTAAGCTCGAGGAGATGCCAGCGCACCGGGACCGCACCAGCCAGTATGTCATTCAGATGGTGGCGGATGAGCTCTAGAGCATTGTGAAGACGCTTCGAGAGGAAAAGACTACCAAGCCCCGTTCAGATAGAGTGGAGCCTTAGTTCTTTCCATTTACCTTTCATGTTGTTGTACTATCAGAATCTGTGGAATTCCCAGTTGTTTCCGTTATTTCCTTTAAATAAGCCTGTTATTCCTAGAATCAAACTTTGTCCTAATCCTATGTATTGTGACCTTTAAAATTTCAATAATTATGTGCTATTGTTCCATTTGCTCTCAACTGTTATTTTACGTTTTTATCATCATATCTGCTTAATTTGGAAACTTGACCCCATATGTAAAATAAGAATGCCATGCGATACCCTCGAATCATTTTATCATTCATATATGTTTTTGACACAACTCTTATTTCAGGATCATGCCTCCCAAAAAGAAGAACCCAACAACCACATCCACCATAGACCCAAACATTCTTCGACTACTGGAAACCTTGCAACAGCAGACCAATGCTATAGCTCAACAACAACTAACTCTTCAACAACGAATTGAAAACCAAGATAACCGTGAACCACACCAACCACCTGAACCACCAATACCACCTAGATAAGTTGTCACTTTCAAGGCATTTCAGAATGTGAATCCACCTGCATTTCATGATACCACTGATCCAGTAATAGCTAACACATGGATTAAGGAGATGGAAAGGGCTTTTGAGTTGGTACAGTTAGGAGACGATCAGAAGACGCTGTATGCTACTTACTTCTTGAAGGGCGAAGTCATCTATTGGTGGGAATCAGTAAAAGCTATGGAAGTCACTCAGCAGGTTTCTTGGGAGAGATTTAAGAAGTTATTTCTGGACAAGTATTACCCTAAGTACATGCAGAAAACCCAAAAGTCATCACAAGGAACTCATAATGCCCATATCGAGTGCGAAATGTTGTCTTCGGAATATCCTCATCTCTTACTCGTAACTGGTGGTAACCCGATCTCAAATCTATCTTCGAAAAGTACTTCGCCCCTTGCAACTGATCGAACAAGTCATCAATGCGTGGCAAAGGATATCTGTTTCTGACAGTCACCTTATTCAACTCCCTGTAGTTAACACATAATCTCATAGACCCGTCCTTTTTCTTCACAAACAACACCGGAGCACCTCATGGAGACACACTCGGCCTAATAAATCCCTTATCCAACAAGTCTTGCAGCTGCTCTTTCAATTCTTGCAACTCCAATGGTGCCATCCTGTACGGCGCCTTAGAAATAGGTTCGGAACCTGGAACAAGTTCAATAGTAAACTCTACTTCTCGCTGTGGTGGCAAACCTGGTAGCTCTTCAGGAAAGACATCTGCAAACTCATTCACAACTGGATAATCCTCAATGCGAGGTTCATCCTTAGATGTATCCTTAGATTTATCCTTAGATGTATCCTTCACAAAAGCAAGATAGCCATCACAGCCCTTAGATAAAAGTTTATTCGCCTTTAAAGCTGAAATAATTTTAACCACTCCTTTTGGTTGAGACCCCTGAAACAAAAATTATGGTTGATTCACATCTCCAAAGATCACACGTTTTCCCAAACAGTCAATTGTTGCACAATGCTCACTCAGCCAATCCATACCCAGAATAATGTCAAAGTCATGCATCATCATCGGAAGCAAGTTGACCTTACAATTCCTATCGATGGAGCTAAAATTTCTTGAGTTGAAGCAAGGGAACATGACTGTATTGGAGTATGAGAAGAAGTTCACTGAGTTGTCAAGGTTTGTGACGAAGTATACCAGCACTGAGGAGGAAAAAGCAAAGAAATTTCAACAAGGATTGGAGCCTTGGATCAGAGATAGAGTGGCTATGTTTGAGCTTGAAACTTACGCGGGAGTAGTACAGAAAGCTGCTCTGATTGAGAATAATGGGATGCAGTCAAGGAAAGAAAGGGATAACAAGAAGAGGAAGGTTCCATTTTATGGAGAAAAGTCTGAAGAAGGAAGTTCACAAGATCGGAATATAAAGAGGATTGGTTTCCAGAAGGGCGGAAATTTTCAAAAGAAAGGAAATTTGGGTAAAAGGCAAGAATCGAAGGGGAACAATCAGGCAAGCCAAGGGCAAGTTGGAGAAAACAGGTTCCAGAGGCCAGAATGCAAGCACTATGGAAGAAGGCACCCTGGATTATGTAATAAGTTGAGCATGAAATGTTATAGGTGCAATCAGAAGGGACATTTGGTGAATGAGTGCAAGATGCCAAAGCCAGGAGTTACGTGTTACAAGTAGAGGTGGCCAAACGAACGGTTTAGCTCGGCACGATCGTTATTCGGCTCGCAAAAAACTCGTATAATTCGGCTCGTCATGTGCCGGTTCAATAACCGGCACAAACCGCATAATCAGACGAAGCGAACACGAATTGGAGTTTGTTGAACCGGAACCGGCCCGGAACCGGCACGCGATTCTGAACCGGCACCGCTCGCGAATTGAACCGCTCGGCCCACGATCCTTCTCTACGCGCCAACGTCTTTGAATCTAAACATGGTTTCAGAATAGTAGGTTTAAGTCTACTTTTACTTGATGACAAGAAGTTGGGGTGTTATCTAATGTGAATATCTGATTAAGAAATAACTAAAGTTAGTTCCTTTTTTCATTTTTATGATTGGTTGCTGCAAGAATTGTGTCTATATTTGTACCTGAATCTATTTCTCGTTAATTTATATTGTGAGATCTATAAAGAGATTCTTGAATTCTTGAGTTCTTGATTTTTTTAATTTATAAAATTTATAGAGGTATTATCCTCTTTTCCTTATTTTAATATATTTTAGTTTTTCAAATTTGAAAAAATATTTTAACATAATTTTGAAAATAAAAAATGAAGATGCAAAATTTAACACACTAGTAAACAATTTATTCTGCAGCCCAAGCACCTTCTGGCTCCTGTTGTTCTACACTGCTACACATTCAAATTCAATCACTACTTATGTTTATAAATAAAATAATAAAGTTAGTGGATTAATGAATAATTAAAATATACAACATGAATGAATTAACATGAATAATATTCATGCACTGCACTCTAATTGTATTTGTGGGTAATGCTTTTAACAAAAAAAGTAAGTGAACAGCTCGGCTCGCCCCGGCACGGCACGGGCTCGCCAGCTGTCACCCTGAACCGTCAAACTCGCGTAATTCGCGGGTTGTGCACGAGTTACCGTTTTCTCTAATCGGCACGATTCGGCTCGGTTCGTCAGCTTTCACGGGCCGTTCACGATTTTAATGGTGACCAAACCGGCCCGCCAAAAATTCGGCCCGGCACGCTCGGCCCGTTCGTTTGGCCACCTCTAGTTACAAGTGTGGGAAGACTGGACACATAGCTAGGGAGTGCAAGGCAACCGGACCAGTCAAAGCTCTGATGAATGTGGCAAGTGCTAGTGCGAGCGTGCCAGCTGAGGTATTGGCATTACCTCCACCACCTACACCAATCCCGCAAGCAACAGCAAGGACATTTAATCTGAAGATGAAGGATGTTGTTAAGAATTCGGAGGTGATAGTAGGTACACTTTTACTCAATAATGTCAAAGCTAAAGTATTGATTGATTCGGGAGCAACAAGATCTTTCATATTAGAATCTTTTGTTGATAAGCATTAATGTGATAAAATGATTATGAGTGAGGTAGTAAATGTGGTAATTGTGAACCAAGAGAAGATTCCTGTGAATCAAATCTGTCCGAAGTGTGAGATTGATATTTCGGGGTATAAGCTTTCAGCCGACTTGATACTCTTCAAGTTGGGAGAGTTTGATATAATTTTAGGTATGGATTGGTTAGGAGAGAATAACGCCCAGATTAATTGTAAGATCAAGAAAGTGTATTTAAAGACGAAGAGTGGAGAGAAGGTAGTATTTAAGGGGCAGAGGCAAGAGCAACTATTTCTTACAATCGTTTAGGCTAAGAAGCTACTTAGAAAAGGTTGTGAGTCATTCCTAGCGTATGTAGTGGATTCAAAAAAGGGCAACCCCAGCATGGAAGATATCCCTGTAGTTAACGAGTTCCCAGATGTGTTTCCCGATGAACTACCAGGCTTACCACCAGATCGACAAATCGAGTTCGGGATCAACCTTGCTCCAGGCACGGGACCAGTTTCAAAGGCCCCATATAGGATGGCACCATCAGAAATGAAAGAGTTGGCAAGCCAGCTACAAGAATTGTTGGATAAGGGAGTGATACGGCCAAGTACGTCGCCATGGGGAGCACCCGTTCTGTTTGTAAAGAAGAAAGACGGGAGTATGCGATTATGCATAGACTATCGGGAGTTGAATAAGGTAACGATCAAGAACCGCTACCCGCTACCAAGGATAGATGACCTTTTTGATCAGTTAAAGGGAGCAAAATGCTTTTCGAAGATTGATTTGAGATCGGGATACCATCAATTAAAGATCAAGGAAGAAGATATTCCCAAGACCGCATTCAGGACCAGATATGGGCATTATGAATTCCTAGTAATGCCGTTTGGATTGACCAACGCTCCGGCCACATTTATGGATCTGATGAATCGGGTATTTAAGAATTATTTGGACAAATTTGTCGTGGTATTCATTGATGACATCCTTATTTATTCTAAGTCGGAAGAAGAACATAAGCAGCACCTCTGGATAGCATTAGAGATACTTCGTCAAGAAAAGTTGTATGCCAAGTTTACCAAATGTGAGTTTTGGTTAAGGGAAGTTCAATTTTTGGGGCATGTCATTGGAAATGAAGGAGTTAAAGTGGATCCGGCAAAGATTGAGGCAGTTATGAGTTGGGAAAGGCCAAAGACTCCTACGGATGTGCGAAGTTTTCTAGGATTGGCCGGATACTATAGAAGATTCGCCAAGGATTTCTCGAAGATCGCCATGCCATTGACCAAGTTAACCAGAAAGAATCAAAAGTTTGAATGGAGTGCAGAATGTGAGGATAGCTTTCAAGAGTTGAAGCAGAAATTGGTAACAGCTCCGGTGTTAGTACTTCCAGACAATCAAGGGAACTTTGTAATTTTCAGCGACGCTTCACATAAGGGTTTGGGATGTGTGTTGATGCAGCACAGTAAAGTGATCGCATATGCGTCAAGACAATTGAAACCGCGTGAGTTAAAGTACCCGACGAATGACTTGGAACTAGCCGCCATAGTGTTCGCACTTAAGATTTGGAAACATTACCTCTACGGAGAGAAGTGTGAAATCTACACGGATCACAAGAGTTTAAAGTACATTTTTACTCAGAAAGAGCTCAATATGAGGCAGAGGAGATGGCTGGAATTGATCAAGGACTATGACTGCTCGATAAATTACCATCCTGAAAAGGCGAATGTTGTGGCCGATGCTCTAAGTAGGAAAGAGAGACTGAATAAGATGATAACACCAAAGGAATTATCTGAAGAAATCAAGAGATTTGAACTGGAACTTTGTGATCGTGGAAAAGTTGAGGAAGTTTGTCGCGCAATGACTTTTCAACCAACACTAGTGGAAAAGATAAAGAAATGTCAAGAAGAAGTAATGGAGAAAGAGAAGAATCAGTTATCTGGAGAGGAGATTAATACTCAAAGGGATGAGCAAGGGATACTAAGGTTCTTTTCCAGAATATGGATTCCTCATGTACCTGAATTAAAGAATGAGATCCTCCAAGAAGCCCACAATTCAAGATTTTCAATCCACCCGGGAAGTACCAAGATGTATCGAGACTTAAAGAAGAACTTTTGGTGGCCAAATATGAAGTGAGACATGGCAGAATGGGTTGCGAAGTGTTATACTTGTCAGAAAGTGAAGGCAGAATATCAACGACCAAGCGGATTAATTCAGCCCCTGAAGATTCCAGAATGAAAATGGGAAAATATCGCTATGGACTTTATAGTAGGACTACCGCGAACGAAATCCGGGCATGACGCGATATGGGTTATAGTTGATCGTCTTACGAAGTCGGCGTTTCCTTCCAATAAACGAGAAGTCGTCATTGGACAAATTGGTTCATCTGTATGTGCGTGAAATCGTACTAAGGCATGGAGTACCCGTATCAATAGTTTCAGACAGAGATCCCCGATTTAACTCGAGATTCTGGAAGCAATTTCAGGAATGGCTTGGCACGAAGTTGAATATGAGCACGGCATACCACCCGCAGACTGATGGTCAGAGCGAAAGGATAATTCAAACAATCGAAGACATGTTGTGCAGTTGTGCAATCGATTTTGCAGGAAGTTGGGACGACCACTTGCCGTTGATTGAATTCTCTTACAAAAATAGCTATCATTCCAGTATCGGCATGCCACCATACGAAGCTTTGTACGGGCAAAAATGTAGATTACCAACAAGTTGGGATGAAATAGGAGAAGGAAGAATTCTCGGCTCGGAATTGGTACAACAGTTGCATGACACAGTCAAGTTAATTCAGAAAAGGTTGCTTGCTGCTCAAGATAGACAGAGAAAGTATGCGGATCCAGCGCGTAAGGATGTTCGATACCAAGTTGGTGAAGCTGTTTTGCTGAAGGTGTCACCTAGAAAGGGGTTGTTTAGATTTGGCAAGAAAGGGAAGTTAGCACCTAGATATATAGGTCCTTTTGAAATTTTGAGTCAAGTAGGGAAGGTGGCCTACGAGTTGGCCTTACCACCTCAGTATCAGCATGTGCATAATGTGTTCCATGTATCGTTGCTTAAGAAGTACAATCCTGACGCTAGCCATGTGTTAGAATATGAACCTGTAGAAATTCAGGCAGACCTGTCATTTGTGGAGCAACCGGTTAAAATACTCGACTGGCAAGAGAAGAGCCTTAGAAATAAGTCAGTAAAGTTAGTAAAAGTGCTTTGGAAGAACCCTAAGGTCGAAGAATCGACTTGGGAGTTAGAGTCTGATATATGTTCCCGGTATCCTCATCTGTTCTCTTAGATTCTGGGGACAGAATCCCTTAAGGGGAAGAGGATGTTACGACCGGCATTTTATGTAATATTATCTGTGGATTTTGTGTGATATTAAAGCCGTAAGTGAATATACTTAATGGTTGTACCTTGTGTGAATGAAAAAATTCTGCATTTTAAATTTGTTTTATGTAGTATATGATTTTTCAAAGCAAGAGTTTATTTATTTGCTTTATTTTTTGATTTATAAGGAATATTCTAAACCTTGGAGAAATTTTCTTTTAAAAGTTATTTTGTTTACAAATTTCAAAAGTGATTTTATAAAATTTCTAAAAATCCAAGTTATTTTATGGTATAAATTTTATAATTTTTGAACTTGTATTTTATCTTATAAAAATAAATCTTTACAAATTTTATTTGTTATAATTAGCAAATTACATGGCTACCCTTGCATGCAAATACTCTTCCAATTCAACTAAGGGGCAAGGAAGACATTTCCAACCCCACTCACTTTCATTCTACTAACCAAATTACCACTTTGTCCTTGCATGCAAATCTACCTAACTATGTTGGAAGGTTACTCTTGTAAAATCTCAAATCCACTCACTTTTGGTCAAATAAAAACCAAACTAACATGATTATTACTCCACTTTCACCCCACCATTTCCACACTCCTCCTTTCCTCCCCCTCCTCTCGGCTCTCCCCTCTCTTCTCGTCTTTTTGGCCGAAGCCATACCCCCCTCCCTTTTCTTCATTCTTTATTCAAGCTCCCACTTTCCAATAAAGTAAATGTTACTTCCTATATCTTGATCATACATAAATCAAAGAGTGTTGAGTGAAAAGTTTAAGTTTAAAGGTTGCATGTAAAGGTTTTAGTGAAACTCAAAATACAACCTTGATTCTTGTGAGTTTAGGGTTGTTTTTGAGAGGACTACAAGGAATGGAGAAGTGTCAAGTCTTGAGAGGGAAACTCTTGATGATTAAATGGCCATTCCCATCCATTTCATTCGGCCATGACCATATGGGAGCCGAATGAATGGTCCTTAAGACTATTCTTGTTGCTTAAATCAATTTTTGCATGTTTATGTTATAATGACTTGAATTTTGTGGTGAAAATTTGATAAAACTCTTTGCATGCTAAGTGATCATCTAGGTATAGCTTATGCTAGGCTTTCATGTCAATTTTATGATAGAATATATGTAGAAAATATGTTGTTTTGGTTTGCAAAACCCGAAGACATGCATGCATGTGGATTTCTCTTAGAATGTTATAAGATTTTGATCATTTGGAAAGATTTTGCTAGTGAGCCTTAATTTCAGTAGGAATAATGTGTTAATATTGATTTATGCTTCTTGTTGCATGTTAATAATTCGTGGTTATCTTTTAATAAAAATGCATATCTTGTTGTTTCAAAAGCATGAAGATCTGTGAGTTGTGAAGTGTAGTTTCTTTTGTTTTGCCATAATTGTACCTTAGGTAAGGATGATCTCACCCAAGGTTATTTTGAGAATAAGGGAGTTAGTTCAGTAGATTACCATGTTTAAGTCTTGGTTTGAGTATTGGGTTGTTGGTAGTTGAGTTTGTCAAGTCAAAACCTTGGAGAAAGGAGAGTTATAGTTTCTGCAGAAAATCAGTTTAGAACTCTGAGGTTTAGAGTGAGTTTTTACCATGTCATTGATGTGCACTTTGAGGACCAAGCCACCAGAAGTTAGTATTGGGAGTATATAAAAGGTTTTAGGAGTTGGTTGGAGGTTGGCATGTCATTTGGTTAGGTGCACAAGTAGAACAACAAAATCTGTCCAGCAGGGGACAGTTTTCTTGCAACTTAGAAATAGGGAGATTTGACCATGTCGTGGGTAGGCCCTCATTAGGCCCTGTTGGGCCTTAGTTAGAGGGAGTGTCAGAGAAGTTTTTCCAACCCTAGTTCATAGGATATGAGTTAGAACCATGTGTCGCAAGTTAATTCAAGTCAGGGCGTTTTCTGCCCAGAAAAACAGGGGAACCTTGGACTTTTAGCTTAGGCCCAAGAAGGCCCAAGCCAGGCCCTTGAGCCACATCAAGTTTGTGAGATGCCCTTAGGTCAGGAGAGTCTTGTGTAAAAGTTTTGATGGAAAACTTGTAGTTTAAGAGTGTCTAATGCACTCAAGAAACCATAGTTGTCATTCTGAAATTTACACCAGTGAGCACTTTCACTTATCACATAGTTTTAGAACACTTAGGAGTGAGTATTAGGTCGACCACCATAGTTTTAAGATAGTATAAGGTCAGTAGATCAAAAGACACAAGTGAGGGTCAATAGTTTTTGGATAGTTTAGTAAAGGCACATTGAGTTAGGAAGCCAAAATTAGAAGACTTTGTCTAGTTTAGCGACCAAGTGACTTAAGTTGTGAGTCGAGATCATCCAAGCCTAGTGTTGCATTATGGTATATATGGTGTTATTAATATATGATATGTGATTATGTGGCTATGTGTGAATATTTGTAATTTAAAAGTGAATATAAAATTAAGTGCATATAGGCCTAAGTGCCATCCGTGTTAAATTTCGGGTTGTAAATAGGTTAAGATGGTAGGAATATATTATAATGAGGATTATTATTATTTATGTAGGATCTCGAGACGAGGGAAAACTTGCCATAAAGGTCGAGTGAAGCTCCAGTTGTTGCTCCTACCAGTCAGACCAGACCAGCCTTTCTCAAGGCAAGTGATTCAACTTGACCTTCGTATTTACTGTAAATAGTTCATATATATCGATGCAATTATCCTGAGTCATTTTGATATATTTAAAATCAAGCTTATCTTTTGTTTATCTTTGAGTTATATAGAGATGTCATGAACCCTCGAGTACGTATTGCAAGTATTTCAAAAGTCTTTTTCATGATAGTTAAATGCCATGATAAAATGAAGAGTTGTTATATTACTTGATTGATCCTCTTGATTAACATGCTGATGATTCCTAAGTATTGATATCTCATCCTGATACTTGAATCCCTATAGAAACTTACCTTGAATCTTGAAAGCCAGATATTTATCAAAGTGATTCCTCATTGATTGATACCCCTTTTTCTTATCCTAAAGCTTGACAATTCTGATATATCCTGAGCTAAAGAGCATTTCTTCATACCTTAACACCCTTAGTATTCATGAAGCTTATCTTCTTGATGATCCAACACATGTACCTTGACGAGAAACCATTGCTTTAAGCCCAGTTTGGCATTACCCCTTCATATTATCCATTAGCCTCACTAAATTTTCTTATCCAAGTTTTGATATATGAAAACCTTTTAGTTACCCTAATAGAGTAAAGTTTTGTGAATCATGGCCCTGAGAGTTAATATCATTTTCCCCGTGTTTCGAGTTAATCTATAATCCCTTGATAAAAATATTTACTGTAAAAAGAGATTTTAGTTATAATTCGGCATCAGTGTTTTTGAAATAAATAAAATGTGGGTTTTCAGTCCCAAGGGGGATAAATGTTTTCTTTGAATGGTGGATCTGGACTGAGACGCGAGTCCTTTCCACACTTATATTAGGCTTAAAAGTTGCCTAGGGATTCCCATTAATGTTTTAGAACCCAGCGAGGTTCGGGATTACTTCACGGCTGATCACCGGTTGTAATCCGTAGCATCATAAAATGATTTTGATTAAGACATGATTTTAAAATTGTTTTGATACAAGCAAAATGATGCCATCGCACATAGTTTTATCTCTCATTATCATTGGTTATGTCTTTCCATTGTCATTCTTTAATGTATATCTCGATTTATGTTTTGTATCGTACTGTTAGCACTTGTTGAGCATTTGGCTCACTCCTTACTTTACCCTGATATTACAGCTAGCAGCTATGGTTAGATTCAAGCAGACTGCCCGTAAGACCTGTGATGATGATGCTTATGTTCGAGCTCAGGTAGAATAAGTGATAGTAGTTGTGTGAGAACTCGGTTTTTAAAATCAGATGTAATAGTTGGTAGTGTTGGGCTGTTCCAAACCCTAAACTGTAAGATCTTGGTTTTGGTTGTATTATTTCTTTTAAAATTTTGTAATAGCTATATTTATTTTGCTGTTCAAGTTGGGGGCGTGACAATTTATATAGAGATTATCCTTATGGGAATATTATTTAAATAATAATATTCAGATATGTTCTAATATATCGGGACTGATTTATTTCATTAAATCAACATTACTCCAAACATTCTTAAAAATGTTTTCGAGTATTCAAAATAATTTTTAAAAGTTAGAGCGGATCCCAAAACTCATTTATATATTTAAGATCTTCCTTTCGAAGGGGATTTAAATACTCGCTCAAAACCTGAGGGATCTGGCTCAGTGTTGTATTTTACATTCGCAACGAGGTTGCTGTTTTGAGAAATATCTTGATTGCTTGCCCATCGTTCGGGAAGTAAGTTCATCTATTTGAGTCGGCATAAGCAACATGGGCTCAGTGAGCGTCCATGAAAGTGTAAGTGGCTCAGTGGGAGTCCATCAAATGCGTAAGTGGGGCTGAGTGGCAGTCCAGCATAAGGTCCTATTGCGGCCAGGGTGATGACTAGTGGGGAATTTGTCCATCTACTAGTAGAAAAGGTTACTTATTGGTATATTTGCCTGATCAACAAGATATCAGGTTTATGCCAAGGTTTTCTCCTTTCCAAATTCATTGGATATTACAACTCTGTTTATAATTTTCATAACAGAGGTTTTCAAGGAGTGTATGAAATGTATATATATATATATATGTGAGTATATATATATCAGGACTTAATGAAGTATCTCGTAACTTCATTATTTATAATGATATTTCAAATATTGAATCTATTCAAGTCTTATCTTATAGTCTCATTAGTGTGATGAACTTTTGAAACTAATTATAACTTGAACGGTGGTAGTTCAAGTAGTATTCGGAAAAGATATAAGTATATTGGAGTATCTTGTAACTTCATCTTTTAAACTTATATCTAGTAAATGATTATCTTATGCATATCAAAGATTTTCAGAAAAACATTGAGACAAGGTTAGATATATGAGATCACCTTGCAACGATATTTTTATACAGTTATAAACTGGAACTCTGTGTATATTATACATGTCAGAGGATTTCAAAGATTGTGAAAAGTATATATGTATGTATATACTGAATATTTTGTGACTTGGTCGCGTTAAGATATCAACTTGGTTCATTTCTTCTTAACCAAGACTTTCTTGAGTACTATGAGAATGCTCTTATATTGTTAATTATTATACATATTATTTCGGTGGGCTTGTTGCTCACCCTTGCTTTCTTTTTTCATCACACTACATCAGATAGACAAGATGAACAGGACCAAGCTCCCAATTCGCGAGCGGATAGGAAACGTTCTGCAGTTTCCTATAGGCGTTGATGTCGCTGTAGCTGAGGTAGGAACTACCAATAGGCTAGGCTTTCAACTTTTGATGTACCAGACTTATGTATCTTTATGAATTGTAATAATGGCAAAGAATATGTAAATTTATTCAGAAACCCTTTTGAGGTGTAATGACTTATAATTGTGGAATAAAATGACTTATGTTATTTTTGGTATTCATCTCTGAGACTATAACTTGTGGTGTGTGTGTATATTGTGGGGTCACAGTACGCAGTAGTTGGTTGACTGTTAAGATTAAGTATTGATAAGGGAAATGGAACTCGTGACAACCCGAATCCCCGACCCCGGATTTGGGGGTGTTACATATAGTGTAAACCCTAAGCTGTGTTTATATAGTACATAGTTACAAGATATCTTCTAATTGATATGTAATATAATTTTGTCTCCTAAAATATATCAATCAGATATCTTCTTAAGTCTTCTAGTCCTCATATTCTTCATGCATATCTTCTTTTGTTTTAGTCCAGATCTTCTCCTGTAAATCAGCCGCATTCCTTATTCAGAAGTCTTCCCGCACTTAAGTCCTGATATATATCTTCTGACGCCTTAAGTTCTGATATTAAGTTCTGACTTCAGTAAGTTCTAATTTCAGTAAGTCCTGATAAGTCATTTTGTTAAGTTCTGAAAACTAAACATAGATCAGATTAGACATGAGATATTAAATATATCTAACAGTGTGTGATTATCTTCATCTCCCGGCTCCCAATTCTTATGTAACATTTGTGGGAGATGCTGAAATGAGAAGATTCTTCATAAAAATTGGCTATGACAAAGATATGAATAATCTTGGACAACTGAAGAGGAATGGGCTAAGGAAGGAATGGAAATTCTTCTTTGATTGCATTACAAGGGCATTCAACAACAAATGCACAAATTTTGATGCTCTTTCAATCATGAAACAGCAAATTGGGTGCACTCTAATCCATGGTGTAAATTATGATTTTGGTAGAGTTGTTTTATAGATTATAGGGGATAGATTAAAAGCTGTTATTAATATAATATATTATGCTAGATTTTTGCAGTTGATTTTTAATGTCTGTTTCCCTGATACCCCAATCCCTGCTAACCAAATTGTGTCAGTTTTTAAGCTCTCCAAGAGAGCTTTCTCTGATCTTATTTCTAAAGATTCAGAATAGATTGTTATATCTCCTTTGACATTTCCAGTGATTGCAAGGAACTTGCTAATTGCAAGGCTTCCTGAGACTTATGGTTTGGTAAACCAACAAAGTGCTAAGCTGCCGGAAATAACATTCAGTAACCCACATGTAGCTAACCCCAGCACTGCAACCCAAACACTTTCATATACATAATCCACCTCAGGTGCCTCCCAAAAGATACATGTTGTAAAAAGAAAAAAACCAACAAAAGCTGATTCTAGGGTCAATGTTTCTATTGAGAACCCACAGGACATTATTGTTCAGTCTGCTGTGCCTTATGGTCAAAGAGCAAATCCTGATGAAGCACAGAAAAGGGTTTCTGTACAAGCTTCTCATTCTACCAAGCCTTCAGATTTTGTCAAGAGAAAGCTTGTACTAGCTGAGTCAGAATCAGAGGATGAGGATAATGCTACCTTATCATCTAAGTTCAAGAAGCTAAATCCCGATTCTACTCAGAGTCCAGTTGTATTATCAACTGATGAGGGAGGTGATGCTATTCAAACTGATTTAAGCCCGAGACTAAAGATCAAGAAGAAGAAATTGGTCAAAATCTACATTGCTCAAAGTCTGATACAGATCAAGAAAGAAATTGCTGAGGAGACACATGGTGCAACTACTGGTACTGATCAGTGGACTAGCTAAATTACTGATGCACCTGTGACAATTACTGATTTTCCAGCAAAGAAGAAAAGAGTGAGGGAAATAACTCATGAGCAAGTAGAAAGATCTGTCAAGAGGCTACAGAAACAAGGATTGTTTCCTGGATCAAGCACACAAGAACCTGTATCTCAAAAGGATACAACAGTTACTACACATCTTGATCCTGTCATACAAGAACCTGTACTTCAAAGTAGTACAGCAGAATTTACTCAAATAGAGCCTCTTGCTGAAAAGTCCATTCAAGAATGGCACAGTGAAGTAACTGCTAAGATAATTGCTGAAGCTGCCAAAGTCAGAGACATTTTCCAGTCTTTTCAGAGGCATTCTTCAAAGCATAGAGCTGGTTTCCAACTTGGAGCAGGACAGGAGTTTGAAACTGAATCTAAGGAGAGGATTCCACAAGAACCTGAATGTCAAAGTCATCCAGCAACTCCTGAATCTCCAGCCCCACAAGGACCACTACCTCAAAGTGGTAGTGAAGGCTTAACTCCTAATCAAGTTATATTAGCTGTTGATCCTAAAGGAAGGGTACATCCAACACCAACATCAGTTGAACTTCTCAGAGTTAAACCTTTAGATGTCTACATAGAAGCTGATCATTCAGAAGCACAAGGTATACATAATGATTTATCTTTATCAGCGTTTAATTTAAATACTGATTCTGCATTATCAGCATTTACTTCTAGTATAAATCCTGATGACATGAATGTGATTAGATCTTTACAAAAGAATGCCTCTAGTCATATGATCACAGACAACTCTTCTCAGCCACCTCTTATTTCTGTAGGACAAACTTATCTGAGCCTTTTATGTGAAAATGAGAGAAAAGATTTTGAGAAAAATAGAATTACAGAGAGGCAGGATCCTTACCTGGGAAAAGGAGAGGTAGATGAGTGTCATGATTTAGTTAATCTTTGTGAGGAAACTCTGACTAGTAAAAGTCATGAGATGAGTGGTGTGAGAAGTAGTGAGACTACTTTAAAAGAATATAGAGATTTAAGTGTTTTTGTTGATAATTTTTCATGTGCACAGAGTATTAAAGATACAGCTACTGAACAACAGTCTGTAGACCCTCGGATAAACTCTGATGTGCCAAATGTTGATACTTTCCCTGCAGGTCTAAGAACTGATATTCTACTGCAGTTCACTCACATCTTTATTTCATCCACTGCAACAATCCATGTTCTTGTTGAAGGACATTCCACTCAATTTATTCTTCCACCATCTATTATTCTCCACGTTACTTCTGTTGATGTAGATGCAGAACAGTCCACTCAAAATGAAGCCATCATTGTAGAATCACCACAGCACTCCACTAATATTGAGGTTTTGGAGATAAATGTTGAAGCTCCACCACATATGGCCACTATTCTTGAAGATCTGGAGTTAAATGTTAAGGACATGGCAGTTTTTGAAGCAGCTGATACTCACACAGCTTCAATTCCTGATGATTTGCTAAATATTGAAGATGAAGTAGCTCAGTTCATTCAGGAGCCAGTTGCTAATGAGGAATCTATACATGGAAGTGAGTCTAATGATGGAGAAAATATTAATGTAGCTTTAGATCCTGATGATGATCTTGATGAGCTTTTCTTTCCCGAAGACATGCCAAAACATTAAAATAATAGGAGATTAGATGAGCTTGATGCTAAGAAGAGTAGAGAGTTTTCTGATGCAGAATGGAATTCTATGTGGAAAGATGTTTCATATCCTATCTCTGTTATTACTGCTTTTAAACATCTGGAAAGAGCAGAGCAGAGCATTAAAAATCCTAATACTCTGACACATCTCAAAACTTCTAAAATATTGATCAAATTAGTTCAGCATACTCAGTCTTAGGCTAATACTCAAATTGATAAACTCAAGGAATCCTTTCTTGAAACAAAGCTGACCACAACCAAGGAGATCCAGAAGCAATTAGCACATATCCTTACTAGACAGGATAAAATGGAAGCCAACTAGGTTAAGTTGGAAGAAACTCAAGCTAAGATGTCAAGTCAACTGGATGAGGTACAAAAGTCTATGGAGCATATTGTTTCCCTCTTACTTGGTGATGATTCCAAAAAGGGGAGAAAGTGTTGAAATCTAAATGCAAGCAGCTCCATTTGAAAGATACTAATGACAAGGATGGTTTTGGTGGTGATGGTCAAGGAGACAGCAAGAAGGAGCTTGTTTTGAAGAAACAAGGTTGAGATCTGATTGGTTGTAGTGGTACTTCTAAAACCACTAGTCAATCTAGACAAGGTGGAGAAATGAGGAGATATACAAGGCAAATCTTAAAGACTGTGCAAAGTAAAGAAGTGGCTGTGACTAAATCTCAAACTCTGAAAGTTACAAATGTTGCTGAAGATCAAGGCATTCTAGAGATAGAAGTCATTGCTGAAGCAAGTCCGTATCTACAAACTCTGGAAGTAAAAGGGAAGAAAACAACTATGTTTAACAAGGATCCAAAGATTCAATCATTTGATTCTAAGGTGAGTAGAAGAATGTTTGAAAGATAAAATCCTGGAGTTGACAGGGAACAACTTAGGCTTTTGGAGGAAGAATACAAATCTTTAAATTCAGCAAATACTGATGATGTCTTACCTTATGAAGATATTCCTGGTAGCAGACCTACAAAAGGTGTGGTAATCAAGGAGGTCAGTCAAACTGATGTTGAAGGGACTTTAAGGTCTCAAGAAATTTTAAATGCTGAAAGGAGTTATAAGAGGAAGGAGAAGATTGGTGAGAAGTCAAAGTAAAAGCCTAAAGCTAAATCCAAGAAGAAATCAACATCTAAAATTTAAAATCACAAACACTGATAAATCCAATCTATTCAGTAGTAGAAGAAATGACTCGGGAAGATGAAGCCAATCAGATCTACAAAAGAATAAAGATGATTCTTGGAGCTGATTGGGCTAAGAAACTAAAGATGGTAATGAAGGATTTTTTAGCACATAAACGCAACGAAAATGTAAATTTAAATCTTAAAATTCGAAACCCTCCGCAGGATCCATGCGAAAAATAATATTTAATTCGTAGTTTAATATGTTTACCTTAAGAAGCTTTACGTTAATGGAAAGATGGAGGTCTTGAATGATCACCACGTAGCCCGTCGCTGGAACGATCTACGCCTTGAAGGTATCCTCACGAATGATCGCCCGGATGATGGATGTGTACTAGCACGTTCTTGAGGGCGCCTTCTTGCTCTCTTTATCTCTCTTCAAGCTGCTAGGGTTTATGTTTTATCTAATAAAACGTGTAATCCTAATTCTATTAGAAAAAGATATTATATAGGCAAGAGCTATTGGGCCTCCAACCCTAAACTTAATTTTAGAGTTATTATTATTATTAAATTCAAAATTCTAATTATTGTATTATTAAGTCTCACTTAATCATCCAATAACTTAATTTCGGATTTAATATTAAATTCGAATTTCTTATTTATTTAATTAATTAAGTCACACTTAATTAATAACAAATAATTCGAATTACATACATTTAATTTAAATTCGAATTTAAATTAAATAATCCTCCAATCATTCTTTGTGCGACCCTTTAAGTTATTATTAAGTTGGCAACAATTTTAAATCTAATTTAAAATCATAAACAATGAGAGCCATCTAGTAATACATCATTGTTACCCAAGTAATAATAATTAAATCGGTGATCGATTAAACCTTTTGTGTATAATGTACAATGTACTATAATCCTTTTAACCATATATTATAGATTAAACTCGAGGCATGTTATGTGTCATCCTCTTCATAATTTAATCCAGACTATAACATCAAATCAACATTTGAACATGGCCATGCATTTCATAGTCTAACTCAAACAAGAGGCCAATAATATCACTCATAAAATAGGAGGGTTAAATCCTTTCTAGATCATTCATATTTCTCATATGATTCATAATATACCCAATATACACTTTTATCATCACCCGGTCAAAGGTAACTTTTAAGCAACCAAAGTATATTAATTCTCATATAGAAATATAATGATTTCAAGTCTAAGGACCAATATATCATTATCACTGTGAGAACTACTTATGACACAACAGACATGTAGAATCTCACATTGGGTCTTCCAGCACCATGTATATAATACATGTGCATGTGTTTTGACTTTAGTATCACTATACATATGATCAATGAGATGTGATCATCAGTCAACATTCACACTAGTCTTAATGCATTATTATTATCCCTTAATAATACTCGACTAGGGATCTTTAGGAATATCTATACTATTCTCATAATCTCATTTCTAAGTCACGTACTTAGAGATATAAAATTACATATCATAATCCAAGGACATTTATTAATCTAACATCTTATCGCAGAAAATAAAGATATAATAAATTACTAAAAAATTATCCATATAATCAGAATTAATAATCCAAATGTTTCATAATATAAACATAATAGTGTTGTCTCTAGGGCACAAACACTAACAATCTCCCACTTGCACTAGAGCCAATCACCCAGATATCTAATACCCATGGAACTAGTATGACCTTCGTGCTTTTGCTGCGACAAGCCTTAGTCAGTGGGTCCGCAATATTATCATCAATATGCACTTTAAATTTATGTATATCTCCTCCATACACCAAGAATGAATCTTTAGTCCTTTTCAAGTACTTAAGAATATTCTTGACTGTTGTCCAATGACCCTTGCCAGGATTAGACAGGTATCTACTCTTCATGATCAAGGCATACGAAATATCAGGTCGAGTACATATCATCATATACATTATAGATCCAATTGCCGAAGCATATGGAACTTTGCTCATACGGCCCTTATCATCTAATGATTTAGGGCAGTTGTCTTTTGAGATCTATATCCCATGAGACATTGGGACATATCCTCTTTTTGCCTCTTGCATCCCGAAACGATGCAATACTTTGTCAATGTATGTACTCTGACTTAGGCTGATTAATTTCCTTGATCTATCTCTATAGATCTTGATCCCTAATATATAGGTAGCATCACATAAGTCCTTCATCGAGAAACTATTTCACAACCAAGTCTTTAACAGCCTGTAGAGAAGGTATGTCATTCTCTATTAGTAATATGTCATCTACATATAGTACTAGGAATGCCACTTGGTTCCCACTAACCTTCTTGTAAACATATGGTTCATCTTCATTTTGAATAAAGCCAAATTCTTTGATTGTTTCATCAAAACGACAATTCCATCTCCTTGAGGCTTGCTTCAATCCATAAATAGATCGAAGCAACTTACAAGCCATCTTAGCAAACTTGGGATCGACAAAACCCTCAGGTTGTATCATGTATATATCCTCTTCAAGGCTCCCATTTAAGAAAGCAGTTTTGACATCCATTTGCCAAATCTCATAGTCGTAGTAAGCAGTTATTGCTAGCAAAATCCTGATGGACTTGACCATAGCAACTGGTGAAAAGGTCTCATCATAGTTTATACCATGAACTTGTTTGAAACCTTTTGCCACCAGTCGTGCTTTATAGGTCTGTACTTTACCATCCATGTCAGTTTTCTTCTTGAAAACCCACTTGCACCCTATAGGTTTTACCCCTTCAGGTGGATCAACTAAAGTCCATACTTTATTTTGATACATGGATTCCATTTCGGATTTCATGGCCTTTAGCCATCTCTCGGAGTCTGGACTGTTCATAGCATCTTGGTAGGTAAGAGGCTCGTCATTATCTATGAGCATTACATCATCATATTGAGTCAAGAGAAATCCATAAGATCTCTCTGGCTCATGACGAACCCTAGTAGATCTACGAACAACCTGTGTTTCCGGAGCAGGAACATCTTGATATACTTCCTGCCTATTTTCCAACTCTGTTTCAATATTATTTTGTACAACTCGATCTTCATCGAGATCTATAGTCCTCCCACTAATTTTCTTTAAAAGTAACTCTCTTTCAAGAAATACAGCAGTTCGAGCAACAAACACTTTGTTCTCGGTAGGATTATAGAAACTATACCCTTTAGTTTCTTCAGGATATCCTACAAAATAACATTTATCCGATTTTGGTCCCAGCTTGTCAGACACCAAGCGTTTCACAAACGCTTTGAATCCCCATACTTTCATAAAAGACATGCTGTGACATTTCTCAGTCCATATCTAATATAGAGTCTTTTGAACCGATTTAGTTGGAACTCAGTTTAGTGTATATGCAGCCGTTTCTAGAGCATAACCCCAGAAACTTATTGGAAGATCTGCTAGACTCATCATCGATCGCGTCATGTCCAACAAGATACGATTTCTCCTCTCAGAAACTCCATTCCATTGAGGCATTCCAGGAGAAGTAAGTTATGATACGATACCACACTCCTTCAAGAAACCTTTAAACTCGAGGCTTAAGTATTATCCTCCACGATCTGATCGTAGAACTTTTATACTTTCCCCTGTTTGCTTTTCCACTTCAGCCTTGTATTCTTTGAACTTTTCATAAGAATCGGATTTGTTCTTCAAAAGATACACATATCCATATCTACTGAAAGCATCAGTAAAAGTAATAAAGTAGTAAAAGCCACCTCTTTCCATCGTACGCATTGGACCACATACATCACTATGTATAAGTCTTAATCGTTCGGTGGCCCTTTCACCTTGTCCGGTAAAAGGAGCTTTAGCCATTTTGCCAATGAGACAAGATTTGCATTCTTCGTGTGATTCAAAATCAAACTTATCCAAGTAACCATCTTTATGTAATTTAGAAATGTATTTCTCATTTATGTGACCTAAACGACAATGCCAAAGGTATGTTTGATTTGAGTCTTTCATCTTAATACATTTATTATCATTATTTATGTTATAGACAGGAGTATCTATATCAAGAACATATAAACCATTAAACAAACGTGCAATCCCGTAGATAACATTATTGAATGAAAAGGAACAACTATTGTTCTTAATCAAAAACGAAAAACCTTTCTTGTCCAAACAAGAAACCGAAATAATGTTTCTGCAAATCGCAGGCACATAAAAACAGTTATCTAGTTCTAAAACAAGCCCAGTGGGCAATGATAAACGATAAGTCCCTACAGCTAAAGCAACAACCTTTGCTCCATTGCCAACTCATAGGTCGACTTCTCCCTTCGCCAATGTCCTACTTCCCTGCAGTTCCTGCATATTTATACAAATGTGAGAACCACATCCAGTATCTAATACCCAAGATGTATAAGTAGACAAATTGACTTCAATAACATAAATACCTGAATCAAAAGCAGTAACAACGGCCTTCTTCTTCATATCCTCCAAATAAGCATGACAGTTCCTCTTCCAATGACCTGGTTTCTTGCAATAGTGACAATCACCAATCTTTGGAACACCACATTTAGGCTTCAAAGCCTTGGTCGGATCAGGTTTCGGATTGGCATTTGATTTAGATCCCATCTTCCTCTTGCCTTTCTATTTACCCTTTCCTTTGGCCTTCCCCTTATTCACCATCAACATGGGAGCAGGGGATGTCTTCTGAACGTTGTTCTCAGCAGTTTTCAACATAGCCAACAATTTGGTGGGGTTCTTATCTATCTCATTCATATTATAATTCATCACAAATTGAGAATAACTGTTGTTTAAAGATTGCAAAATTAGGTCAATCTGGTGCTCCACAGCAATCGGGGCACCCAACTTGGCAAGGTACTCAATATACCCAATCATCCTTAGAACATGCGGTCCAACCGGATCACGTTCTCCCTGCTTACATGCATGCAATGATTTGAAAGTATCAAACCTCTCCTGACGAGCCTGTCCTTCAAACATACATTTAAGGTGCTCAATCATATCTTAAGAATCCATATTCTCATGTTGTTTCTGAAGTTCAGCACTCATGGTCGCTAACATGAGACATTGAACATTTGTGTCATCATCGATATATTTCTGATAAACATTATGTTGAGCACGGGATGCTCCTTCAGTGAGAGGTGCAGGGCGAGGGATATCTATGACATAGAGCTTGCGCTCTTGTTTGAGGACAATCCTCAAGTTCCTCTGCCAGTCAAGGAAGTTTGTTCCTATCAGCTTGTCCTTCTCAAGGACTGATCGCACAGAGAAGTTGTTTGAATTGATTGCCATTTGATATCTACAATGTTTAAAATGCATAAGATAAATTAGTTTATAGAGGATTATTAAATTATGTTCAAGTGATTATTCATATATATTCAAAATATATATCTCCCACTATTTTATCAAATTAATAGCCCTAACTATTAATTCGGAAAGAGTATCTTCTATATACTTTCTAGTGAGCCAAGATCCAAATTTTCACAACGTTTTAGTTCAGCTTTGGCTTTACTCCTAAAACATGATTCAATAAGGTAGACAACATTTGTCAATTATATCAACTATATAACTCTTGGATAGTTTAGTTGAATAACATTTATTCTTATTTATCCAATAAATCTCACCAAACTCTATGCCTCTAAGTTCACAATCCTATTGTGGTAACTTAGTTAAGTTAAAACCCAAAGGTCTAAAAGTATCATATACTTCAACACGCCGTCTCACGATAGATGGGAGTACTTCGCTCTGGCGAACCCACTCCTTATCGATCTAGGGGTTAACGCGTTGGACATATTGGAAGGCATCTAAATAACTTAATATAAACATTAGGATTGTGTTAGTATTATAACGATCATGATCCCATCATAAAGAGATTCCCAATTTTCCTTGAATAAAATACTTCAAATCAATACTCGACAATGGTTTGATTTCCAGGTAGTGGAGGAGTCACATCGGTCTCGCTTAAAACCCACAGCCTTACAAGTTCAATGAACCCGTTGTTGACAAAATCGCCCAATGTCGGAAATAAAGAAGATTCGTATTTCATTCCGTGTTTCATAAACACGAGAATCTCATAATCATTTGTAAATTTTAAAATCTTGAGTCTTACAGATTTTATCTTGTTTAGGCATGGCATAGGTGACGTATCTAATACATACATTCATGCATGATTAATCTAATTAAAGCATGCATTATTAACTATTCTATACATACATTCATACATCAATATATAAAGTGCAATAAAGTAAATGTGTTGGTTATGGCCCCATCCTATGTGATCTTTATCAAGCTCATGATAAAGATCAAGGTCAATCTAATATGGTGATAGAAATAAATACAACTATTTATTACATAAGTCTTCTTCTTTGTTTAGACTTCTTGTATGCCTAGTCTTCTTCTTTGTTTAGACTCCTTGTATGTCTCGTCTTCTTCTTTGTATCACCTCCATTGATAGCCTTCTTGAGACTTCAATTACATTACATGATTGAAATTAAAACTAATCTAATGAACTTACAAGAATAACTCGAGTTACATTCGAGATTTATGATTAGAAAGATTGACGACATGCAAGTCGTATTTAAAACCAAAACCAAAACCATTACACTAAGGTCGAAAGGCCATAACCATCCACCATGCTCATACAACACATAAAAGCATGTTAAAACACATAATCTGATCTTAACATATCATATTATCCATGATCTAATCATAAAAAAAAATATGACAAAAATCAGAAAAATCAGAATCAAATCAGAAAAACAGGAATCACTGTTTACGGGCAGTAAATGACGTCAAACGCCTTACAGACGAGTCATTGATAGCTTTTGCTATCAGTTTTGTTCAGACGCTCGTTTACCTATCGAATAGGGTATTCGTTTGCGTAAATCGGACACCAGATCCAGATTTCAGCAAATCTGCAACAGCCAATTCAGAATCCGTATCTAATATGATTCTCATAATTAGAACAAACATAAATCATGTATATATCAGTATATATACAGATTACATAATCATCTTATGATTATACAACTCCCATGAATATCATATATTCAAAACCATACATATACAAGCATATTATATCAACATCAAATCATGGTGAATCACGTACATGCTCATATATCGAAAATGGTTAAACACATAAACAAATTAAAAACTTTTCGCAAGTAGCTCTGATGTCATTGAAGGGTTTTTTAGCACATAAACGCAACGAAAATGTAAATTTAAATCTTAAAATTCGAAACCCTCCGCAGGATCCATGCGAAAAATAATATTTAATTCGTAGTTTAGTATGTTTACCTTAAGAAGCTTTACGTTAATGGAAAGATGGAGGTCTTGAATGATCACCACGTAGCCCGTCGCTGGAACGATCTACGCCTTGAAGGTATCCACACGAATGATCGCCCGGAGGATGGGTGTGTACTAGCACGTTCTTGAGGCCGCCTTCTTGCTCTCTTTATCTCTCTTCAAGCTGCTAGGGTTTATATTTTATCTAATAAAACGTGTAACCCTAATTCTATTAGAAAAAGATATTATATAGGCAAGAGCTATTGGGCCTCCAACCCTAAACTTAATTTTAGAGTTATTATTATTATTAAATCCGAAATTCTAATTATTGTATTATTAAGTCTCACTTAATCATCCAATAACTTAATTTCGGATCTAATATTAAATTCGAATTTCCTATTTATTTAATTAATTAAGTCACACTTAATTAATAACAAATAATTTGAATTACATACATTTAATTTAAATCCGAATTTAAAACAAATAATCCTTTAATCATTCTTTGTGCAACCCTTTAGGTTATTATTACGTTGGCAACAATTTTAAATCTAATTTAAAATCATAAACAATGAGCGGCTTCTAGTAATACATCATTGTTACCCAAGTAATAATAATTAAATCGGTGATCGATTAAACCTTTTGTGTATAATGTACAATGTACTATAATCCTTTTAACCATATATTATAGATTAAACTCGAGGCATGTTATGTGTCATCCTCTTCATAATTTAATCCAGGTTTCCTTGATCGATAAGTAGACTATAACATCAAATCAACATTTGAGCATGGCCATGCATTTCATAGTCTAACTCAAACAAGAGGCCAATAATATCACTCCTAAAATAGGAGGGTTAAATCCTTTCTAGATCATTCATATTTCTCATATGATTCATAATATACCCAATATACACTTTTATCATCACCCGGTCAAAGGTAACTTTTAATGCAACCAAAGTATATTAATTCTCATATAGAAATATAATGATTTCAAGTCTAAGGACCAATACATCATTATCACTGTGAGAATTACTTATGACACAACAGACATGTAGAATCTCACATTGGGTCTTCCAGCACCATGTATATAATACATGTGCCTGTGTTTTGACTTTAGTATCACTATACCTATGATCAATGAGATGTGATCATCAGTCAACATTCACATTAGTCTTAATGCATTATTGTTGTCCCTTAATAATAATACTCGACTAGGGATCTTTAGGAATATCGATACTATTCTCATAATCTCATTTCTAAGTCACGTACTTAGAGATATAAAATTACATATCATATTCCAAGGACATTTATTAATCTAACATCTTATCGCCAAAAATAAAGATATAATAAATTACTAAAGAATAATCCATATAATCAGAATTAATAATCCAAATGTTTTATAATATAAACATAATAGTGTTGTCTCTAGGACACAAACACTAACAGGTAACAACCTCAGACAATGCTCAAGTTGTAAAAGAAACAAATGCTGAAGCTCAACCAGTCACAACCTCTGATACTACTCAAGTTGTTGATAGTTAAAGTGAATTTCAAGATGATATCACAAATCCTGATTCAGAGGACTTAAACTATGATATGCCAGAATTAACTTTAGAAAAAAAGAAGAAGCTATTATGACTTCAGAAGAAAAGAAGAAGCTACTATGGGGAAGCAAGATACCTGCACCAATAAGATATTCTTTTGATACTATAAAGAAGATTTATAATGAAAATTCATAGTCTAGAAGAGCTGGTAGAAGAAGTGGCTTGGGTCTTCCAAAAGATGATACTTTTGTTGCTGATGCTTTGATTATAAGGAAACTTGGAAATATGACAGAGATTGGTGATAATACGAAGCTTGAAGATTTGAAGAAAATTAAATCAGTTCAGATTGTAAATGATCTAGTTGGTGAAAAGCAGATCTAATTTCTAGAATCTGGAAGAAGGTTGAGGCTCACTCTAGGGCACTTGAATAATAAACCATGGCAGGAGTTGGAATTCATCACTACTTTAATCAAAGTAACGAACTATACTACTACTAGACAGTCTAAATTTTTGAAGAACTTAGTACACATGAAGCAGAGAAGGATGACATACAAGTCCAATTATGTTCCAAAGTACATTCATGAATCTGGACTACTATTGATATGCCTACTGGAGGAGCCAAAGTGATTAAGTCTCTAGGAAGAGAAGTTCTTACTTTTAATCCTGATGGAAAGAAAATTGGATTTCTGGAACTGGACGATTTGGCACTTGGAGAATCAAATCTACATGACGTCAGAACTGCTGTTTATCAGAATGATGAATCTACAGAAGAGCTCAAGGATATCAAACAAAGAATGGTAATGTATGTAAATGTTCTTGAAGGACAACTACTCAAGAAACTCCTTGATGAAGTTATAGACTGTATTGAAGTTCAAGACTGAAGATAAAAATTAGAAGCACTGACTGTAAGATAGATTATCTGTTTGAATTTTTGCATTTAGATAGTTTTAACATCATCAATTTAGAACTTGACCATATTTCATAACGCACAAGTTGGGGGAGATTGTTAGAAAAAATTGATGATATCAGCATATAAACTATCAGAGTTTATTATCAGCATTTGATATCAGAGTTTAGCAAAAAGTGACATCATCAGTATATGTCATCAGCATGTGCTGATCAGTAAATAAACTTCAGTATTTAGTCATTACAGCTAAAGATCAGGAGATATCAAAGAAATAAAGGGTTTGCAGAATTTAAGTTGGTGAAGGACTTTACTTCTAGTAGCAATCAAATTAAGGATATGTTTTATTATTCCTTATTGTAATAGAATAGGATTCCTTATTTGATTGTGTAACTGTGTAGTATATAAGCACATATAATGTTAACACTTTATGTGTCTCATATTGATATATCTTTTGTGTAACCTAGAAGCTCTCAAGGATATTTGTTCATCCTTTGAGAGGTTATTTCGGAATCATTTTTTATCATTTAATACAAAATTATTTATCATGTTGAGTGTTTAATCGCCTTATCTGCATAAACTGTATTCACCCCCCTACAGTTATATTAAGGACCTAACACAATCAAAGTGAGGAACCTGCTCATTGCAGAATCACCCACCATTTTAGTGTACTCAGCATATGTGGGCAAACCCAAAGCATCCCTAATAGTCTATGGAGTGACTATAGTAGTCTCATCACCATGACATAAGATAATACTTAATGTCCCATCTTCACCACCATCATTAAAATAGTTGTTCTCTAAAATTCCAGAACTTGAACTCCTGATATTTCAGTTGGGTTTGTCAAATAAAACCTTTTCTCACTTACTGAAAGCAAATCATGCATGAAAATTTATTGGGACTCCATTCTTGTTGAGTATAGCTTCATAATGTTTCTGAACAAACACATCTCTATTAAAGTTGAATGGTGTAGTCGACATGGTGATTTCTACGAAAATTTGAAGAAACCAAGAGTTTGAGAAGAAGGGAGTAAAATAGAGAAAAGAAATTAAAAATCGTAAAGGTAAAGATTTAAAATCAAAAATTGATTTTATGCAACTTTACTATCCCTTACTATAGAAATGTTCACATTATGGGGCATGTGTTAGTATTTATGTTAAAAATCAAGCCTGAATCCTGATGATAAACAAATCACATTACATAATTATGTTAAGGCAATATGTAACCTTCTATGACTAACCATCCTAAGGGATAGTCATTGAAGGAGTAGCCCATCGAATGATATAGTTTATGTAACATATTTTATGAGACTCCTATAAACATATAGTAATGCAGTTATTCATTCAGAAGACATGTTGACTCAATGAATAATCTAGAATAGGGTGGCTAATTGTACATATTTGATGCCATGTAATTTGGATTAAGTGAAATGATTAGCCTTTGACTGCTAAATAAGGGAAGAACATCAACTGATATCGAGATCTTCCCATCAATTGCTAAGCATATAACTATCAATGGCTAGAGAAAGTCACAATAAGAGACTTCCAATGGCTAAGGAATTCTATAGTTGGTGATTATCAATGGCTAAGAATATACACAGCTACTGATAGTGACATGATAGTGGTCAAAATCTAGGACTGTCAGAGCACATGGGCTGATGGAAATCTCAGAAAAGAAAATGAGAAGCCAAGAAAAACTTTGCATGTGATCTTGGATGCTAAAGAAGAAGAAACATTCTATTTTCATGCAAGACAGATTGGAGGAATATTCAAAGCAACATATCAGGAAAAAATCCAACCTCATTTGTCAATCATCACGAGAAAGAGAATGAAGAAGCAACCTTGCTGGACCACGAAGACTGTGTTATGCATTATCTAGCAAGCATTGTAACTTGGTGATATATAAATCAAGTATAAGTAGATGTTTCACTTAAGAAATGGGGTTTACATTCTCAGATAGCTTTAGAGAGATATCTTCCTCTGAGTGAAACATTGTAAACTGCAGCTGTGAGATTACATTTGTAATTGTAACATATTATTTCTTCAAATAAACCTCAGGTGGCAAGTCAAAAAATAAATCACCTGAAAATTTAAAACATTTGTGTTCATATTTCATCTCCCAAATACGAATTAACTTGAAAATTTTAATTTATATTCAACCCCCTTCTACAAATTAACCTAAGCTCATTGTTAGTGAATACCAATTTGTATGGCTCGTGAAATAGTAGTGGACCTAAGTATTAGATCTAGTAAAAATGTGCGCAGTACCATATAATAATATTTTAACCATTGAATGGTTTAATTCTATAATCACGCCACTACTACTGTCAATTAGTAAATCATATTATTTCATACTAAGCCACACACAATCAATAAACCAAAAATACTGACTTAGTTAATTTTCAAACAAATTTGAAAATCATCAGAGTTTAAGAATTGATCAAACCCCTGACCATTTCAGTATTTAGTCATATTAGAGTTTATACACAAAAACATGATATCAATATTTATAATATATTAGTATTTAACACATACCAGTATTTGCTAAACTCCGATAGCCTTAGATGGAAATAACTTATTCTTTAGTACTTGAGAAGAGCCCCGAGATCATTCTTAATTCATTTATCAATCTTATAAATGTAGCTTCACACAGAGGTTTGGTAAAGATATCAGCTAGTTGTTAATCTTTAGGAAGAAAGTGCAACTCCAATATACCTTCCATCATATGTCCTCTGATGAAATGGTTTCTTGTACTGATGTGCTTTGTCATGGAGTGTTAAACTGGATTTTCTATCATTGCAATAACACTTTGATTATCATAATATATAAGAATCTTAGAATATTTTAACCCATAATCCAGCAGTTGATTCTTCATCCAAAGAATCTGTGCAAAACAGCTTCTTGCAGCAATGTATTCAACTTCTACAGTTGTAGTGGAAATTAATATTTGTTTCATGCTAAACCAAAAAGCCAATCTACCTCAAGAAATTGGTAGCTTCCACTTGTGTTTTTTCTGTCTATTTTACATCCTGGAAAATCAACATCTGAATAACCTATTAGCTTAAAGTCTGATTCTATGGAATACCTGTGACGGCCTCAACCCCGGGGTCAGGAGTTGACGTCGCTAAACACCATTACCAAAAATATAAACAACAGAATTATTATTAGAATATACTAACTTGACCCCAGACCAAGATCCGATCCAGGTTCAAGTATAATTCAGGTTCTCATTATTACAAACTCTTTATTCACTATCTAAGACACACTACTTTATTCAGCAACTCTTCAGACCTCATGGTCTGATACAAACTACCTCAGAGGAGCCAGGTCCAGTAGGGGCGGGAACACGGGTCGGTCTGACTGATCTTCTAGGCATCTGCGAAAAGTACATAACAGTTTACAAGGGTGAGCATAATCGCTCAGCAGTACCAAATATGAACAATAGATTAAAACAGTAATGTAACAATAATGGGAACAGAGATGTAATCATGATATCAACATTTCATAATGATAATCAAAGTAACTGGATATCACTAATTAGCATGCTTTGTGAAAACAACATTATAGTGTGCTGCGTAATACCAGAGTCCAATTTTAGCATGCTAATCATTTTATAAAACCGTTGTATCAATCAATCATGCTTTCATATAATTCACAAATCCCAATCAGATACATAGCGGATATGTGAAGACAGCTGATCAGGCTATCAACACCAGACGGCTCTAACTACCATCCCATTTACCTGTTCCGGAACTCAGAGACTAGCTAGGTCTCTGACCTGTTGGACTAATCGGTTTTATAATGCGCGCAACCGAATTAGCCTCTTACGCCACCTCAATAGGCCTACTCTGGCCCCAATGTATCCCATATCTGACCGTTTTATCCAGTTTTCAAAACACTTGTACCTATCTCCTTTCAAAACCATTTATTTAACCAGCACACATATAAAAATCCAGTTCGCAAATCATTTCATTCGAGATAGGTACCTTTCGAAGTTACTTTTCCCCAAAACAATTCGAAAACAATGATTTATAACTACAGGGGATACGTAACTTAAAATGTTTCTGTTCCATTACAAGAATAAAACATTTAGCAATTCATATACACTGAACCATAAAAGAATGGTCAGGGGTACTTGCCTTGCAATGCTTTACAAATCCTAATAGCTTTCACGCTGACTTTGATCCTGGAACAACTCGACTGGGATCTACAATTACAGAATACCCTAATTAGTTATACCGACATGCTTGATATCCTCAAATCCTAATAACCCCGACAACCCGACTCGTATTACTATTATACACATAAACATGTAATCACATCTCTCGGGCATAAATAGGGATAACACGTAACACATAATTATGTACGATTATAAATATATTTTTAGAAAATTTTGGCAGCAACTTCTTTATTTATAAGACTACCCGTCGATTATAATCGACGTCAACAATTCTCAACAATTCACAACATTATTCCGTACAACCCAACACCAATAAAAATTTTACTATTTAAATCCAAACATATTTTACATAATTATTTTATTTTATTTATTTATAGAATTTAGGACTCAGAACATCGTCATCACCGTCCACCGTTGACTCACCGAAGTTCATCGTCAACGGCGGCACAATTTATTGGCGCCCGATATAATACGGGTTCCCAAATAAATCATACCAATTATTTGAAAATCATTTCCAACACGAATAATTAATATCACGAATATTAATCAATAATTCCCTGCAATAATGGAATTAAACAAAATTAAAATCTGCAATAAACCAACCCAACAGAACATAAACAGCCCACCAAAATCCAAACCACAAACCCAACAGTTAACATAACTGTAAGGCCCAACACAAAACCAAGGCCCGAATGAACAAGCCCAGCAAAATAACCCAACTGAACAAACCACAAAAATGAACAGGAACCCAGCCGCACACACGCGCAGCGCGTGTAGCAGCACCAACACACAACTGCACCACTGCACAGGTAACACACGCGCCACCGCGCCACACACACACACATACACACAGGGCACACACGTATATATATATATATATGTATACCAACTGTATAAATCAAAGCCAAGCCAACCGGAAAACAGGGGCGGCTCACCGGAGGAATCGCCGGAAAAACAAAGAAACGAAGAGAAGGAAGTCACACAGAGAAGAGAGATTTCGAGGAGAGAGATGAAAGATTAACTCGACTGCAAGAGAAAAGAACAGGGCTCGTTTTCAGAAATAACAGAGAAGGAAAAGAAAATGAGGCGTGGACACATATCTGTTAATTGGATACGTGTCAATTTCTTTTTATAAGATTCTGACACGTATCCCAGATATACCCGGGAACTGCAATTTTGTCCCGAAACTGAATTTAATGAAATAAGTTGCGATTAAAATAACCTTTGAAAAATTACGAAAACAGCGCTAAAATATTATAAATATCCCGAAATAAATAAGAATATAAATTTCGAAATTTTTAAACAATTTTTAAGGTACGCTTTATACCCGTTTTAACCAATAACGAAACAACGTGCAGGTAAAACGATTTCCGAAAATTTCCAAAATAATTTTAAAATTCTCAAAATAATACGAACTTAATAAATTATAAGTTTCATAATTTTTAAAGATTCCCATAATTAAATATGGATTTTAGCATTTAACACACTCAGAAAATCATTTAAAAATGAATAATTAACGAAATATTGATTTCTCAATTTTATAAAATCCTAAAAATAATTATTGAAATTATAAAATTAGAAAACCAATTTTAAAGACAACCCAAATATTTATGGAATTAAAATTACCATAAAATCACTTTTACAAGCGAAATAAAACCATATAACTCGCCAATAAACCACATAATTCCAATTCCATATATTAACAAATCATAAATAATTAAATAACAATCAGTAACTGCTGCCAAAATCAATACACATCTTTTATTTATTTACTTAAACTTTTATTACACTTCCAAATATTATAAATAAAATAAAAATACACGAGTCGTTATAATACCATAATCCAAGATTCATGGTTCCTTTGAGATATTTTAGAATCCTCTTTATATCTATAAGGTGTGGTTCCATTGGATCAGTTTGGAACCCAACTCACAGCCAGGTAGCATACATGATATTAGGCATATTAGCCGTCAAATATAGGAGTGATCCAATCATACCTCTGTAGTTAGTTCTATATACCGATAATACAGTATTTAAATCTAACTTGCTTGCAGTGGCCATGAGAGTTGCAGCAGTTGAGCTATCTTGCATTTTAAATCTTTTCGGAAAATTTCGGGTATATTTAGTTTGATTGATGAAGATCACTTTCTCAGTTTGTTTTACTTGTAATCCTAAAGAATAACTTAATTCTCATATCATACTCATCTAATATCTAGACTGCATAAGCTTTGCAAATCTCTCACATAGTTTATCATTAGTAGAGCCAAAAATAATATCATCAATATATATATATATATATCTAAATTAATAACAAGTCATTACCATGATTCTTATAAAATAAAGTTTTATCAATGGAACCACTTTCCGGTAAAAACTGAGCAAATGTTTCATATCAGGCTCTTGGAGATTGCTTTAGTCATTAGAGAGCTTTATCAATTCTGTAGACATGATTTGAATACTTTGAATCAATGAACCTAGGAGGATGTTCAAAATCAACATACACTTTCTCTTCAAGTTCATCATTTAGAAATGCACTCTTCACATTTATTTGAAATACTTTGAATTTCATGTATAGGACAAAAAGATTTTGATGGCCTCAAGTCTTGCAACAGGAGCAAAAGTCTCATCATAATCAGTATCTTCTTGTTGAGAATAGTCCTTTAAAGCTAATCTTGCTTTATTCCTTGTAACTATGCCCTCACTATCAGTCTTGTTTCTGAACACCCATTTTATGTTTAATTTCCTTGTATGTGTAGAACTCTTTCATAGTGTTGTTCTTAAATTCAGTTCCATTGTAGCTTCTAATAATCTACACAGTGTACGTTGATCATTTTTCCAGTTATATCACATGTTCCAGAAGAGTATATGGAGTCTCATCTTTTGTGTGCAGAAAATAAACCAATGTGTATCTAGTATATTCATCAACAATGGCAAGTTCATACCTCTTCTTTGCTATAGAGATAACATTAACTAGACCAAATATATTAATATATAATAAGTGATTTAAGAATTGAGAATTCAGTCTTATTCTTGAATGAAAAAATTCTTTGTTCATTCTTTTGGCATGAATCACATAGTCCATCAGAGTAAAGTGTATTTTCGCCAATCCTCTTACTAGATCTTTCTTCACAAGTTCATTGATGTTGTTGAAGTTTAAGTGAGAAAGTCCGTTATGCCAGTTCCAGCTATCTTTCATAGTTGTTGTACTTAGCAGGCAGATTGCAGAGCCATCAGTGTTTGTGGAAAGCTCCGCTTCACATACGTTACCATGTCTATAGCCTATCATTGCAACGTTGCCACTTGATTTGCTGACAATTTTACAATGTTTATCATAGAAATCCACATGGTAACCTCTTTCATAAATTTGACTCACACTCATCAGATTATGCTTGAGTCCCTCAACTAGAGTTACATCTTTAATGATGACATTCCCAAATTTGATCTTGTCATATCCCAAAGTCTACCCTATGTTGCCATCTCTATAAGAAACACTTAGGTCATCCTTCTCCATATACTCTGATAGCAGGGTTTTATTTCCAGTCATGTGTCCTAAACATCTCTTGTCTAAGACTAGGGTATTTTTTCCATTATCCTCGAATCATATTGGCCACTAGTTAGAATTTTTTAAGGACCCGGACTTTCTTGTATCCTTTGGCCTTATTAAGTTTGTTAACTTTTGTAGCATAATTCTTTATATCAGAGTTTATGTTAACATTCTTAATATCAGGAGATACACATATAGAAACAACTTTTGTTTTATTTAAAGAGAGTTTCAGTTCATAATAATCATAATACAAACAGTGATACTCTTTACATGTGTATATGGAATGCCAAATGCCACAACAATGAAAATAAGGTTCATGTGGTCTATATCCAACTGTCATGTTTCCAAACTCTTATTTAGAAGGGACAATATTTATCCCATTATTCTTCCTGCAAGCGACATCAAGATAGTTAGTGCTATCACATTTTAAGCAAGTCTTTCTAGGAGAATTATTAATAGGTTTATACTTGTATTCCTTCTTAACACCTACTTTTCATTTATGTTCTTTCAAAGCTGTTTTTCCTTGTTTTTCATTTTGATTTCTTTCAGCTTTTGCTTAAGATGTTTCTGAGACTTTAACTAACATTTATTGTCTTAGTTTTGACATGTTCAGATTTATCAATAGTTAAAGTTGACTTAGTTCATGAACTGGATCCCTTCTCATTTACTAATTTGAGACCATCAACGTTTAAGTCAAACTTAACTGGTGTTAACCTAGACCTTTCCTTTTAAATTTGTTTATCAGTGTTTACTGATTTAAGTCTCCCAGTTTCATATTTCTTTCCTTTCTCAATATTAGATTGATCAACATAACCTGATCCTAAACCCCAGAAGCGACTTTCAATTAAATCATGAGTTGATTAACCTGAATTTTTTCTAAGCTTAATTACTTCTATTTCCTTAGACAATTCTTTTTGTAGATAAGCATGCTTTTTAAGTAATTTCTCTTTAACATATACAACATCATCTCTTACTTTCTGAATTTCTAAAATAAAAATTAACTCAGTTTCTAAATGATCTTTTTCCTTATGTTATAATTTTAAATTTTGATTCTAGCATTTTCATAAGTTTGATCCTTGTAGCTAACATGCATTATCATAAAGAATAATCTCAACTCATAAATATCATTAGTATCAAAAGTAAGAGTTGTTTAAGGTACCTTATTCTCAGGAGTCTCAATATCATTATCAGTATATGCCATGAGTGCATAGTTACAGCCCAGTACATCTTTTTTGTGATCAAGGCTTACTTTCATTCAGATTTTGGCTTCTTGCAGTCAGTTATAAAATGCACAAATCCATCACAATTGTACCACTTGATCGTGTACTTATCCACTCTTCCCAGTCTATACATATTTTCATATGATTTCTTATAGTTCTTCTTATCAGAGTATGAAGAACTTGAACCTCTCTGTAAGAATCTCGTTCCCTTCTTGAAATTCTTGTAGGCCATTTTCTTTAAATTTTTCACCATCAAAGCAGCCATTTGCATAAGCTTCTTATCATCACATTCATCATTATTAGAGTTTGTGAAAATGTCAGTATTTGAGCCATCATCGGTATTTGATGACTCAGAGTCAGAATGTACATTAATCATGACCCTTTCTTTTGAGTGACTTTTTCTCACATATTTCTCTCTTGGATTCTCTTCAGCCTTCAGTGCAACTGATCTTGATTTTGACCCTTTTATCTTACTTCTGTGTTCCATCTCAAGTTCATGAGTCTTGAGTATCCCATAAATCTCATCCAGGAATGTATCTTCAAGATCATAATTATTTTTTATTGATGTGACCTTTAAATCCCATTTTCCAGGAAAAGTAAGAAGAAATTTTAAGTTTGAATCTTTTAGATCATACTACTTGAGTCCTTGTCCACAAGTGACATGTCATTCAACAGCTTTTAAACCCTGCCACAAATATCAGTCATTGACTCATAAGCTCCTGAGTTAAAGTGCTCGTACTCCTGGTGAGTATTGTCCTCATGTTCACGTAACTTGGCGCTTCACCTCCCAGGTATTTCATATCTCTTTAGAAGTTTTACATCCAATAACATTATTGGACATAATACTCTCCAGACTGCTAAGAGGTTTCTCATTTTTGCATCTTTCGAGGCTACATCTTCAACTGAATAATTCTGACTCATAAATATAATTATCCAAACACTTATATAAATTATAATTATTAATCTACGTATCACTTATAAATCATTTATTCATTTTAAATTATAAATCACTTATTTTAAAAAATTTCAAACGGACATTTAAACTAATTTTTTTAATTAAAATATAAGTATATTTTTTAAACACATATGCAAATATTAATAAAACTATATGATTCATTCACTAACATTATCATTTTCAAATAACTCTTAATTTAAAAAATAATGAACATATATGTATATTAATATATTTATGATAAATCATAACTTTTAAATATTTTTAAATGAAAACATTTAGGAATTTTATTCAAATTTTAAATTTTAAAAAAATCCGTACGATGCACGAATTTGAAATTAATATTAGCTAAAGGTGTTCACGTATAAATAAAAGATGAGTAAATATCGAGTTTTCTAAAAAGTTTATTAGAAATTTAGGATTTTTATGCAAAATTCTATTCAATTATAATATAAATTTGAATAAGACCCATTTTCCGAAGTTTTAATCAAATATTTATTAAAAATCACCATAAATCCCGGTTTTTATCGAGCCGGATCAGGTCGGGCCAAATTTTTATCCTAATTGGACCGGTTTATTGTCCAGATCAAGCTTAAATATGAGTCTTTTATCAAATAGGATCGGGCCAATTTTTAGTAAAAAAATATGTGGTCGGTTGAGGTCGCAAGCCGGATCATACTTTTTTCGTACCCAATTTCTGGCTGATTTTTTCTCTGATCAGGCTGGACATGTTTTTTGAATTTGAATTTTTTGTATATCTCAATTCTCGAGCTTAAGAGCATGAGAGTAATAAGACCAGCGGTTGTATAGCATGGTTCTTGGTACTTGGTTGAAGGACGTCCACGGGTATTTTCCGTTGAAAGGCGTGTCCAATGGTAAGACATTTTTATTAATAAATAAAATATTGTACTTGTGTTTGTGTATCATGATTATTTAAAAAAATATAAAACTATGCGATTTTGATTCTGTTGAATGATCGCAAATCAGTTATTTCACAAAGTAACATCTCTTACTATATATTATATGGCAATCAATGGTAAAAAGAGTCATTTTAATGGCTGCCAAATCACGATTTTACCTTTTTATATTGAAAAATTATAGAAATGTCATTATTACACAATTTTTGTTAAGTAAAATTGGCATATCATACGAATCAAACCCCTTACCTCCTACTCACAAATTTTATGTCACTACCACCGTGCTATGTAACTTTTTGAGTGCAAATTTAAATTCTTATTAGATAAGCCACATTTTCTCCGTTATCAAATTCTATTTTTTATTACTTTAACTCTTGACTGAATAAAATGTTGATTTATATCATCTAAGTGACTCCACTTTTTTATTTTTTGTAATTTTATTCTAAACTTTCAAAAATACCACCACATTGTTATTTAAGCAAAAATGTAATGAATTTCTGTTAGTATCAAGAATCGAATGAATTTTATCTTAGAACCATGATGTTATAATGAATTTTGATTTTATATTAAAAGTTTTATTAAAAAATTATATTTTTTCCTTAATTTTAACTTTTGAGTTAATAAAATGATAGTTTATACAATTATATAACTGCAATTTATATTTTGTACTTCACACACACATATGTATATATATATGTATATATATATATTAATTTATATATCAATTATATTGTAATTTTTATGATATATATATTTAATAAAATTAAATACTTTTTTATATATTTTTTTGATTTCTTTTCAAAAAAATCGTAATTTCATTTAATTCAGTTTGACTTGTGTTTATCAAGTCAAAAGTATTCGGTTTAATCCGGGAGTGCTTGGAATGAGTATTACGCTAAAAGAACCAAATATATTAAAAAGTTAACTTTAAAAACTAATTCATTAAGCCATCTCCAAGAGTCATTTTAATGGCTGTGAAAATACGACTTTGCCCTTTTGTGTTGAAAAATTATAAAAGCGCCAACCTTGCACATTTTTTGTTAAAAAGAGCCATTTTAATAGCTGCCAAATCACGATTTTGCCCTTTTATATTGAAAAATTATAGAAATACCATTATTACACAATTTTTGTTAAAAAAATAAGTAGAATTGGCGTATCATAAGAATCGAACCCCTTAACTCCTACTCACAAATTTCATGTCACTGCCTCCATGCTATGTAACTTTTTGAGTGCAAATTTAAATTCTTATTAGATAAGTCATATTTTCTCCGTTTATCAAATTCTATTTTTTAATACTTTAACTCTTGAGTGAATAAAATGTTGATTTATATCATCTAAGTGAATCCACTTTTTTAATTTTTGTAATTTTATTCTAAACTTTCAAAAATACCACCACATTGTTATTTAAGCAAAAAATGTAATGAAATTTTGTTAGTATCGAGAATCGAATATGTTATTGAATTTTATCTTAGAATCATGATGTTATAATGAATATTGATTTTATATTAAAAAAATATATTTTTTCCTTAATTTTAACTTTTGAGTTAATAAAATGATAATTTATACAATTATATAACTGCAATTTATATTTTGTACTTCACACACACACATATGTATATATATATTAATTTATATATCAATTATTTTGTAATTTTTATGATATATATATTTAATAAAATTAAATACTTTTTTATATATTTTTTTGGATTTCTTTTCAAAAAAATCATAATTCCATTTAATTCAGTTTGACTTGTGTTTATCAAGTCAAAAGTATTCGGTTTAATCCGGGAGTGCTTGAAATGAGTATTACGAAGAACCAAATATATTAAAAAGTTAACTTTAAAACTAATTCATTAGGCCATCTCCAAGATTATTTTAATGGCGAAAACCCGACTTTACCCTTTTGTGTTGAAAAATTATAAAAGCGCCAAACTTGCACAATTTTTATTAAAAATAAGGAGAATTTGGTTATCGAATAGGAATCGAACATTTTACCTCATACTTACAAATTTCATGTAACTACCATCATGTGGCATAACTTTTTGAGTGCAAATTAAAATTCTCATTAGATAAGCCACTCCATCTCCTTATATCAAATTCTATTTTTTTACTTTAACTTTTGATTAAATAAAATGTTGGTTTATATAATTTATGTGACTCCGCTTTTTTAGTTTTTTTAGTTTTATTCTAAAATTTCGAAAATGTCACCACTTTGTTATTTCAGCAAAAAATATATTGAAATGTGTTGGTATTAGGAATTGAACCCGTGACTGAATTTTCATCTTAGAACCACGGTGCTATAATGAATTTTGAATTTATTATAAAAGTTTCATTAAAATATTATATTTTCTCATTTTCAAATTTTAACTTTTGAGTAAATAAAATAATAATTTATACAATTATATAGCTGCATAAAATTTTTACTCAGACACACACACACGCGCGCAGACACACGCATATATCAATTATTTTGTAATTTTTATGATATATATATATATATATATATATATCATAAATTAATATTTTTTACACCTTTTTTGGATTTATTTTCAAAAAATCATAATTCGGTTTAATTTAGTTCGACTTGTGTGCTTATCGAGTCAAAAATATTCGGTTTAATCTGGGAGTACTTAAATGAGAACTCGGATAAAAAAGTAAAATATATTAATGTGAAAGGGTTTATTATAAAACGAATATCTTCATATCTTCAGTGTAACTCCAAATTTGGAGTTGCACGGTGCTTTCATTTATTTATAAAGATAGAGTAACGCATCGTTGGAGCCCCATAACTTCATACATAGAGTAATAAATGAAATAATATGGCATATAAAGATTTGATTGCAGATGACATTAGTATAAATATGTATCATATAAAAAATTACATATTACTTTAAAGATAAAACCAATCGAAATAATTTACATTATCTTATTCTTATCATTACATACTCCTCATACCAGTAAAATATTAATTATAATTCATTTTGAAGGTAAAAATCTTAATTTTGTATAAAATCAGACATATATAGATTACACAGAAAGATGTGTGAGTAAATTTTGTAACTCTTAAATAATTAGGTAATTATATTGGTTCATATTTGTTTTTACCTTTTATTCATTTTTAGACTTTTGAATTTTTAATCCGAGTGGGTATGAGTTTGACCCGAGTTAGACTCAAAATCTGGTTTTATTCGACTAATAAAATATCAGCTCGTGAATAAGTTTGATTACGTGTACTCGGTCGATATCTTGAATAAAATGTTCAAGTTTTAGAATAATAATTTGGATTAGTCGGGTAGTATCAAAAAAAATAAAATATTAAAATTTGATTTAATATAAATAGTATATTAAATGTAGTGCATTTCATAATTTGTTTGTTAAGTATATTTCCAAAATAAGAAAATTAGCGTTGAAAGTTTTATTAAATTAGACTATATTCATTTTTATACCCTCGTTTTCAAAATTTTATATTTGTTTCATGATATTTCTGAGTGGACTATCATGTTATTATTTTTTAAGAGAGAATGTCAATTTTTTATTAGTTTTAAAATATCTTACACTCATATTCATTTACCCCATGTTTTCCAATTTGTTTCATCGTCTCATATATATAAATTTACTTAGTCAACCTAAGCGTTAACAATTAATAAGTGAGACGAATTAGTAATGAATTTCGGGGATCGAGGCGGAATCCAGGATTAGTGTCTTCCCCACCCATTTTTCGACTCCGATTATATGTATATATATAACATATTTATATATTAAATTTAATTAATTATTATAAAAAATATGATTTAAAATATTATATTATTTTTAATATAATCAAAAATTAGGTTGATCAATTTTCTTACATTATAATTTTTAAATATTTTTTAATTTGTCATTTCATTATATTGTAAATCAAATTTAATATGATTTGCTATAAAAAATATGAGATATTATTAATGTTTTTGTATAATACAAATTAGTAGATCGTGTTTTTTTGGAAAAAACTTATTAAAAATACAAAAATTTTATTTTTAATTATATCCTGAATTCCCATGGGATTCCCCATTCAGGTGAGTATCAGAAATAAAAAAAATCTCCGTTCGGGGATCGAGGATAGCACTTCCTGACCCCGAAATGACCCTATGCTCATCCCTACAAACAAACTACAAATATTTTTTTTATAATAATATAGTTTTAATTTTTTTTAGTAATTAGGTTTATATACCTTAAACTAAGTATCTAGTTTCAAAATTTTCGGAGTGAGCGAAAATCAAATTTTATGATAAAAAATAAGTTTTCAACATTTAAGTTACCTATATGTACGACAATACAATGATAATTTTTATGTCATCTCATTTTTATTGCATATTTATTCATTTAAAATTTTACGAAATGTAATTAAATTTATAAAAACATATTATTCATTATTATGTAATTGTTGTATAAATATAAAATAAAGTTAAAATAATCATTTACCGTATTTGAAAATTAATTTTTATAAGCACAAATTCGTCCGAAATAATATTTCAATATAACTACAGGTCTGTGACTCGCACGGGCTTTTACACTAGTTTAATTTATATTTTGACCAACTTATAAATAAACCTAAATTAAAGAATTTAACCTAATTAAAATTTTGAATATTTATACTATAATATTTGTGCAAATTTTAGATTTAGATTTAAGGCTTTTTTGAAATAAATTCCAAGTATATAAAGAGTTATGCAAAAATAACGATCATTTTCTTAAAGTATTTGTAAACATTTTTTTGACAAAAGTACTATTTTTTTTGCTAAAATACGATTTTCTGCAATGAGGAGAATTTATGATTATGCCTCTTTAACTAGACCCTATCGCTTAAATGCGGTTTATATTGGTTCACGTGTTTTACAGGCTATTGCCTGAATCAATCTGTAGGGTTTACCAGTGCGCACCCGAAGGGTAGTGATTTCGGGTTACCTACGATAAAAAAACTAACTATATGCAAACTCACGAATTTATGCAATTCTCTGCAATCTCAAATTCAACCAAAAAAACTCGATGCAACTAATTTTATATCTGGTAAATTTTGGTTGCACCGTATTTTGGAAAATATTTTAGATAGTAAACTCACAAGAAAATTTAGATAAATTAATATTTTTTTTGTTAAATTCTGTTAGATTTATTACTTATCTATAATAAAATTATTACAATAATTAATTGAAAAAACATACTTCCTTTGTCCCATTGAAACTTTAAAAAAAAATTCTGAATAAAAATTTTATATTTAAACTTTTATTCAATTTTTTTTAAAAAAATATTATATAACTATAATTTATAAAAATCTCAAAATACGTGTAAATAGTAGACATGTACCCACGAGAACAAGAGAGTAATAAATAAAAAAAGGAATGTGCAGCTAAAATGACATGTTCTGTGTGAGACGTCTGATCTGTACCGGTGCACCATTCCTGTTGGAGTTGTAGGCTAGTGTTAGGCGTTGAATGAATTGGGTCGGGAAACTTTATTAGCTGTGGTTGATATTAGGGTTAGGCGTAGGGTTTCATGTAATAGTAGAGGGACAGGGGGGGTTGTATAGCCCGCTATTCCGCCACAGTAGCTCTTACGTATAAATAGACAAAACTAAAGCAAAACATAATTGTGACTTGTGAGTTCTAAGTTCTAACACACAAGTTTCTGCTGAAATCTGTTATGTGCATTCGACTCTTTCATTTATGGACAACAAGTTAACAATGTGTAGAACCAAACCGAAGACAATCAAAAAAGTATTTTCACAAAATATTAATCAATTTTTCGGAAAAGAATCATTTTAGTGAGTATAAAACAAACACACACACACACAAATTGTATGTGGAATGAAGAGATCGGGGGGAGACTAAACAAGGAGGGAGGGAGGTGGTGTAGACGGGGCCTATGCCAGCAAAGAAACCATCCAATCAGAAAAAGTTTGAAAGTTGCTTTACGTCATGTCTATAGAGGGGCAAGAGAGCTGGCAATAATAATACATGGAGAAAGAGAGGAACAAAACATTTATATGCCTCTCTACCGCCACTTCCATCTCCTGGATAAAAACAACGACTGCATTACTCTCTCTCTCTCTCTCTGCCCCTCTTTTCATCTTTCTTTCTGTTGTATCATCATTACTCCATACAACCCCCCATAAGTCTTGAGTCACTCACTAGACAGACACTGATATTCACACTCACACTCACACTCAGGACACCCTCGTATAGGTCCGTCAATTCCGGTTACCCTCCTTGCCCCTAAATAAAACTTTTTTACACCTCCAGTCCAGTCTTGCTTTGTTGCCCGAATTAATATTTATCGGAGACGGGAGTATATCCTACACTTTCTGGGATGTACAATTACACACAGGTTGAATTAACAAGCGATATCAAGATATTTTTTGTAATTCAATCCAATAAAATTTAATTTAATATTTTTTTTATTTAACCTGATAAAAATAAATTCGTTTAATCAAATCATATTTGTTGTACATCGATTCTGCTCGGGTCGGGTTAACTTGGATTGAACGGGTTATTAATAATTATTTAAGATAACAAATCTACTCAAGACATTAGTTTAATCACCGGAGTAAACCTATATATTTGATTATTAATACTTTGAAACTATATTTCTTGGTTGATTCTACAAGTTTATAAAGATTCAATTAGCAACAATATTTTATACTTAAACATACAATGACACGAATCTCTTAATACAACCGACATCGAATGGTACATAAAACACAAACTATCTAATTGATTATAAATGCAGTGCAATAAATTTAGTTTTAAGATTGAACAATAGAGCAAAACATGCCATTAGTATAGAATTGAGATGCTATAAAACTATATTTACAGGTTTGAATAATGATTACTCCTCAGTTGGATTTTGTACCGTATGTATACCTCATTAGAGTGCCGGACAAGCTGTCATTCATTTTGTTTTAGAAAGTAGAAGCAAAATTGTATATTAAACAACGGTATTTTGAATTAAAAAATAAGTATTCCGTGACATGCTACCTTTTTAATTAATTGAAGGTTGCTCGTATATTGCATGCAATTAGTGACGCAAAATAACTCTTAGCTGCTCCACTGTGGAGGTGGCCAATTGTGGCCAATTGTGCGGGTTTGAACCGCACCACCGGGACCGGTTCGTTCTGAAACCGGTATTTATTCGGCCCGGTTCGGCTCGCTAAAAACCCACACAATTCGTCTGAAGGAACGAGCCAGAGCCGATTACGAGTTAGGAATCTGAAAACCGGGACCGAGCCCGCACAGCACGCACGAACCGAACCTGCATGGCCTGATTGAACCGCACAAACCCGCACGGCCTGCTCGCGATTGACAACACGCACCAGCATCTGTATCAAAGCAACTGTCCTCTGTAACAAAGCATAGTTAAATTTGTAATTTTAACTAGTGAACATCTCTAGAAAAAATAGTTAATGTAATTTTTATTAATATTTTTTTATTTACTTAATTTGTAATTTTTTAATATTTGATACAGTTTGTTCCGTTTTTGTAGAGAGGAATCCTCTCACATCATTTGTAATATTTTTAAATTAATAAAATTTATATAAGGTGCCGTCCTCTTTCAACCCAAAAAATTAAAATAATAAAATTATTATTTTACCAAATAAAAAAATTCTAAGTAATTATGAAATATATTATTTAACAGAAAAATTAAAAACACAAAATCGAATTATTTACTATGTAAATAGAAGCCAATAATTATTTTTAATCCAGTAGACTAGTACGTGGCTAAAAGGTGTCTACCCTCTATCTATTAATACTTATAAATTAATAATATATTGCAAATTTACAACAGACAACTAATAGTAGACAACTAACAGTGTTACACAACTAACGGTGTTATAGTAGTGTGACACGACCCGAAAAAAAGAAGGTTGGTCCTCTTTTAACGCGCACGGCCCGAGTCCGGCCGGTCCCGAATTTTGTTTCTTCGACTCGAGCCCGGCCCGAACCTGATTCACAGACTTACAAGCCGGTTCAGTGTTCTGTCTTCGAGTGTTGAACCCGTGTGCGGCCCGGCCCGGCACGCACGGACCGCACAAGTGGCCACCTCGCTCCAGCAAGTAAAATAGTAGCGAAGCATTTCATCAGTAGAATCATTTGTGGACTTCTATGCTTGTCCTAGCTCATAACTTAACGTGTCATCCTCTTCTAAGATATGCTTTGCAAATGCAGCTACAATTTTACATTATAATAAATTAATTAAATCAAATTAATTTAATAAATTTTGAAGGAAATAAATAAATTTTATATTGTTTAAAAATAAAATAGAAGTATAAATTTAATTATATTTAAAATAGCATATCATATATGTATTAAAAACTCATTTAAATATAGAACGATGTGGACAAAATATGTTGAAAAAAATACTGATAAGAGCATCTCCAACCATCACCTCCGTTAGATCAAATATATATATTAGGTAAAAAAAACAACACTCCAACAACATCACTTGTTAGCAAAAATTTTAGATATCCTTCATCTAATCTTCTATATTCATTGAATCTGTAGGCATTACCTATATCTTACACGTCAGATTTAGTTTAAACCTAAATCAACACATTAATACATACACATACACATTAATACATACATATATTTATATAATATTTAATATATAAATATTAAAATTACTACTTTATATATAATATTTTTAATTTATAAAAAATTAAGTGTGAAAATATTGTTATCTTATTAACAAAATTTACTAATTATTTTTAACAAACAATATATATATATATATATAATATATTAGTAACTTTTTATTAAATATATTTTTGTTATATTTATCTGTTATTCTATTTTAAGTTGTAACAATTATTAAATTACAATTATATATTTTTTCATTTATTGAATTAAGTATTAACTAAATTTATTTTATTATTTAAAGTTTTTATATATATATATACATATAAATCTGAAAAATAGGAATAAAATAATATTTTTGAATATAGCTAATGATTATAACTAATACCACTGGAGTGCATGGCCTTACAGGTTCAATAAAATTTTAGATAATCCTGAATTACCTAACCATTTTAGCTATCATGGTTGGAAATGTTCTAATTACTTACATTTTTGGAAATAAAAATAAAAATAAATTAAAAAATCAAGTGTACACCTACATATAGTAATCGAGGTAGCTTAGAGAACTACCCCAAACAGAGACATAGTTGGGACTTGAGAATTGAGATACAGTGAAACCAAGTTTACATATTTTATCTTGGGCATGCATATGCTTCCAAGTTCCAATTAACTCAAGTCTCAAAGTTATAAATCCCAAGTATTTCTGGTTTTTAGTTGAGTCGTAGGTTCATTTCCTTCTACTACATATATACATATACTCCTCCAACATTGACAAGACTCAATATTCTCTGTCTGTACTACAACTGTATAAAAATAAATACATGAACAAAAAGGATTACAATAATCTCGGTCCGGCCCTGTACCTTCAAATATCAAATTGAACACCCAACCTATACTTTGTTTTTTGAATAGGACGGTTGGCTATCAAAAAGGTAGAGTAACATTCATATAAAATAGGTGAAAATATATCGAACAAAAACAAATAAATTCAAATTTTCAACTTTTACATATTAGTCAAATTCGTAATTTTAATTATTATATACAAAAGGCAGAACTGAAATGACTTGTTCAGTAAATAACCAATTTGTCATATGTAGAACTCAGAAGTTGATAATTTTTTCAAATAATGATTGTTAACTAATAACAAACACAACTAATCAAATACATACATGCCGTTTTATTTTATTACCATTTTCTTGAAAATACTCTTTTAAAATTGCATAGTATCCATAGTTTTACCTAAACAACATCTCTAAAATAGATGTAAAGTTTAAACTCTTCAATTTATTCTACGATAATATTAAGTTGATAAATTTGAGTAATCTTATTAAGACATAATTATCCTGCCTAACAAACCAAACGAGTACGGCTCAACTGGAAGAACTTGTATGATCTAGAAGAGTACTTCAGATAGAGAAATTCAAACTAATCAAGAAAATCTGCAAACTGTGTTACATCTTTCCATATATATAACTATTGAAATGAATATCAGATCAATAAAATTAAAACACTGCTCCGCTATGGGAATTGTAACTAAAGATGTACACTAAATTGATCATCGCATTCTTTCTCATTCATGCTTACTATTACTGTCACCTCAATATACACTACCTACTATTACCAATGGTTATTTACTTTCACTTCTTCACTTCTAAGTTACTACTTCCAACCAGACACAAGAAACTGAGTGGTTCAACCAATAAATAGTAACTATCAGCGCTTAAAGCTAGTGAACAATACCTCATATGTCGTATTCAGGTTTCTTTGAAAAACCATTGGCAAACTGATTCCGACATGCAGCACCAACTAAAGATTTGCGCCTACTCGTTGCACTATCAGTGTATTCTTGAAGAGGAGGAAGAGAAGTACCCTCTTCTATTTTGGGAGCTTGCCCTCGAATAATCTACCATTCACAAAGACTTGTATTTATATCATGAAGAAACAATGTAGTTATAATCCATTTTTGTATTTACCTTCGATGCCCAGTGACGCTCTGCCTGTTGACAAACATCTCTGATATCTCTTCCAGACATACTGAATACAGAAGTAAGATCAGATGAGTAAATAATATAATGATATGCACTTGGCAGGGAATAGTTCTATATTATCAAAATGACGGTAATGTTCGAGTTAAGTGCAGATGATCTTACTCCTCTGTAGCAGTAGCAAATTCAGCTAGTTCTGATTTAGTCAAGTGCTTTGCATACTGAGCTGCTATTTCCTGACGAGTCGGTTGGTCAGGAAGGCCAAACATAATCATAGAATCAAAACGGCTGAAAACAAAAAAAAAAAATCAGAAATACCTAGAACATCAAAATGATAGTTACAGAGGGAAGTACAAGCGATAGTTTACCTGATTAAAGCAGGATCCAAATCTTGCTTTCTATTGGTTGCAGCAATCACAACTACTCTCTTGTCCTGCTCAAATCCATCAATCTGCACAAAGAAATCACCACTGAGCAAAGACAGAAAACAGAGGCCCAAAATTAGCAGCACGTAATTCCATCAAAAGAAGGCCAGAGTTGGGGACGCGGTAGATATGCTAGTAATCAATAAGGCAGATGAGACAAAGACCTAGATGCTTTAAAATATTTTCAGCTAAAATCCATCACGAAGCTGTTGATGCAGGAACTGGGTGGCTAATGTGTAGTTGGCAACTTGGTTTAAGGACATAATGCTAGAAAGAAAGAGCAATCCAAGATATAGGAATCAATACGGAAAATGAAGAGGTGAGGTTCACTAAAGCAATTAATTAAATATAGGAAGCGAAAGTCTCAAACTACTAAAAAGTAGAAACACATTCTCATACAAGTAGCAAAGAAAGGTTTGTAAGTAGTCACATAAGTCCATTGTTTAGAATCCTAGCATCCAAAATAGTTAGAATTAAAATTAGTTTATTACTTCAGGAAAAAGTTACAGTGCAGAAATAGAATCACCTGTCGCAACAATACAGACAAAACTCTACGTGTTGCTTCGTGTGTTTCATTGTCACGGGCAGTAGCAAAAGAGTCGATCTGTAAAATATTAAAGAGTATATAACATTTTAACTCGGTATAAATGAAGACTAAATGACCAAAAATACAATAGATATCATAAAATTAGCAAAGCTAAGAATTTGCCTCATCTAGGAAAATGATTGCACCATTAGGAATCTCATTAGCAAGCGAAAACACTTTCCCCAACAAACGTTCACTTTCACCGTAATATTTCGACATGACTACCTCCAGCGGAACATATAACAACGGGACACCCTGTCATATCAACACTGTTAGATATCATTTCCAACATACACATCATTTGGTATTTTAGGATTTTGTTTATTTAACAGTTAATCATCAAGACATTGTAGAGTAAGACATGTAAGTAATACAGTTGACTTGGGGAACCTAAGATAGCCCTTTCAGCCTACCTAATTCAGTGCACTAAGCGGGTAAAAGTATGCATAAACCAAAAGATATCGAAAAGATAATTTGAAGCTAGATATTTTTTTTTCTGGCTACCTGAGTTATCATTACACAAAATAGTATCTAGCACATTAAATTTAACCCATTGTTTGAACTTTGACTTCTTGTCATATTGTATCAGGGTTGGTCATATAACTTGGTAAGTGGCTAAGTGCGCATACACAGAAGACTCAAGGCTAGTAAGCATGACACCGGATGACTGTGTCAGACCATCTACCAACAATATCTTTGAAAGGTTTTCAATTTGGTAGAGTAGAACTTCTGTTCACCCGGTGACCTCTCCAACTGTCTAATCTATTTCGAACACCCAACATGTGATGCATGTTGTCAATTATTAAGTTGAGACAAGAAACACTGGAGCAATTTTTGCCTCTAAATGTAAGTATTTATTTTGAACATATTTGGAAGAAGAGATGGGAATCTGAAAATTAAAAAAAAACAAGACAGATGCAAATATAAAAATTAACAATAACATACTGTACCGCTTGATTAGCAATTACACGAGCGCAAGATGTCTTTCCAGTGCCTGAAATTGAATATGCATCAAAGTAACCATATTAGTGTCGAACTCTAGTAAACTAGATGCACTGTATCATTTCTTACATAGCTACGTTACAAGTCACCCCTTTTAAGATCAGGTACAATTCATAACAAATTTCAGAAAAAAAACTAATGTTTGTTGGTCAATGACAGGCTGAGGGATGATACTCCTCAAGTAGGGCAAATACTAATATTTGTTCAATCAACAATATTGCCACCATTTACAGGTGTCAGGAAAACAGTAATATATACAAAATAATGTTCTCAGGTTGTAAATTATGCATTAAAGATACATTAATCTGAGTCTCAAGTTTGGGTTGTCGGACACTGGGACATGAATTCATTCCATGTTAAATCCTCACTCAAATGTGGACACTTTGACCTACTGAAAGTACACCTGTAAGATGAAATTAGAATGCAAAAACAAAAAGACAACAAGGAAGAACATTTATATGACTATGAGGTAAAAATATAAGGAAAAGGAGAATATGCCTAATTTTGCAATGTCCTTCACAAAAACATGTTCAATTTGAGTGTAATTGATGAAGAACGAGAAAAAACAATTAATATATATGTTACTAATTAGTTTATATTTATGGCGCCAAGTCGACCATCGACGCCCGAGTACCTTCGTGAAGACTAGTCGACAAGTCGCCCGACTAGTCGTAAAAGTCGACAAAGTGTTCATTATGCATATAATTACTAGATTTAATATATAATATAACTGAACACGTTAGTTTAATATTTAAATCAAAATTAATAGAATATTTAGTTCAAAATAAGCATGGTACACCACGATTATGGTTATGAAGGGCCCAAATCAGACTACGAGACTCTTGGACGACCTTCATGTCAACTAGTCGATGACAAGTCGGGTTTCGAGACTCTCGGCGCCTGAGTACCTTCGCGTCGACTAGTCGGTGACTAGTCGTCTTCGTGATAACAATGTAGGGCATATACTAGACTGAAAGATTCCAACTATATGCCTCATTTGTTTCAACTATTAAGTAACAGCATGTATTAACAAATAACTAATTACTAACCAAATCCCTATATATATTGAAACTGTCGTACTAACTAGAAAGTTAATCCAGTAAGCTAGGTCAAAGAGGGTGCCAGTGTAAACTCATTGCAAGAAAAAGAAATAAAGCTTAAATCAAACAGATTTTACTCTTTATTATATTATATTAGTCGGAATCAGGGTGCAATGTGCATTCTTATCAATAAAACAGGAACGATGTAATTTAGCAAAAAAAAAACAAAACAGGAACATAAGTAGAGGAAAAGGGTTGTTCACGCTGTTTCTCTAAAACCTATTAGCCGCTGTTTGTCAAAGCTTCTACCACCCTAAAACTTAATCACACGTGATGGGGAAAAGAACTAAATAAACTACTTCATCGAGTCTGACAAGAGATGAACATGATAACCTCATGATCTATGCTACTTAAACTCAGGTACAGAGTGCTGGACATGGCATGTGTCCAAATGTCAGATTTGACACTTTCGAAAGATTAGGACACGGTCCAAATTTTGACACGGATATGGCGATACGGCATAATTAGAATTAAACTAAATAAGTTTGTCCAATATATAATAAGTGCAAGCGGGATAATATGAAAGTACTACCAAAAGTCGAGGCTCGAGGGTTCTCTTCTCATTAACAACTTCATATCTAATATTTATAACATGAAAACAAAATACAATATAAGGATATACAAAAAAAGGATCAACTGCAAAATTTAACAAAGATTTGTTCCCCAGTTTTTTAAGGGGAAAGTAAATGAATGTAAGAGGAAGTAATTGAAAGAAGAAGTAATTTGTTTCACTCAATTGCTCCCGAGTTTAAAAAATTCAAGAGTGAAATTAATTTCATTAACATGCTCACGAGTTGGAAGGAAAGCATATAAATGATTGTCAAGTTCCAATTCTGTCCTTGGATCAAAAAACTTAAAATTTTTGTAATAAGAGTATATTTGTGATATTAAGTGTTTTTAATTAAACAGTGTACTTACTTTCACTTTCATCCCATTTTTGGGGTGAAAATTTTGGGGAGAGAATAAAATTTTCACTCCCATTCACTTGCTTCCCTCCTTAAAAAAGTCGGGCATGAATAAGAGTGGGAACTTTGTAAGTTACTTTCCTTTTCACTTGCTTTCATTCCTTTTTAAAACTCGGGAGCAAAGCGTTAGATTTTGAATTGGATCAAGTTGATAAAACACACACACACACATACATATTATAAAAGATCTGTACTTTGCACGGGATAAAAGCTAAATTATATAGTACGAATAAATAAAGAATATTATTTTTGTAAAAAAATAAATTTTAGACACATTATGTTATTTTATCACTTGAAGATTTTTTTTAAAAATTGATTATAAGATCTCTTTTCATGTCCAGTACTATCAATACTGATACTTAAAAGGTGCGTTATTAGTTTGGTATTACAATTTTTTATGAAAAAATAATTAATAAATGAAACTAGACTACCAACAGTCCAGATACATCCATTGTACACTGTACTACATTAAAATTCATGTACCTTGACAGACCCGTTACCTAAGCTAAAGAGAGCTCAAAAAGAAACAACAGTAATGACGAGAAGTGATATTAATAGTTGAAACAAAGATATCTCCCCTCTGCCATCAAAATTCCTATTTCACGTCACGTGTTTATGCATTCATTAGATCAAGTAAGATAAACACATATAAAAAAAAGAAACTGATATACGGATTATGCTGCATGTAATTTAGTTTCTTGTGGTGGTACTTTAACGACCCAAATAATATTTTCTGTCGGATAGAATATATGGTGTTAGGCTGTTCAATTATAAATATAATCATTTATTTGTACAGACCACAGCAATTGTATTCCTATACTTTTTTTTCAACTTGCGAAGGAATTAGGAGGAAATTAAATTAATATTTCATCAGAAACGCTTAAATAGAATTCTTACTATTCTTAGAGGTGTTCTAGACAATCATCGCGAGGGATTTATATACACCAATTAGGTTATTCTCTACATAAATGATCTATGTCTAGTTGAAAAATATTGTCAAGAATTCATTTTAAACTTTATGTCATTTAAAGGCTGTGACCTTTGTTATTTTTCTTCTCCTCCTCCATCCCCACTTACCTTTGTCCGCATCAACTATTTATTACCCCTTCCGTTGTGTAACAAGGCTTTTGACAAACCTATTCTTGAATAAGAAATTGCACAACAATAAAAGTCTCTGTACTACAATAGAGAATAAAAAGACACTCTAAGGCAATATAAAAAAATAAACTTTTTAAAGAAACTTGAAAAGATAACACATACCATAGACCTCCGGATTTCAGAAAATCACTTATCAAGGAAAAAAGGAAGTAAATAAAAAGGCTATGCTTTTGGTTCCCACATAATGTCAAAGGGTTTAACTCGGTCTTTTTTTTAAAGGCAAGTGGGGTTGTCAAGGAGAGCCTCTGTCCTCCGTAAGGACTCGAACCCATGACTCCATCATTTGGGGAAAAAGGAAGATATTAGATCTTTGTCAGTTGTCACCAGGCTATCTCCAAATCATCATAAAGCTATGACCGAGTATAGCCTTAAGCAATTGCATCAGATCAGAACATCAAGCTTTCTAACAAAAACTTATCAATGCTTGAAAATGCAAGGCTAACTATGTCATAGGCTCATAGCATGACAATTTGGGCAAATAGCACAGCTAGATTCACATATCATACCATCTTGAACAAGGACTCTTAAAGCATAAACTTTTACTAGATATTTATAGAATAAGTCTATGTACTATACTGCCTATTTTATGGATGTTCGGGACGGCAGAAATAAATAACTGAGACTATCATTATGGTCATAACAATAGCATCATCAAAAAAACTTTAAAAAAAATCTGTTTAAACAATTGAATTTTATCATGACACGCACTTCATTCAGTAATTCTACATTAACATGAAATCCAATGAAACAAACCTGGGGGGCCTTCAAAAAGAACTGCTCGGGGTCTGTTTGTCTCAAACTTGCACCTGGTTCCACGAGCAATATCATCATACACTTCGGGACTCTGTATGGCCAATAAAATGGTATCTTCTATTTCCCTGTGTAACAAAAGATATGAGAAATATCTGAATTAACTTTCTTTTAAAACTAGGTGACATATACATGTACAAACAATTCATCACATAGCACGCTTTCTCTAGTAAACACGCCAATATACCATCAAGCTTAATACGATAAATACCTTTTCTGCTGACTATACCCCGCTATATTTTCCCATGAAATTTCAGTTTTTGTATCCCCCGTATTAGGTTCATCCAATCCATAAATTTTGATTCCCATGGCCTCAAGATTAGTGATTGATTTTCCTTTGGTTGGCATTCCAGGACTTCCCGTTGGTCTTTTCTCCAGGGTTTTGTTTTGTCCAGCCAATTGCAAGAGAGACACGAAAGCATCAAGCTCCTCGTGACTAAAACTTCCGCTCTTCATAAACTCAATTTCCTGTATTAATTTATGCAAACAATAAAATACGAAAAATTAATACCGTTCTTTCATTAAAAGGTACCATATTAAACTGAAGATTAAAAATGAAAAATATTATTTGATGAACCAAGGTGAAAATTTACTGCTTTATCAGAGCTTATGAGTGAGCGAAACATGAAAATGCTTAAATCTTCCTCTTGCGACTTACTGGAGCCACTCTCAGTCCCAGCAGTTTCATTTTGCATACTTGGACGAGTCAGTATGAGTTGCCAAGCGACTCCACTAAAAAGGAGAGGAAGAAGCAAAAACAATTATATTTGCAAATAACGATGATAATGCATTGATCAAGCAGAGAAGAAATATATATATCAACGAGCATTAAATTTTGCACAATATAGTTGAGGAAAAGTATCATGAAATAACAGTTTAATCAGGACGCCTTTACATGGAAAGTTTTGCAATTACAGTTGAGTAACAAAATCTTTCAGGTTTTGTACACCTGAAATGAGAACTTTGGCTTTGTTTGAGCAGAAACGAAGTAGAAACCCTTTTTTAGATCACCTATAATAAAAATTTACATTGTTTATATTTGCATAACATTAAGTGTTGGCAGTCCTGTGTGCTTTCAAACCAGCCTTTGTTATTATGAGAGTATTACTTACATCTAGATATTAATCAAGAGAGTTCTAGAGGTCCCAAAACTTTCCCAGAATATGATGTGTCGGTTTTTGATTGGTTGTTTTCTCATTAATGTTAAGGACCCCATGTGTGTTAATATGCTCCACTAATTAAAACATGCCATGTGTTTTTTGGGACCTATTTTTGGAGTTATTTTGGGTACCTCTAGCACGACTCATTAATCAATCCAATCCTTCTACATTTACTTAGAACTTGTTCAATCAGTTGTGTGGCCTTAAATTCAGGACTCGATGACTTCAAATAAAATTAATAGAGTAGTTATAAGGTGAAATAAAGAAGCTTGATAATAATATCCAAACGATGATATACCACCACTCGTCAAATAGTAGAATAGTAATCTCTTCAATAACTACAAAGAAATATACTATTAGTTGACGTGACATTTCCATATATTTCTTGACAGACTTACTTTTGAATAGAGTAAAATAACCACACAGACATATAGACACTACAGTTAGAAAAGCATCATGTTCATCAAACATTAAAGGCTAATGCTTAGGACTGACCTGTCCCAAGCACGCACTGTCATATCTGAACCAGTTGTACTAGTATCAACCTTTACTCCAAGTTGCGAAACAAGGTTGGAAATCAGGTGTGGTATTTCGCATGTGGGAGGAACTTGGAATTTGATCGTTACCTGCAACAAGATATCCAATTAAAATTAAACACAAGATATTTACTCTTAAGGATGGAACCTATATGGGAGAAACGATAATATGATATGTGATTTTTGTCTAATATCCATATATTAAAACATATACACAGACAAAATTTAGACCCCAGCTTTAGCTAGACAGCTGATGTCATCTTGCAGTGGTAAAATAAGAAAGCACATCTGAACAGCATTCTGCTGAACTTGATTACATCCAAGTGCTACAAACAGACAGTTGATTAGTTGAACACATTCTTCTCAGTGAAATGACCCTTAATCATAATGCCATAATTGAGAAGGCACAAGGAGACACTCAGATATAATATCAGCCTATATATATATATATATATATATCCAAACTCATCAATTAAAAAAGACAAATGATCAAAACCTAAATGCCTAGTGAAATCTATCAGCTGTTTCCCAATAGCCAGAACTATAATCCTGTTTAAAATTGCACAAAAGTAGTCTATTAAGATGCAGAAGTAGAACCTTAAGTAGTACATCTTGAAACTAAGACCTTTTCCAACACTTATAAATCACAGGGCCTGAATTTCAAATCTTGGAGATCTCGTGGATAACTTGTGAACTTCGAAAGTCGAAACTTCAGGGTCGATCCGAAAACATTAAAACGTTACAAGGGATTGGTTTGTAATTAATTAAACTTCAGGAACTGTACATAAAGTTCGCAAAAATATGTGGATAACTTAAAATATCACCATCATCTCTTGATGTATGCCTAAAAATTAGAAGAAATAGACTTGGGTCTTAGAACAGGTCGTGTAATAGTTGGCTTGGTTTAATATCTGAACTCGGGTTCTCTTGGTACGAGAACCTGAACGAACAGATTAAAGACACGCCATCCAGGGTAAAAACTACCTTCGAGGCAAACTCAAGAGTAGGTCAAGACAACAGTTTTAACAAAATTTGAATGCGCCCGACCAATCTTTTTCCTTTGCAGATAACTTCATCCAAACAACCGTTTATCTTGGTTAATATTTTATTGGGGGAGAGGGTTGGAGATTACAGGCTGTTTACATTTGCAGCAGTGTTGGCTGTTACAACACATTACATGCTTAAATATCTTTTCCATGCTCTTTTATGTTGTCCAACCCAACAAACTACAACTTAAAGAAAATAAATTTAATGACTGATATTCTTAAGATCTAGATACCAAAATTGCATACCAACTACTTAACATATATAAGAACCAGATATACAAAAGACTTTTAAATTTCAATTCGGAAAACAGATGCCCAGAGGATGCAATGGTGGCAGCAGAACAATTTTAGATATTCCGATTCCCCAAGCTATAAAAATCCCTGCCCCCATAAAAGAACCCCATGGTCATCTTGTTGTGTTAAACCCAATATGGTGGCATGGGCCTTGGAGGATCCAAGACGAGTACGAGTTTGTAATAATTGTTATAGAAGTTATGCCTTGGTCAAAATGTTAGATAGTTAGGTGGCAAGAATGGTAAGACTTTTACGACAAATATAATAAGTCTTGGACTAACATTGTGATGGCAGAACATGTTTGATATGCATGCTTAAGTAAGTAGATTTAGGTATTGTTTGCAAGGATGCTTAAGTATTGTTAGACTTAAGTAGCGGTTAAAATACCTTGTCAAAAAAAAGTATCGTTTGAAATACCACCGAGGGGTGATTCATTGATTGTGTATTGATAATTGGTTTGATTAACCATTTTATTATTTTGTCCATGGTTTGCATTAGTTGGTCATTGCGTAATTCTTCCTAACACATCATACATTAGAACCTGTTAAATGTAAAATCAACAATACCATCAAAGACATGCAACATAGCATATGACCTAATCTAACTGAAAAAGTAAATGACTTGACCTTTTGACCCTTGTGGCCCACAATAAACCGAGGATAGGAGCCAACTTTCCATCCTTTGCTTTTAATCAACTCTTCTAAGCGGAGTCTTTCTTTCTTAGCTATCTCCTCCAAATCTTTATAACTAGGAGCTGATTCCGGTGGTGTAGGCATTTTACTATCAGCCTGAATTCAATTAAACAAGTGTTTACTTGAACTATAACAGATACTTAAACAATATGTTTTTGAAAGAGTTGAAAAAATGGTCAAAAGGAAACTAAAAAATGTGCCACACCGAAAAATAAATCACTAAAGCTAAGTTATATACCAGTTTAATTACTGAAACACATAAGATGCATCTAGAAGAAAATAGATAAATACTACCTCCGTCCCCCTCATTTCTTTACATTTTTTTCACATCTTTGACACGCATTTTAAGGCAACTATAAAGTATATTTCCGTAAATTATTTTTAAATTTTTTTTTTTTGTATAAAAGTTTGAACATTATATTTTTATTTAGAAGAAAAAAAAGTTAAAAAAAGATTCATAAAACTACGTTTAATAAGAGCATTAAAGTGCGTGCCGAGCCCCCGTCTCCCAATGTAAAGAATTGAGGGGGACGGAGAGAGTATATACTAAAAAATTCGACCTCATTTGCCTCAGCGTGGGCTATTTGTAGAAGGCTGCCACCAAGCAATCCAGCTAAAATAGCGGGAATAGCATACAATCCAGTAGTTTCAGGGTTCAGTATTGGCAGGTGCAATTTAGATGCACAAGTTTTCATGTGATTATCACAAGAACCTGGACACACACAAATCACAAATGTTAGTTTTACATACAAACAATAGATTATTCTAGTGTCACCTTCTAGACAGTAGTCATGCCTTCAAATAATAAATACATAAGAAAGTGAAAGTAGACCGTAAAAATGACAACATGCTGCAAAAATGTTCCCAGCATTCAATCTAAGGCCCATTCTGACTGCTTAGTTTGGTCATGCAAGCATTTAATTGACCAAAACAAGAGAATCAATACAGGCCCTAAGATTGTGAAAAAAAACATATTAACTATGATTAATTCTGCCAATTTACTGATTTAAACTCTAGCACTGGAATTCCTGAAACAAAACACATTCTCAATAAAAAGAAGATAAACTACAATACTACATTTAATATTTTCAAAGTAGGCGTTGATCTGATTTAAATTTGTAAGGCATCAATATGCTCAACGTCAAATTAGTTTGCATCAATCTCTTACTGCTTCTTACATACTAACACGTGCACACATGTAACCCTAGCAGTACACAAAATTGAGGTGCATTTGTAGTCGAGCAATTAAATTATGCATTTTAAGGTTACATGACCTACGAGAAACAACTAATAACTATAAGCTTACAAAACAATATAGATAATTACGCAACGAGAATCAACAAGTCATAAAAAATGGAGCCATTCGGCAACAACACTGTATCGTTTGCAACAAAATTCCCTTGCATATAATATCACACTTGTATAACAATTTAGGAGTCTACAAAAACTCATATTTATCGGAAAAAGCTCAATTCACAAATCAACAAAGTGGAATTCAATGAATTATTAAAGTAATATTATTAAGCAAGCACATGTATGTATGTATGTATGTATGTATGTACCGTGATAAGGGTGAAATTGGGGAAGAGAAGAGGAAGTGGTTAAAGCGGGTAGGGTATTGCGGAGGGAGAGCGTACGACATGCCCGAATTGCTCGTGAGAGGTTTCTCATGGAAGCCATGGATAGCTGTAGATACAATTGTATGTATGTATTGTTGTTATACAGTAGTAGGCGGTGCCAAAGCAAGGCAAGTGTTCCACTGTCCAGACTCCAGACTCCAGACTCCAGAGCCTCGGGAGAGTGCCTGCTTTTGATTTGTTTTATTTTGTTGGGCGCATGAGTACTGCGTTTTTACACACATGTAACGACAGAGCACAAAAAGTCCATCCGGCATGTTTTATCGCCGTTTTAGAAAACCCGTTTTTTTAAAATACATCGAGTTGGACTTTTCTAAAAATCAGACCGGATCAGATTGGACTTCCTAAGAAATAAAGGCCTACGGGTCAGGCCGGATCGGATCAGGACGAATTAGGTTTTATCCGGGTTTTTTATTTATATATTAAAAAATATTTTAATATTTTATAACTCGAATCATAAGTAGTTTAAATACCGGACTTAAAATATCAGATAGAGTAGTTTAGACACTGAAATAAATAATTATTTTTTAATATAATATCTTAATAATCATATATACCTTAATTGTTTTTAATGTTATAATATAATATTTTAAAAATCATAAATATTATTTTACATTTTTAAATTTTATATAAAAAATTCGGCTTTTTAATCGGGCTTTTCGAAAAAACCCGGACTTTTATCCGGACTTTTTTAGATCTGGGCTTTTATCAGGGTTTTTCGGGCTTCGGGTCGGGCCGGATTTCGAGAAAAAATGATGCCCATTTAAGGCCAGCAGGCCAGGACGAACCGGGCCAGATTTTTTTCCGGATCATGCTTTTCGGGCTTTTTCTGGATCGGATTTCGGGTTTCGGATTTTTTGAACATCTCTACATGTAACATGTTCAACAAAAAATGACAAAAAAGAAAAATACCTCTTTTTTAGAGTTTGCGACATAAATGTTAATTTTATAAATTTTGGCAAAAAATACAGGCCTAGCACGTATTTATAACTTGATTATTACTAATACACATTTTATAAATGAATAATTTGTGTAAAAAAATTTTAAAAAAAATAAAATTAAATGGAGATACGCATTCAAGAAATGTGTATCAACTTTTTGACTTGGTGATACGAAGGAATGTGTCTCATGTTATGCTTTTTTTTACAAAAATTATGTATTATTCATTTCCCAAATGTGTATAGGCGGGTATTATTAGCCATAAAATTCAAAAAATGATATTCTTATATAATTTCTAAAAAAGTTATTTTTGACCATCACCCCATTTTTAAATGTCTAAATAGTGCCCTTGAGTTTTCTTTTGTTTTTCTTTTGTTTAAGGATCCAACCATATTGTTATGTAGTTTCGCATCAGAGCACACTTGCTAAAATTTGAATTGAAACTTTTGGCCTAAAAAGTTATCTATCTATAATCTATAATCTATAATCCATAATATTATAATATTGCAACATGATATTTTGGAAAAACATTTTATTCATAGTTAAAAGTCTTTTCTATCCTTGTAATTTGTATATATCAGCTCTTGCTACCTTCCAGCAGCGCTTCCAATTGATATTGAGCGCAACGATCTTCGAAATTCCCAACATTTAATACATTTGTGGCAGGTAAATTTTTTGATTAGGGTATCAGAATCTCGGTTAACTAGTATGTATTTCAATTTTGCTTATTATAGAGTAAAGTGTGTTATGTGTACTTACAGTTTGTGTGCCAGAACAGTTGAGATATTCGACTTTAAAAATTACAACGGAAAAAAATGGACTTCACTTTTTATTACGAAACGCCAATTTCCGTTAAAAAATACTAACACCGTATGTTTGGCCAAGGGGCAAAAAGAGATAAATCATCTGATATATATATATATGAGCATGCAAGATCCTTACTCTTTTCCCCTAATTAAGAGTGAAAAAAAAGCACTAGTAGTTACCGCAATAAATGAAGACAACGATTGAGGAAAGAAATGGTTTGGTTTGTAAGAGATTGAAAGGACAAAGACGCTTACAAACCTAGGGAACATCCAGATTACGGAGATAAAGTTTTTATTGTTCAAACCTAAGATGCTAGGGTTTATTGATTATGTATATATATGTTCGTTTCATTTCGTTTACAATGATTGTTAGGGTTTGGTTGAGTACATATATTCCTATATTAGAAATATACTTGGTTCATTGATTACATTTGTATAGGACTTGTGGTCTCTTTATTTTAGTAAAAGTGACTTTAATAGGAATACGGTGACAATATTAGTGAAATTGGTGTTATTGGGGACCTTGTAATTCATTTATTATATTAAAGGTAAAGGTGTATTCCATTATGTATTAGAAACGATTGTATTATTATATGTGTGCATTGTTAGGAATATATGTATTAGTTTGATGATAAGTTAAACAAAACACTTAAGTAGAAATCTAGTGTTTGTAGCCTCAACGGATAAGACCATCTTGGCTATCCGTTGATGGAGTAGCTTTACTTAGAAATAAGTTTAGTATTGTAGCACATTTCAGTCTCTGTATTTAAGTTATAATTCTTAGAAGTTGTGGGAAATTATAATTCATGTTGACTACTAGTGGATATGCAAATAGGAGTGCTAATTGTAAATATTTCATGCCTTGTAATTTTGTGTAAATGAAGTAGTATCAACTTATAGATTAAAGGCCTTCAACGGATGAGAAACAAAGCTTCAACGGATGTCTCTAAAGCTTCAACGGATAACATCCATCAACGGATGAGTGCATCAACGGATAAAGCTTCAACTGCTAAAGCATCAACGGATAAAGCCATCAACGGATGAAAGCTTCAACGGATGCTTAGTTCAATAGCAGTTGATAGTGACAATTCATAAGCTGACAGAGGCACATGGGCTACAGAGACAATTGGAATGTGGTAACCTCTTTGAGGAATCAAGAAAAAGCAGCATTTCCATTTTGGTGCAAACAAGGAAGTATTCAAAGATTAACAGATTATCTTAAATTGCATTGGATAGGGAAATGAAGAAGAAACATGTGAAGAATTATTTTATAATTGTATTTTATCTTTGTCTTCACTTGTAAACTTGGTGATATATAAACCAAGTTGCAGCTAGTAATTAGATGTGAATTTTCCAGAGCTGTTTAGAAAAATATAGAGAGAAAATGATCTAGTTTGTACTAGGAAGCAGCTGTGATCAATTCTTTGTATCACAGATTTTCTGAAATAAACATCTCTGGTGGAACAACAAATCTACCAGAAATTTTTTTAAAGCCTTTGTGTTCTTTACATTTGTGTCTTGAATATACATCTGTCTGCACCTGCTCAAAGCAATTCACACACATCTGTTCATCATAACACTTAGCTTTTGAAACTGCTCAAAACTTCAAAAAGTTTTTAGATTTACATTCAACCCCTTTCTATAAATCTCATTGTTAGTTCCTTGGGAATAACAATTGGTATCAGAGCAAGCTCTTGACATACAAAGAGTTTAAAGATCCATTCTACTAACATCATGAGTAAGAAGGATATTGGAGTGAATATTCCAATCCTGGAAAGAAATAATTATCATCACTGGAAAGTGAAGATGCATCTACATCTTCTCTCTCAAGATGAAAGCTACATCAACTGCATTGAGAATGGTCCTCACATCCCTCACAAGGTGGCCACAGCTGCCACTGCCACAGTTGCTATTGGACAGTCAATTCCCAAGCCAAAAGCAGAATGGACTGATGAAGATATTGAAGAGGTTCACAAGGACAAGAAGGCCATGAACATTCTATTTAATGGCCTAGACAAAGATATGTTTGATAATGTCATTAACAGCCAAACTACTAAGAAAATTTGGGATACTGTGCAACTTATCTGTGAAGGTACTGAACAAGTTAGAGAAAACAAAATGCAGCTTCTCATTCAACAATATGAATATTTTCATTCTGAAGAAGGAGAATCATTGAATGATACCTTCAATAGATTTCAGAAACTGTTGAATGGATTGAAGCTGTATGGCAGAGTGTACCAAGTCAAGGATTCCAACTTAAAATTTCTGAGGTCTCTACCAAAGGAATGGAAGCCTATGACTGTTTCACTAAGGAATTCTCAAGATTATAAGGACTTCACACTTGAAAGATTATATGGAATTTTGAAGACCTATGAACTTGAGATGGAGCAAGATGAGCTGTTGGAGAAGGGAAAGAGAAAAGGTGGATCAGTTGCACTTGTAGCTGAAAATGAGAGAACTGAAGCCAGGAATGAAGAAAAGACAATGCCAAGTCTCAAAATTGGCACAAACAAATCAGAATCAAGCAAGGGAAGGGAGCAAGCAGCTGAGGTTGAAGACAATTCCAGTCAAGATGACTTTGATGATGTTGATGAACATCTGGCTTTTCTGTCCGGAAGGTTTGCAAAGATGAAATTCAAGAAAAACATTAGAGCCACTAAGCCAAACAAGAACATGATGGACAAATCTAAGTTCAAGTGTTATAACTGTGGCATAAGTGGACACTTTGTAAGTGAGTGCAGAAAGCCAACTTCTAAAAAGAAGAAATTTGAGCAAGTGGATTACAAAAAAAAATATTTTGAATTGCTCAAACAAAAGGAAAGGACTTTTCTGATTCAGGAAAATGACCGGGCAGCTGATGGAGCCAATGAAGATGATGATATGGAGTATGTCAACTTAGCCCTGATGGCTAATTCTGATGAAAATGAAACTAGTTCATCAAGCAACCAGGTAATTACTACTGACCTCTCTCAGCTTTCTAAAAATGAATGCAATGAAGCTATAAATGATATGTCCAATGAATTATATCATTTACGTGTTTCCCTTAAATCACCGGCTAAAGAGAATACAAGAATTAAAAAGAATAATTTGTTTTTAAGTGATAGGATTGCCGTGTTAGAGGGTAAGGTAATTGAGCTTGAAAAGATTAAAATCAAATGCTTATCTGTTGAGAGTGAACTAGAAGAGTCTGTTAAGAAAGTAGAAGTTCTTTTTAGACAACTAGAACGTGAGCAAGAGGTAATCAAGGCCTGGAAAACATCTAGGGATGTTAGTGCTCAAATTGTCAAGGTTCAAGGAATTGAATCACTCTGTGAGAATGCCTGGAAGAAAAACAAAAAGGAAATAGAATTAATTGATGGACTGTCAACGGATGTGGAATCAACGGATGATGAAAGTCATCCGTTGAAGGAAGAAAATGAGCATCTATTGAAGGCTTATCAATTGAAACAGGCAAATGATTCTAAAAGGAATAATTTGAAAAATCTCAGTAAGAAGTTTGGTTCAACTTCCAAGAACTTTATCAAAGAAGAAGCTAGCACATCCAAAGATGCCAGTAAGGTGAATATAGGACACATGACTTTAGATCAGTTGAAAAATAGGCTTAAGTTGGTTGAGGATAAAAATGAAACTAAAAGAAAATCTAACAAGAATGGGAATGTAGGGGTTAACAAACACAATAATTACACACCTGATAAGTATGCTCCTAGAAAAAGTTGTGTGCATTGTAGTAGTGTTAATCATCTATCTGTTAACTGCAAATCTGTTAAGAATGCTCCCATGCCTTTAACTCCTTCCATGCCTAACATGTCTATGTCACCACTGCATGTTATGCCTGTTATGTCTCAACAGAATCCACATGCACATTTTGCAAACATGTCATATGTTAATAATCCTTATTTTGCTGCATTTAGTATGCCTCAAATGCCATACAACATGCCTATGTGGAATAATATGTTTGCACAATCTATGCCTTATCAAATTCAATCAAATGTGCTAAATGATTCTGTGACTAACCCTATACTTCAACCAACTACATATGAGATCAAGGTTGACTCAAAGTTACCTAAGTCAAAAGGTGCAAGAAGTGTGAAGTCTAGGAAAAAGACTAACAAGGCTGGACCCAAGGAAACTTGGGTACCAAAATCAACTTGATTTAATTTTGTTGTGTGCAGGGAAAAAGAAGGAATCTATGGTACTTGGACAGTGGTTGTTCAAGGCACATGACAGGAGATTTCACCCTGCTCACAGAGTTCAAGGAGAGAGCTGGCCCTAGCATAACCTTTGGAGATGACATCAAAGGGTTCACTATGGGATATGGCTTGATTTCAAAGGAAAATGTCATCATTGATGAAGTTACATTAGTTGATGGTCTCAAACACAATCTATTGAGCATCAGTCAACTATGTGACAGAGGGAATACTGTTTCCTTCAATTCTGAAGCCTGTGTTATCACCAGTAAGAAGGACAACAAAGTGGTTCTAACTGGAGTTAGAAAAGGGAATGCGTACTTGGCTGACTTCAACTCTACAGATGCAGAATCAATTACTTGTCTTTTCAGCAAAGCAAGTCAAGATGAAAGTTGGCTATGGCACAAGAAGTTGTCCCATTTGAATTTCAAGACAATGAATGATCTAGTCAAAAAGGACTTAGTTAGAGGAATGCCTCTAGTGGAATTCTCAAGGGATGGACTGTGTGATGCTTGTCAGAAAGGAAAGCAAAAGAGAGAATCATTCAGTAAAAAGCTTGAATCAGTAATTGATGAACCATTGCAACTGCTACACATGGATCTTTTTGGACTAGTCAATGTATTGTCAATTTCAAGGAAAAGATATTGCCTAGTGATTGTAGATGATTTCTCAAAGTTTTCATGGACCTATTTTCTTGGATCAAAGGATGAAGCTAGTGAAATCATTATCAATCATATCAAGCAAGTCAACAATCATCCAAATTTCAAAGTAAGGAATATCAGGAGTGACAATGAAACTGAGTTCAGGAATTCTACCATGAGGTTGTTCTGTGAAGAAAATGGGATCATGCATGAGTTCTCAGCTCCAAGGACTCCACAACAGAAAGGTGTGGTGGAAAGGAAGAACAAATCACTAATTGAAGCTGCAAGAACAATGCTTGAAGAGTCAAAACTCCCAACATATTTTTGAGCTGAGGCTGTTAACTGTTCATGTTACACTCAGAATATTTCTCTAATCAATCAGGCAAAAGGCATGACTCCCTAACAATTATTCAAGAGAAGAAAACCAACCTTAAAATTCCTTCATGTCTTTGGTTGCAAATGCTACATTCTAAGGAACTAACCTGATCATAAAGGAAAGTTTGATGCAAAGGCTGATGAAGGGATTTTTGTTGGTTATTCTGCTGGAAAATCATATAGGGTCTACAATCTAAGAACCAACATTATTATGGAATCTGTGCATGTTGTGTTTGATGATAAAAAAGATTGATGGACTAAAAAATGAGGGACATCATGAAGGACTCAAATTTGACAACATTGAGATATATTGTGATGATAGTGAAGATGAGAATGATGGAGAAGACATTTCAAAAAGGATTCAAAATCTGCCTTTGGATAATGCATAAAATGCTGCATCAGTTGAAAGTCATAATTCAGCATCCGTTGACAGAAGTAATGCAGCATTCGTTGAAAGACAAAGTGCATCATCCGTTGAAGTACATAATTGAGCATCCGTTGATCATAATTCATCAACGGATAATCAATTTACATCATCAGTTGATAGAACTCCCAGTTCCTTGTAAATGACCAATAACTCAGGGGGAGTTTCAACCAATCAACACTCTATCTCACATCATGACAATACTGAGGCAACCTCATCTAGAGCTAATCTACCACCTCAAAGGAAATGGACCAAGAATCATCCTTTTGAACTAATCATTGGTGATGCAACATCTAAGGTGCAAACTAGAAGGGCTACTCAAGATGAATGTCTATATAATAGTTTTCTATCACAGGAGGAACCTAAGAGAGTGGAAGAAGCTCTATTGGATCCAGATTGGATTTTAGCAATGCAAGAGGAGCTAAACCAATTTGAGAGGAACAAAGTATGGAAGCTGGTACCCAAGCCAAAGAACAAGAGTTCTATTGACACAAAATGGGTATTCAGAAACAAGATGGATGAAAATGGCATTATCATAAGGAATAAAGCTAGATTGGTTGCCAAGGGCTACTCTCAACAAGAGGGAATAGATTTTGATGAGACATTTGCTCCTGTTGCAAGACTTGAAGCCATCAGAATTTTTCTAGCCTATGCAGCCCATGCCAATTTCAAAGTCTATCAAATGGATGTCAAGAGTGCATTTCTGAATAGAGAATTGGAGGAAGAAGTTTATGTGAGCCAACCTCCAGGGTTTGAAGATCCAAATTTTCCAGACCATGTGTATTATCTGTTGAAAGCACTCTATGGACTAAAACAAGCACCTAGAGCCTGGTATGAGACTTTGTCAAAATTTCTCCTAGATGATTACTTCACAATAGGTACTGTTGACAAAACTCTTTTCTTTAGAAATGTTAATGGCTCTTCAATACTTGTTCAAATTTATGTAGATGATATTATATTTGGCTCTACAGATGATAAACTTTGTAAAAAGTTTGCTAAGTTAATGCAAAGTAAATATGAAATGAGCATGATGGGAGAGCTAACTTATTTTCTTGGTTTACAAGTTAAACAAGTTAGTGGTAGAATTTTTATTAGTCAAACTAAATATATTTATGATCTTTTAAAGAAGTTTGACTTAATGAAATGTTCATCTGTAAAAATTCCCATGGCCACTGTAATATCCGGGATATATCGTATAATTATTTTATGTGTTCAGTATCTATTCTGTGAATTAATTGTTAAGTGTTAAATGTGTTTGGATATTTAAAAATATTATTAATTGAGTATTTAAATTTTTATATGTCCAAAATAAAATATAGATAATTGTAATATCTTCCTATTTATTTTTATGTTGATTTATGAATTTATAGGAATTATATGAATTTTATAAAATCTTTTTCCGGGTATTTAAAATCTATTTTATAAAAACGGGAACCAACCACCGTTATCCGTTTTTACGTTTTTAGAACCCGAAACTCTTCCGAGAACTCCTTCCTAACCTAATTGCAATATTCCGAGCATTTTCCATATTTCGACTTTTTCGATCCGGCGTACGGTTTGTCCTGTGCGGGTCTCGGCGCAACATTTTCGATACAATATTCGTTTCGGTAAATCAATAAAACTCGTATTTTGATAAACGAGAGCTTTTTTATTAAACTATCACAATTATCAATAGCCTCTACCGTATTTTATTTTGTACCGGAAATCATTTGCAAACAGTATTTACAGAATTTTTACAGAGAAAATACTTTAATTCTAATTTGTTCTTCGTAATCAAACACAAATTCGAAGGTGTTATCGATATCCAATTTTGGCCTACATATACTCAAAACGAAGCTACTGAAATCTAGAATCCAAATCTTCCATCAATTTCAACCCAGAAACATCAGGTGATTTTCTATTTAATTATTTATATTCGAATTTCTTGGTATTTAAGTTATGAATTTTTGTACGGATGGTTGTTTGAATGATTTGATGATTGTATGTTGTAGAGCTTGTTTTCCTGATCATTTTGGTATATTATACTTCAAATTTGGAGTTCAATAACATGTTCAAATTAGGGTTTGATTCTCGAATTGATAAACTAGGGTTTTTAATAGTTTGAATGTTCTTAATTAGATTTAGGCGTTTCTTTGTTTGGGATTGAAAGCTGAAATTGATTATATCATTGAGTAGATCGTGGAAAAACAAATCGATTCATGTGTAGCTTGATAACTGACGATCTCTGGATTGTGTAGTTCGATGTTCGCCGGAAAATAAACTCAGGTGGCGGCGGGATTTTTCCCGTTCGTTTTTCCGACGATTGGCTGAATGTTTGACTGATTTGAGAATATATTTAAGTTCCTGGCAACGTGACGAATAAACCTTGTCGATTTGGTGTGATTCTGGGCAGTGTTTTAGTATGCTGGAAAGCTTGGTGGCCGCCGTTAATGGCGGTCAGCCACCGGAGTTTGAACGGCGAAGACGACAGGGGCAAATTGCAATTTGACCCCTGAAGTTTCCCCTGTTCTGCAGAAATAGTATCCTACTTTTAAAAACTTTCAAAAATCATATTCCTGTTTTATTATTCTCAAAAGTTGTATTTCCTTTTTATATTAATTTCAGAAATTGTTTTTAATTATTTTAAATTTCAAAAATTCATTATTTTAAATTCTAAAAATTTATTTTAATTCAAAAATAAATCCAAATTATTTAGTTAATTAATTTTAATTGATAATTAATTATTTAATTAGTCAATTAACTTAAATATTAATTGATTAATAAATTTAATTAGTTATTAATTAACTCTAATTAACTATTTAATTAGATTTAATTATTTAAAATTGATTTAAAAATTTTGAAAACTAGTTTCGAGCTTTAAAATATTATTCTAAATTATTTCCAAGGCTCAATAATTATTATAAAATTGTTTCGAAGCCAGAATTGGCTAACCGAACCCTGTTTATTAACCCGAAATTGATCCAATGACCCGTTTTAATTCTGAAAAAAATGTTTTAAAAATCATTTTAAATACCAGAAAGCCTATTTACGACCCGAGACTTCTTTATAAACGATATATCATTTATTACGCGATATATTATGTGTTATACATGACTTGTTGATTGACTATCGGTTTATATATTCGGTGATTACTGGTTTATAGCATAACTTTCAATCCGATAATCGGATTTGGGTGAAACGAAGGGTAGATAGAAATGTATGTCGAATAGAATCGTATGAATTAAATATTGATAGATATTTATAATGCCTAGCAGAGTAAGCAAGGTGTTAGATATATTTGATAATGTCATGGCTAATATATTTTATGTTTAGCTTTCAGATCTTACTGAACAGGATAAATCAGTACTTAACTGTTGATCAGTACTTATACTGGAAGTCAGGACTTAAGGATATCAGTACGTATGTTATCAGGAGATAATCATCAGAAGATAGATATCAGAACTTAAGTGCTGAAAGATAATCAGATAAGGACAGTAGCTGATTAAAGGAAAGAAGATCAAGATAAACATAAGAAGAGATATGCATGAAGAAGGAATTCTGTAAAGAATGGAATACTTGGAAGAAAAGATATCTGATTGATGTATTTTAGGGAGCAGAATTATATTCCATATCAATTAGCGATTATCTTGTAACTGTGTATTATATAAACACAGATATAGGGTTTACACTATAAGTGTTATCATTATTAGAAAAGATTATTCATTGTAACCCTAGCAGCTCTCATGATATTTATTCGTCACTGAGAGGTAACAGTTCCATACTGTAACAGAGTTTATTGTTTCAATAAAGTTTGTTTTATGTTACTTAAGTTCTTAAAGTTCGATTTGAGTGTACTATACACTGTATTCACCCCCTCTACAGTGTGTGTGTGACCTAACAATTGGTATCGGAGCTACTCTGTTAACACACATACAGTTAAAGATCCAAACACAATCATGTCGGACACAGAAACTCCAACTAAGCCTACCACAACTGAGGAACCACCAAAGACACAAATTCAGAGTCGGTATGAGACCATCAGAGTTCCCATACTGAGACCATCTGAATATCCCATATGGAAGGTAAGGATGACCATGTTCCTGGAAGCAACAGATCCAGAATACCTTGATAGAATCAAGGAAGGTCCTCACAAACCAACCAAACTCGCTGTTGCAGTTAAAGGTGAAGCAGCAAAGACCGTACCAAAGGAGAAGAGTGATTATACTGCTGAGGATATAGCATCAATTGCTAAGGATGCTAAGGTACGACACTTACTGCATAGTGCCATTGATAATGTAATGTCAAACACGGTAATCAACTGCAAGACTGCTAAGGAGATATGGGATGCTCTGGAAATAAAGTGTCAGGGAACTGACACAATTAAGAAGAACAGGAAGACAATACTCACTCAAGAGTATGAACACTTTGACTCAAAGGCTAATGAGTCATTGAATGATTTATATGATAGATTTGTCAAACTTTTGAATGATTTGTCATTGGTTGATAAAGAGTATGATCTTGAAGATTCAAACCTTAAGTTCCTGTTAGCTCTTCCTGAATGCTGGGATTTGAAGGCAACGACAATAAGAGACAACTACAATCTTGGTGAAGCAACTCTTGACGAAATCTATGGAATGCTCAAGACTCATGAGCTGGAGATGGAACAAAGAAGCAAGAGGAAAGGAGGAAAGTCAAGGACAGTTGCTCTTAAGGCTGAAGAAGAATTCCCCAAAGCAGCTTCCTCAAAGAAAGACAAGGGTAAAGCTCTTTTCATAAAGTCTGATACTGAGTCATCAAGTTCTGAGAGTGATGATGACTCAGATTCTGAAAGCTTGCCTGAGACTGATGCTGATGAGGAGATGATGAAGCTGTGTGCTCTTATGGTGAAAGGAATCACAAAGATTGCATACAGGAAGTTCAGGAAGGGAAAGAAGTTTTCCAGGAAAGGCATAAGTTCTGATAAAAAGAATTTCAGAAGATCTAAAGGCAGAGGAGGAAAGTCTGACAGAGGAGATTACACCAATGTTAAATGCTATAATGTGGTGAGAAAGGCCACATATCTCCTGACTGCAAGAAGGTAAAAGGTGACAAAGGCAATGCTCTTGTCACAAAGCAGAATAGCTGGACAGACACCTCAGACTCTGAAAGTGAGGAGAACTATGCATTGATGGCAAATGCTGATAAAGTAAGTGCTGAGAGCAGTTCTGAAGCTGCTGAAACAAAGGTACCTCAGACTACTTATGCTTTTCATACTGATGATATTAATGAGTTGAGAAGATATCTTAAAACCATGTTTGTTAGCTATAGAGATCAAACTTTAACATGTGAAAGATTAACTTCTGAAAATCTTGCATTTAAGAAAAGGAATGATTTTTTAGAAAAAGAGTTAGTCATGTTCCATCAAACTCAGAAGGATAGAGATGATGCTTTTTATGTTAGGAATGAAGTGCTAAAATTAAATGAATCTCTAAAAACTGAGTTAGAAAAGGAAAGAGAGATTATCAGGACTTGGACTAACTCTGGCAAAACAACTCAAAATTTGCTAAGTAGTGGAAACTGGAAAGAGGGCTTAGGTTATGGAGAAGATAAGAAAGATAAAGGAACTGAAGAAATTAAGTCTGTTGATAAGCAAAAGCCAAAGTTAAAACCTGTTAAGTTTGTAACTGAAAAGTCTGAAAATGAAAAATCAGAAGTTACAAAGGAATCAACTTCTGACAAACTAAAACAGGAAAAGACAGCTGAAGTGAACATAGGCTTAATGACGAAGAAGCAGCTTAAACATAAGCTGAAAGATGTTAAGAATGCAAACAAGGTAAAATCACCTAGGAAAAATAGGAATGGAAAGGAAGGTGTGAATAAAAGCAATGATTATAAACCTGTTCCTGATGCTCCTAGGAAAACATGTCATAACTGTGGAAGTTCTAACCATCTGGCTTCTTTTTGCAGGAAGAATAAGAATATTAACTCTTTACCTTCAAAATCAGGAGTTAAGAGTCAGTCTGTTAGATACAAACCACAAAATCCTTGTTTTCATTGTGGTAGTTTATGGCATTCCATTTATACTTGTAAGGAATATCATAGTTTGTACTATGATTATTATCAAATAAAACCTTCTTTGAAGAAAATTTCCATTGTTCCTTCTAGTGTAAATTCTGATTCAAAGTCTGATAGTGTAAGTTCTGATAAGAAAAATGTTAACATAAACTCTGATGCTAAATCCGCTGCAAATGTTAACAAACTTAATAAAGCCAAAGGATCCAAGCAAGTCTGGGTCCTTAAAACTAATAATTAGTGGTCTTTGTGATTGCAGGGCAACAGGAAAAATATTCTAGTTCTGGACAGTGGATGTTCAGGACATATGACTGGAAATAAGGCCCTGCTATCAGACTTTGTGGAGAAAGCTGGCCCAAGTGTTTCTTATGGAGATGGCAATATTGGAAAAACATTGGGATATGGCAATATCAATCTTGGAAATGTTATAATTAAACAAGTAGCTCTGGTCTCAGGACTTAAACACAACCTACTGAGTATAAGTCAAATCTGTGACAGAGGTTATCATGTTGATTTCTTTGAAGAACACTGTGAAATAGTGAGTAAATCTAAAGGCAAAGTTGTTCTGAAAGGATACAGGCGTGGTAACATTTATGAAGCTAAGCTTTCAACAAGTACTGATGGTTCTGCAATCTGTCTAATGAGTAGAGCATCAATTGAAGAAAGCTAGAATTGGCATAAGAAACTCTCTCATTTAAATTTCAACAATATAAATGAACTGGTCAAGAAAGATCTTGTGAGAGGATTGCCAAACACAGTATTTGCTCCTGATGGTCTTTGTGATTCATGTCAGAAAGCCAAACAAAGAAAATCTTCATTCAAGAGCAAGACTGAATCATCAATTCTTGAGCCTTATCATCTAATACATGTTGATCTATTTGGTCCAGTAAATGTCATGTCTATTGCAAAGAAGAAGTATGCGTTGGTCTTAGTGGATGAGTTCACCAGATACACATGGGTGTATTTCTTGCACACAAAAAGTGAAACTGCATCTATCTTGATTGATCATGTCAAACAGCTGGATAAAATGGTCAAAGATTCTGTGAAAATTTTAAGGAGTGATAATGGCACTGAGTTCAAGAATTTGATAATGGAAGAGTTCTGCAAAAGCCATGGAATAAAGCAGGAATTTTCTGCTCCTGGAACTCCACAGCAAAATGGAGTTGTTGAAAGGAAGAATATAACTCTCATTGAAGCTGCACGTACAATGCTTGAAGAAGCAAAGCTTCCAACCTATTTCTGGGCTGAAGCTGTGCAGACTGCTTGTTTTACTCAAAATGCAACACTCATTAACAAGCATGGAAAAACACCATATGAGATGGTGAAGAAAAAGAAGCCAAATCTGAAATATTTTCATGTATTTGGATGCAAGTGTTTTGTTCTCAAGACTCATCCTGAACAGCTATCAAAGTTTGATCTAAAAGCTGATGAAGGAATCTTTGTTAGATATCCACTTTCCACAAAAGCCTTCAGAGTCTATAATTTGAGAACAAAAGTGGTCATGGAATCTATCAATGTCTCTTTTGATGACAAGAAGATTACTGGTCTTGAAGATTTCATTGACCATGATTAGCTGAGATTTAAAAATGAAGACTCAAATTTTGATACAGAAAATCCTGATAGTCTAAGTCCTGATACTGTAAACTCTGATGGATTAAACTCTGATGTTATTGAAACTGTGGTGACTACGTCAAAGGAAGATGCACCTATGCAGGGGGAGCATACTCAAGATCCTACCACATCTCAAGAAACATCAGAACATGCATCTGGCTCTTCAAGTTCTGATTCGTCAAGTTCTGATAAGCCAAGTTCTGATAGTGCTGAAAATCTAAATACTGAAGAATCCAACTCAGAGAGCACAGTTTCAGGGGGAGCATCAGAAAATGAAGATAGCATGGATCATGGGGGAGCATCCAGTTCTAGAGAAAACCTTCCATCTGCAAGGAAGTGGACAAAATCACATACACCTGATTTGATAATTGGAAATCCTGATACAGGTGTCAGAACTAGAACAGGTACTTCAAATGAATGTCTCTACAATTCTTTTCTCTCTCAGACTGAGCCAAAGAAAGTGGAAGAAGCTCTTCAAGATGCTGATTGGGTGCAAGCAATGCAGGAAGAGTTGAATGAATTTGAAAGAAACAAAGTCTGGACCCTAGTGCCAAGACCAAAGAACAGATCTGTTGTTGGTACAAAGTGGGTATTCAGAAACAAAACTAACAGTGATGGCATAATTACAAGGAATAAGGCAAGGCTGGTTGCAAAAGGATATTCTCAACAGGAGGGAATTGATTATGATGAAACATTTGCACCAGTTGCTAGGTTAGAAGCCATAAGGATATTCTTGGCTTATGCTGCTCACAAAAAGTTTACTGTCTTTCAAATGGATGTGAAAAGTGCTTTTCTCAATGGAGAATTGGAAGAAGAGGTATATGTTGAACAACCTCCAGGTTTTATAGATACCAAACATCCAGATTATGTCTATAGGCTTGATAAAGCACTTTATGGACTTAAGCAAGCTCCTAGAGCATGGTATGAGACTTTAGCTCAGTTTTTTCTGGAAAGTGGATTCAACAGAGGGACAATAGACAAAATACTGTTCTACCTCAACCATGGAAAGGACTTACTTCTGGTCCAGATTTATGTTGATGATATCATTTTTGGATCTACAAATGACAAACTTTGCAAAAAGTTTGCCAAGCTAATGCAGTCAAGATATCAGATGAGTATGATGGGGGAACTTAGCTATTTTCTGGGCCTTCAAGTCAAGCAGAATGAGGAAGGCACTTTTATTTGTCAAACCAAGTACACCAGAAACTTGCTGAAGAAATTTGGAATGCAAGATTGTTCAAGTGCATCCACTCCAATGGCCACTGCGATAAAACTGGATAAGGATACCGGTAAATCAGTAGATATTACTGACTACAGAGATTTTGCAGGTTGCAAAATTGACAGGAAAAGCACAAGTGGAAGCTGCCAATTTCTTGGAGGAAGATTGGTTTCTTGGTACAGCAAGAAACAAAAGTCAATTTCCACATCAACTGCAGAAGCAGAGTATATTGCTGCAGGAAGCTGTTGTGCACAGATTCTTTGGATGAAGAATCAGTTACTGGATTATGGTTAACATATTTCAAAATCCCTATTTACTGTGATAATCAAAGTGTTATTGCTATGACAGGTAATCCAGTTCAACACTCAATGACAAAGCACATCAGCATCAGGTACCACTTCATCAGGGAACATGTGGATGAAGGTACAGTGGAATTGCATTTTGTTCCCACAGATCAACAACTAGCAGATATCTTCACAAAACCACTGTGTGAAGCTACTTTTACAAGATTGGTAAATGAACTTGGAATGGTATCAGGTTCTTTCTCTAAATCTACTTAGTCTTGTTATGTGTTATCAGACTTTATGCTCAGTATTTACAGAATTAATCTCATTGTGTATTCTGTGCTTAATTGATAAATGTCTTTAAGTACTGACTGTTGTCTGATATATGTTTCTAGACTCTGATAAGTGATATGTCTGTTCAAGTACCTATTCAATCCTATGAGGATAACTGCTAGATACTGACCTAGTAGTCTTCAATAAACAAATGATTCCATGTAAGAAGTAATTATTTCAGTGGAAATCTTATGACACTAGCAAATTCTGATAATTGAGCTTAGTTAAGTTTACTTTGTATATCTTATTACTAAGTCACAAATTAGAATAATTCTACTCATCTATTAAGTTCTGATACTAGTAAAACTGCTGAATGTACTAAGTGCTGATAAACCTCACTTATCAAAAGAAAAAGCAAAAAGATCAAAGAATAAAATCAGGCACTCCTTTGAGATCTAGAGTAAAAATATGGAAGGGACGACCCAAGTGCATTGCTGGTATTAAGTAAATATGCATTAGAAAAGCAAAATATTTTCTTGGTGACTTTTTACACTCTATGATTACTGGAGAAATACTCTGATAATAGCATAAATTCTGATAAACAGTGGTGACTCACTTACACTGAGAAGCCATTGTAAAATAGAATTTCAAAAGATGCATAAAATTAGCACAAAACAGTTGAGGTGGACTCAAGCATAAACTCATTCATCAGTAGGTTTCAGGACAATGACAGCTCCTTAGCAAAATTTTAGTTATGCCTTATTTCTAAGATGTACTGAAGTGAATCAGACTTTACTCTTTGTCTGTTATTTAGCTTAATGCACACACTAATCACTCCATCTGAATGATGAAAATTTCTGTGGTGGTCTATGTTATTTTAGATAAACAGTCATTGTGTCATTATTGCACAAATTCTGAGGACAAGTTCTAGTTACATGTTCTAATGATTAAGTTCTGAAGTCTATAACTCAGAACTTGTATGAGTATTTACTAAGATGGGCATTCCTTTTTCGAGTTAAGAAATTATGTTCTGATGACTGTTAAGTTCTGGTATAGGTCTAAGTTCTGATTTCTCAGTCTAATCCTTTACTTGGCTTATCTGTGAATAAAATTTGATAAAAGTCTCAGTTCGAACTAGAATATGTTGAAGTGGAAGATTAATAGTCACTATGATTAGGATTAATGGTATTCGTCCTTGAACAGTCCACTATTTCTTGTTTCTTATGCGTTTTAAACCATGATTCCTCTTTCCAATGAATGTTATTCTTTTTCAAAGTCTAGGGAGACGAGGTAGAATTAATTCTATCTGTCAGCATTCAATTTCTTTGCGTCTCCTGGCATTCTCTTGCCTATATAAGCAACCACTTCACATCAGCCTTCCCATCACACTTTTATCACAAAATCACTCTCGTTTTTCACTTATCATCACAAATGGCTGAATTTGGCTTGTTTTACAATTATGGTGATGAGACTGTTCATGTATTTGTGAATGGAATTCCAACTCCATACCCTATCACCAACATTCCTCACAATCTCTGGATTCAATTTCCAGAGGTTATCAAACGTGATCTGGTGGCCGTTCGAAGAGAACTTCATCTTCAGCGTCTCCGCCAGCAAGAGCGAATCATCCGACTCGCCATTCTGTTTGTCGAGAGTAGGAAGAAGAAGATGACTTAATCTCATCTTCTTCCTATTTTTCTTCATCATCAGCTTTGTCAGGCTTCTTAGCTAGGACTAAAGCTGTTGATGTTAGGTTTAGAAGCTTAGGGAAAATCTTGTATAAGTATTGATGTAATTTCATAAATGTATTGTCTTGATATATTAATGAAAATTGTTTTTACTTCAAGATTTTGTCTCTGAGTTATTTTATCTTGTGTTGATAAATCCTGATTGATATTCTGATGACCATATAACTTTTGTTTTATATTAAGTTCTGATTCATTTTCAGCACTTACATATCTAATTTATCTTGGTCATTTTCATGTGATGTATTTTCAGAATTTCAATGATGCAGTGAAAAATAATTCAATCAGTGCTAACGGTTTAAATTTTGAATTAAAACTGTTTCTCTTGATAAATGGAACGGTTTTTCCTTAAAATTAGGCAACTGGGTAAGTAATGATTCCTGCTTTCTCGAGCCCAGTAACTGTCCGTTATTACTGCATGTCTGACAGGTGTCCAACGGTAACATTTTTGTTCAGAGTATAAGTACAACAGAGAGAAGATTTCTTTAATCTTTTATTTTCTTTATATTTTATCTCTCTCCTTTCTTTTACTCTCTTTCTCTTTCTTTCTCACGTTGGTTTTTCATACAGACATTATCTCAAACACCTAACAGGCATACTTGAATCTCAATATTTTTTCACATGGCACCAAAGGATTTAATCATTGATGGAGCTAAGTTTGTTCCAAACAACTATGCTGCAATTCTTGATCATGCTGAAGCTCCATCTGAATTGCATTTTGTGCAAGATCTTCTTGCACACAGTGAGATTGGGTACGCATTAACACAGCCTGAAGTCTTTTCGAGTCAACAAGTTCTGACATTTTGGCGGACTGGGCACTTTGATGATGGTGGTAAACATGGCACTCCCAGTATTGTTTTTGAAGTGGGTGATTCATCTTATGTAGTCACTCCTGGTACAATACGCAAAGCTCTACATCTCCCAGAAAATTGTACTTTTTCAACTCCAGAGGAATCAGCACTTCAGGAGTTAATGGCTGATTTGGGATATGAAAAGAGTTTGGCAAAGCTTGGGCAGTTAAAAAGGGCTAATATCAGAAGAGAATGGAGTTTCTTCTTTGACTGCATCACCAAAGCTTTTGGGAACAAATGTTCGAATTTTGATGCTATCCCAATTCCGAGTCAGCACATAGGGTATGCTATTCTTCATCAAACTCATTTTGATTTTGCAACTGGAATAATTGGTTTTATTGGGGATAGGATGACAGAGAATAGAAATATTGTCTATTTTGCTAGATTTTGTCAACTTCTATATACTTTTTGTACTGATGAACATCAATTAGTCAGTTCCTCAACCCCACCTTTTAGAGTTACAAAACGATATTTTAATGATCTGGTAAATGCTGATACTAAGAAAAAAGTGGTTAGACCATTACAGATTCCTCAGTCTGTAAAACAGACCTAGTAAATGCTGATCCTGATACTTATAGATCTGTTTACTTTGATTTCCAACCAACCACAAACACCCAAAAACCATCATCCTCAGCACCTACCACTCATTCTACTCAACCTACCCTCAGGAATTATCTCAAATCCTATCTCTCTACTTCACAGACTGTTCAACCCTCATCCTCCAAGCCAAAGAGGACAAAAACTATTCCTCAAACATCTCAAAAGAGAAGGAGGATTGTATTGAGAGATGAATCTGATTCTGAGGAACAGGTTTCTTCTCGAGAACCTGTTGTTTCTGAAGCTGAGAAAGAGGTTTCTCAGAAGGATTCTGAAATTGGGGGTTCTAGGCTTCTCAAGAGGCTTAGACGAATGATAGTTCCTGAAACTCCCAAGGAATCCACATCAACAAGGAAGTACAAGAAACAGAGGGCACAAAGGCCAGTTTCAGATGATGAAGATGAAGCAGCTAAGGAAGGGGATCAGGAATCTTTGATCTCATATGACAAGGAATTTGCTCCAGTCACTTCTTCTCCATTAACTCCATCTCAGGAAGCTGTATCTGATAAGGCTAACTCACCATCTGTGTCTCTTGTTGATCCAGGCACAAGTGCTGATATTGAGTTTCAACACTTGGTTGTGTCTGAAGTATTTCTTTTAGAAGCTCCAACAGCAAATAATCCTTTCACAACACCTGTTACTGATGTTGTTCAAACTCCAGAGTTATCAACAACACCTTCTCTGCATCAAGATGCTGATGACCAGACTTTAGGTGAGCATCAGGATATGGCTGTTAATCAGAACTTAGTATCAGATCAGCAATTAGAGGATGCTGAAGCCTCCATTGCTACTCACACTGTTGTCTTATCAGAAGATACTGATTCTTTAAGTTCTGATGCTGCAAATGCTGGAGATACTGGTGAAGCTGCTCCAACTGTAGATGCTGATGAAGCAGGTCCTTCAGGACATTCTCCTCAACCGACTCTTCCTAAGTCTGAACTGGTAAAAGAGTTTGTTATCAGGGATGCACCAGTACCTTGGAGTGAAACTCCTGCAGGTCAGGAGTGGACTAAGGAATGGAACTCAGTTTCATGTGTTCCAACTGCAATACATCTTGCTGAGCACTTGACTAAAGCTGATGAAATGTTAAATTCTGATGATTTAAAAACCCAGCTTAGAGTCACTGCATTGAGTATTAAACATCTACAAGGTCTTCATTCAACTACTCATGCAGAGCTATACAAGATTCAGGAGAACTTTATCAAACAAGAACAAGTTTGGAAAATTGATAAGAAAAAGTTCTTTCAACCTACCATTGACAGGATTGCTTATATTGAGAAAACTCAAGAGGAACAACAAGCTCAGATTGATGACATTCTGACAAATCAAGCTTCTCAGCAATCGCAACTTACTGAAATCCAATCCTCAGTGGAATTACTTATCTCTCTTTTACTACCTGCTGATGCCAAAAATGGGGAGAAGGTAATTAAGTCCAAATGCAACACTAACAAGACACTGCAAGGAAAGGATGATGGAAATGATGGTCAAGGATACTCTGGAATGGGTAGCGGTCATAGTCAAGGTAGAAGGTTTACATCAAGACAAGCTAGTCACAGGACAAGTTCTGATACTGGGAAAAGAATAAGTTCTGCTGCTGGTAAAAGGATAAGTTCTGATGAACTTCTAGATCTTGATGAAGAAATGTCAAGACAGTTATTTCTTCAAGAAAATCCAGGAATGGACTTGGAAAGTTTAAAGGAAGAAGAAGCCAGACTTAAATCAGAGAAATTCACATCTAAATCTGAAGCTTCTGGTAAAAAGTCATTTCCAAAACTTAAAGGCATTGTGATCAAAGAAAGGACACATACTGAAGCAACATTGGCTAGATCACAACCACAGATAGATCCAAGATCCAAGGGTAAAGAAAAGGTTGGTGAACCTATCAAAGTTTATGTACCTCCTGAGGAAGAAGAAATTGCTGATAAAAAAGATGATCTTGCTCTGACTTCAAGAAAAGTTCTTAAAACAACCTCTGACATGGCTCAAGTTGTTCAGAGTCAAGAAATTGTAAGTTCTGATATTCAAAAGAAGCAAGTAACCTCTGACAGAGCTCAAGTTAACTTGATATCAGAAAATAGATCAAAGACACTCCTACCGGGATTCACTAAAGCAAAACAGACTCAATCTTTGAAGACTACTGCAAGTGGTTTTGAAGCAAGAGTAGTTACTGGAAAGGAAGCTAGAGATAAAACTGGATTGGGAAGTGCTGATAAAAGAAGAGTACACAACACTACCAATGATCCAACTTCCTTGAGTGAACCAGGTATTGGAGCAACTCCTGAGAGATTGAATCAACTGGAATCTGTACAGATGGTTTACCATACCTACTTGAAAGAATACATCATGTTGTATTTCATGACAGATGGTAGGGTTTATCATATAAGACAAAATGCCATTCTATTGAAGTATTTTGAAGAATTGGAGCATGTACTTTTCTTACTTCAAGTGGATGACAGAATAACAGAGACTGCTGCAAACTACTTAAAAGAACAGATTCAGAGACAGAAAAGGCTTTATTCTGTTAAGTCTGACAACATATATGTTCCAAAGTACAGAGATCACAATGGTGATATTGTTGATATGAAGCCTAATACTACACAGATCAGAACGTATCTTGGTATTAAGGGACTTGAATTTAAGCTAGAGTCTGACAAAGCTTATGTTATAAGACTAGATCAGGAGTTGAGAAAAGCAAAGATCAATGATCTCAGAGTTGCAATCTTTCAAACTGGTGAAGATACTGCAGAGCTTAAAGATGTTAAAAGGAGAATGATTGATGAACTAAGATATGCTGAGAAATGTTTGTTGAAGAACTATCTCAGAACAACTCCTGACATCAGAGAGATCAGAAAATGAAGAAGCCAAGTCGAAGATCTACAACTGCTTAAATTCTGATATTTATACAGACTGAAGTTGTTATCAGAAGTTGGAATTGGTAAAAACTTTAAGGACTGTAAGTTGTAGTTATCTAGTCTAATTCTCATGCATTTGTACTTAATGTTTTTGACATCATCAAATATCTGTTAAACTTGTATATTATGTTAATTTACAAGTTGGGGGAGATTGTTAGATATACTTGATAATGTCATGGCTAATATGTTTTATGTTTAGCTTTCAGATCTTACTGAACAGGATAAATCAGTACTTAACTGTTGATCAGTACTTATACTGGAAGTCAGGACTTAAGGATATCAGTACGTATGTTATCAGGAGATAATCATCAGAAGATAGATATCAGAACTTAAGTGCTGAAAGATAATCAGATAAGGACAGTAGCTGATTAAAGGAAAGAAGATCAAGATAAACATAAGAAGAGATATGCATGAAGAAGGAATTCTGTAAAGAATGGAATACTTGGAAGAAAAGATATCTGATTGATGTATTTTAGGAAGCAGAATTATATTCCATATGATTTAGCGATTATCTTGTAACTGTGTAGTATATAAACACAGATATAGGGTTTACACTATAAGTGTTATCATTATTAGAAAAGATTATTCATTGTAACCCTACCAGCTCTCGTGATATTTATTCATCACTGAGAGGTAACAGTTCCATACTGTAACAGAGTTTATTGTTTCAATAAAGTTTGTTTTCTGTTACTTAAGTTCTTAAAGTTTGATTTGAGTGTACTATACACTGTATTCACCCCCTCTACAGTGTGTGTGTGACCTAACACAAGGCGTAAGAAATGGAAGCAGGTGATCAGAAAATAGAATTGACATGTAGAAAATACAGCAAATGATCAGAGGATAGAAGCAAGGCATAGGAAAAAGCAGACAAGTGGTTGTTGAATAGAGTCGTTAGACAAGTACAAGTGAAGTTGAAATCGATTATGATAAGGCAAGTATTTCTAAACCTTTCTCGAGATATATTGCAAATATTTCTAAATTCTCTTGTGACATATTGTTAATATTCAAAATAACTCTGTTTTATATTAGAAATACTTTGAATCCTTCAGCCTTGAACCTAAGCCACATCATTTGATCTTTGAGCCGTAAGCCTTATTCTTTGTAAGCCATTTCTTGTTGAATTACCAAATACTAAACCATACAAATACGATACTACTCCACAAATATATATCCATCATATACCAAACACTGGAACAGAATTGTTTACACATATAGAAACTTTTATACGCAACCTTACCTTGTGATATCCAAGTATTAAACCTTGTAAAAACACTATTCATCTAATACCCAATTATCCTACCGGCTGGAGGCCACTTCTTTTATATACTTTGACATACCCTTTCGGTAACCATGAATTTTACCATGCTCTTACACAAATGTTTTATTTCTATTGATTATGATATGGTTTTATTGAATTATATTGCTTATCATATTAAACTGCTTTAGAATTGGATAGTTTTCTTTGTATGGACCAGATTCGTGGTTAGACCATATCAATGGTCAAGTTAGGCCAATGTGTGCCTTAGATCCAGTAGTTAGAGTAATGCTGTGTGCTTTGCTCAGGGTTAGTGCGTGACTGATCAGCAGCCTAACCTTGGTTTTAAAAACTTAAAATAAATATCCAATTCTATTGGTTGTTTAACAAGAAACCTGATACCTTTGAATCATCTCGTTTATTATTGTTTAACCTCAGTTATTGATAATATGACTTGCTGAGCAATTTAGCTCACTCTTGCGAATCTTTTTATGTATTCTATAGTTAAGAAGGATACGGTTGATAGCAAGGTTTCCCAGTTTAATGTTCGAGCTAGAATTCCAGATTATGATTGATCGAGCTAGCAGGAGCTTATTGCAGTATGAGATAGTAAGGTTGTAAGAATAATTTCATATCAGTTGTAAATTAAATTAGTTGGGATTTGGTACGTTGTAATAAAAGTTAAGGTTGTGGCTTGTTTTCATACTTTAACCTGTTGCGATCCGTGGTTATATAAAGCAGGGTCATTGCAAATTATATTTTATATTCAGGTTTATATATTGAGTATGTGTTGTGGACCCCAAACTTCTAACCCGGGTTTGGAGGGCGCTACAGGTTGGTATCAGAGCTACATGTTATAAGTCACTGAAACAAGCCTAGATTGTCAGGATTGGGTAGAGGGTTAGGATTAGGAATAGGAAATAGAAAGATAAGTCATCGTGAGGTTAAGTGCGACTGTATAGTAGGTCTCCGACACGGTTCGTGTTGTGATTCGGGATTCTTAACTAGCGACGTGATATCTAGGCAACGGCAATGGCAGATCCTGATTTCCCTACATCAACTGATCATTTGGAGCTTTCCGTTTAAGGATCGTCATCTTCTCCCAGATTTGATTTGCGCCTTGTTCTTCCATCAGTATTAGCGGTATTACCTTCTGTTATGACAGTTGCGCCTCCCCAAGTTATTCAACGCTATTCTATCATCTCTCGATATGAGACTACCTATTCAAGAACCTTCATTTGCTTATTCTTGTTCTTTTGAACATTCAACTATGAATGTATCTTTTCTGTTTACTATACACCATATTCTGTATCCTCAGTTTAAAAACCTTTCCAATGAAACAACAGTGTTTACGGGAAGGAACACGATAGCTGCAGTAAATGGTGAGTATTGAGATACAAATTAAGGTGAGAAGGAGTTTAGAAAGAAGATTCAAGTATTCTGGAGGATGGCTGTTATCAGGTTACAAGAAGCTATTAGTAACTAGGCCACTCATGACTAGCTTGTGAAATGGAGTAGATAAGTGTTGAAGAGAGAGAGTTAGAGGAGGTTAGGGATCTGAAGATTTCTTGAAATTAGAAAATGATGTTGTAATGATGTATTATATATTTTAACAAGATGATGTGACATTAGCTGATTTGTTGACAATTGTATAGTCTGTTCCACTTAACGATTGCAAGGTTGTTACCGGGAGTATTACCAGTATAGAAGCCTTGATGTGAAGCCACGAATAAGATAATATGCAACGACAGTCGAAGTTTATATCAATAATAGACCCAATGAAGGAGAGGAGATAAATGAAAGTGAATGGATCTTTGGGTGATCATTTCTTTAACTTGGTATCTGGTCATAAGAAGGAAAACAACTAACTCATACAATAAGGACAACCGGAGGTGTGATTTTCAAAATTTTCAAAATTTTTAACAAGTTTTCGAAAAAGATTTTTTCCTCACAAAATTTCTAAAAGCCTTTTTGAATAAAATAAGTTTTAAACCTTGGTTGTCAAGTTACTACTTGAGTTTCTTGTTTGTTAAAAGACCCGGATTATCTGGAAGGATGTTGTTTCAGACTCAGTATTGTTAATTCGGAGAACGAGGTAACCTGCGATTATGAAGAAGAGGGTGCAAGTATTGTCTGATAGGATTAACAACAGCACCAGCGTACGGAGTAACTATTCATCCAATTACTGGGATTATCAGAGTTCGAAGAATTCATTGATTAAACGGAAGCCTGAGCATGACCGAAGAAGATTGGGAAAATTTCCAGACTTTTCTAAAGGAAGAATATTATTAATAAAATGATCGTTATGTTGAATGATTTACGGTTATTCCAAATTAAAAAGAGGAAACTCAAGGTTATCTGATAAGAACGCCATTATGATCAAATTGTTAAAGTATTATACGTGTAGGTGCGACGTTATAGACGCGAGACTTAATAAGTAAGAATCTACCATAATGCTTAGTTACGAAGGCATTTTAGCATACTTCTAAAGTTGTTATGTGAAACAATTGAGAAATGATTGAGCAAGCTCGAAAGATGAATACAAGTGAAATGTGGATGGTGACCAATGGTATCATCCTCGTCCTCAACATTACAGCGTATATTCCTTTTTAATTCCTAAAATGTCTGAACTCCTTTTCTTAATAAATTCTCTCTGATGATATCAAAAAGAAGGATTTTGCATTCCTTTCAAATTTAATTATTCCCCTCGGGTTTTGTTTTCTGATTGGGACAAACAGTGTTATGATGAGACACTTTGTCGGAATGACGAAGAGTCGGGTGGGACGCCACCTAATCATGTGCTGTATACCATACGGTATGAAAGAATGGCCATCTTAAGTACCAATGTGGTTGTCTCATTCATATTCAAATCATTACTTCTTCTTTCTTTTTAACTCTAAGTTTATTAAAATTGTGAATCCTTCTAGTTGTTTCGTTGTACCGTTGTTCCTTGCGAGAGCTTTTTAAACAAAAATCAACATATTATACACCCAACGGGCAAAGTCTCATCTACCTCTCATGCATGGAAAGGAAACAAGGGCATATGGTGAGAATTGCAAATCACTGGCCCTAGCCAGGGATGCATTACGAGTCAAGGGAATCTACTTCAATAAGTGATACATCTCCAAGAACGAGAATTTGCGATATGTTATTTAGAATATGGATGTGATGACATGGAAGATTATTGCGGATACCTTATGCGTTAAAGTATTGAAAGATGTGGGAGCAATTGGATCGTATATCTCTCAAGGTTTTATTGATAAGATGAATTATCCTGTCGAATCAATAAGTTTATGACTAAATGACTAGCAAGTTAAGAACGTGCAGTTATTAAATAAGTAAGTACCAATGGCGGAATCGATATTTCTGGCAATAAGTTGTGAAGAATTGATATCATTTGAGATAAGAGGATTTGACATTATTCTAAGAAGTGGATTAACTATTCAAGTGTGATGCCCAGGTAGACCGTCGTGATGAAAGATAGTTCTGAAGACTCCAAATGAGAACATGAAGAAGTTTAAAGGACAAAGGAAGGTAGAGAATTTGCTAAGAATGATTTAAGATTACAGTGACCAAAATATAAGTGCTATGGCGATTATAAATAAGAGTCAGGAGCAAACCGAACTTGAAGAATTTACAGTCTCAAGACATGTTTCCAGATAAGTTACCAATATTTCCTTTAGATAAAGGAAATGCGTCTATGATTGATTTAGCACCTGAAATGAAGCCAGTGTCCAAAGCCCCGCACAGAATGACACCAGATAAAATAAAGGAGTTACTAGAGCAAACGCAGGAGATAATTAGAAGAAAAAGCAACTGGACCTAGCGTACCCCCTAAAGTGCACCGACACAACGTGTTAATAAGAAAGATGGAAGTGTGAGATTATGTGTTAGCAAAAGCTCAACAAGTTTACTCTCAAGAGCATATATCTGTTACCTCAAACCAATGATTTTTTTAAATAAATGAACGAAGCAAGGTATTTTTATAAGATTGATTTAAGACTGGGGATATTACCAAGTGAAGATCGAACTTATGGGCATATCAAAGATAAATTTCAGAACTCAGTACTGTTGTTACAAAATTCTAGAAATGTTAGTTGGATGAACTGATATACTAGTGATATTTAAATTTGATAAGTAGAATCTTGAAGGAGGAATCTGGATAAGATGTACTTGTGTTACTTAAAAAGAACCATGCAACCTATACAATGATAGCTGAGGAGTCAAAGAAGAAAGAAGCGGTATAAAAAGAGTTTACCAGGTGAAAACTTTAATGGCAGGAAGTATAATTCTTAGTATAGATAGTCAGTAAGGAGGAGACAAAAGGGGGTTCAGCAGAAAAAAAAATAAAAATTTAAAGATAGTATGAATGAAGAAAGACCAGAAGCACCAACAAAAGTAAGAAGTTTGATCATGGGCCAGTTACTATCAGAAATTTGTGCAAGATTTCTTGAAAGTTGCAATATTCTAGATGAAGCTAACCAGGAAAAGCAAGAAGGTTATATGAAATGGAGAAGGGTGAAAAAAAAAGTTTTGCGGAGTTAAATGAAAGAATGGTTACAACACCTATTTTATCACTTTGAAAGTATCAGGGAGATTTGGTAGTTTATAGTGATACTTCTCGTAAGGGAATAGGATGTGTGTTGACGTAAAACAATAAAGTTATTGCATATGCATCCAGACAACCGAAACCTTATGAGCAGAAGTACCTTACTCATAACTGGGAATTTAAAAGCAACGATAATATTTGTTTTGAAAGATTGGGAAATATTATAAGTATAGAGAAGGATGTGAGATATATACGGACCATAAGAGTTTGAAGTATGAACTCTCGAGGAAAAGAAATGTAGTGGCAAGAGATGAGTAAAAAGGAGAGAGAATGAACATAGAAACTGTACTAGAAGAATTAGCTATGGAATTCTAGAAGTTGGAATTGAAAGTCAGGGTTCATGATCCAAAAAGGAGTAAGAATGTATAAGTATGACTTTTCAGTAGGAATTGTTAGAGAAGATAAAGAAGTGTCAGGAAGAGGTAATGGATCAGGATATAAATCATTTAGTAGATGAAGAATTGTGCACGCGAAAAGGATGATCAAGGTATTCTTAGGTTTTCTTCTAGAATTTAGATTCCACCAGTGACAGAGTTGAAGAATGAAATTTTACAGAAAGCTCATAATTCCAGATATTCAATCCATTCAGAGAGTATCAAGATGTAGAGAGATTTAAAGGAGAATTATTGGTGGCCGAATGTGAAGAGGGAAATTGCGGAATGAATTAGCAGATGTTATATATGTCAAAGAGTTAAAGTAGAGTATCAGAGACCAAGTGAATTGCTATAGTTATTGGAAGTTCCAGAGTGGAAGTGGGAGCATATCGCCATGGATTTCATAGTTGGCTTACCGAGGACATAAGCTAATCATGATGCCATTTAGGTTATGGTGGATAGACTTACCAAGTCAGCTCATTTTCTGTCTATAAATGGGAGATTTTCACTGAACAAGTCAGTTCATATGTACTTAAAAGAAATTGTAGTTCGTCATGGAGTTCCTGTGTCCATCGTATCCGATCGAGATCCCAGATGTAATTCAAGATTTTGGAAAAGTTTCCAAGAATGTTTGGGAACAGAACTGAATATGAGTACGGCTTCCCATCCGCAGACGGACATCCAGAGTGAAGGAACGATCCAGACAATCGAGGACATGTTACACGTGTGTACTATTGATTCTAAAGGAAATTGGAATGAGCATTCACCTCTGGTAGAATTTGCTTACATCAACAGTTATCACGCCAGTATTGGGATGCCACCCTATGAAGCCCTTTAGGGACGCAAGTGCAGATCTCCAGTGTATAGGGACGAAGTAGGAGAACGCGAAATACTTGAACCTATATTAGTGTAGCAGGAAAAAAAAAGCTATTAAAGTTATCCAGAAAAGATTGATAGCAGCACAAGATCGTCAAATAAAATATGCAGATTAATCAAGGAAAGATATGGAATTCGAAGAAGGGAATTTGATATTACTAAAAGTATCACCGTGAAAGGGATTAACGAGGTTTGGAAAGAAAGGAAAACCGAGCTCAAGATATATCGAATCTTTTCGAGATTTTAAAGCACGTTGGCAAAAGTAGCTTACGAGTTGTCGTTACCTCCGCACATAGAGCACATTCGCAATGTTCTTCACGTATCGATGCTTAAGAAGTATAATCCAGACTCCAGGCATATAATAGAATATGAGTCAATAGAGCTTCAGGCAGATTCGTCATATATAGAAAGTCCGATAGAGATTTTAGAGGAAAGAGAGAAGGTATTGAGAAATAAAGTGGTAAAGCTAGTAAGAATATTATGAAAAAATCCAAAGGTTGAAGAGTCAACCTGGGAGTTAGAAAGTGATATGAAGGAAAAGTACCCTCATTTCGGAGATTCTGAGGACAGAATCCTTTTAAGGGGGAAAGGATGTAATATCCGGGATATATCGTATAATTATTTTATGTGTTCAGTATCTATTCTGTGAATTAATTGTTAAGTGTTAAATGTGTTTGGATATTTAAAAATATTATTAATTGAGTATTTTAATTTTTATATGTCCAAAATAAAATATAGATAATTGTCATATCTTCCTATTTATTTTTATGTTGATTTATGAATTTATAGGAATTATATGAATTTTATAAAATCTTTTTCCGGTTATATAAAATCTATTTTATAAAAACGGGAACCAACCACCGTTATCCGTTTTTACGTTTTTAGAACCCGAAACTCTTCCGAGAACTCCTTCCTAACCTAATTGCAATATTCCGAGCATTTTCCATGTTTCGACTTTTTCGATCCGGCGTACGGTTTGTCCTGTGCGGGTCCCGGCGCAACATTTTCGATACAATATTCGTTTCGGTAAATCAATAAAACTCGTATTTTGATAAACGAGAGCTTTTTTTATTAAACTATCACAATTATCACTTCGTAATACGTGTAACCAGGCGCTGAGACCAAGACCGCAGTACAAATTGTACTGATTTGGATAATTATCTCGAAAATCGGTACCGTTTGGATCAGCTTTTATAAATAAACGTACCATTTTATATCCGGAATGATCCAACGGGATACTAATTTCCCATAATTATAAATAGCCTCTACCGTATTTTATTTTGTACCGGAAATCATTTGCAAACAGTATTTACAGAATTTTTACAGAGAAAATACTTTAATTCTAATTTGTTCTTCATAATCAAACACAAATTCGGAGGTGTTATCGATATCCGATTTTGGCGTACATATACTCAAAACGAAGCTATTGAAATCTAGAATCCAAATCTTCCATCAATTTCAACCCAGAAAAATCAGGTGATTTTCTATTTAATTATTTATATTCGAATTTCTTGGTATTTAAATTATGAATTTTTGTACGGATGGTTGTTTGAATGATTTGATGATTGTATGTTGTACAACTTGTTTTCCTGATCATTTTGGTATATTATACTTCAAATTTGGAGTTCAATAACATGTTCAAATTAGGGTTTGATTCTCGAATTGATGAACTAGGGTTTTTAATAGTTTGAATGTTCTTAATTAGATTTAGGCGTTTCTTTGTTTGGGATTGAAAGCTGAAATTGATTATATCATTGAGTAGATCGTGGAAAAACAAATCGATTCATGTGTAGCTTGATAACTGACGATCTCTGGATTGTGTAGTTCGATGTTCGCCGGAAAATAAACTCAGGTTGCGGCGGGATTTTTCCCGTTCATTTTTCCGACGATTGGCTGAATGTTTGACTGATTTGAGAATATATTTAAGTTCCTGGCAACGTGACGAATAAACCTTGTCGATTTGGTGTGATTCTGGGCAGTGTTTTAGTATGCTGGAAAGCTTGGTGGCCGCCGTTAATGGCGGCCGGCCACCGGAGATTGAACGGGGAAGACGACAGGGGCAAATTGCAATTTGACCCCTGAAGTTTCCCCTGTTCTGCAGAAATAGTATCCTACTTTTAAAAACTTTCAAAAATCATATTCCTGTTTTATTATTCTCAAAAGTTGTATTTCCTTTTTATATTAATTTCAGAAAGTGTTTTTAATTATTTTAAATTTCAAAAATTCATTATTTTAAATTCTAAAAATTTATTTTAATTCAAAAATAAATCCAAATTATTTAGTTAATTAATTTTAATTGATAATTAATTATTTAATTAGTCAATTAACTTAAATATTAATTGATTAATAAATTTAATTAGTTATTAATTAACTCTAATTAACTATTTAATTAGATTTAATTATTTAAAATTGATTTAAAAATTCTGAAAACTAGTTTCGAGCTTTAAAATATTATTCTAAATTATTTCCAAGGCTCGATAATTATTATAAAATTGTTTCGAAGCCAGAATTGGCTAACCGAACCCTGTTTATTAACCCGAAATTGCTCCAATGACCCGTTTTAATTCCGAAAAAAATATTTTAAAAATCATTTTAAATACCAGAAAGCCTATTTACGACCCGGGACTTCTTTATAAATGATATATCATTGATTACGCGATGTATTATGTGTTATACGTGACTTGTTGATTGACTATAGGTTTATATATTCAGTGATTACTTGTTTATAGCATAACTTTCAATCCGATAATCGGATTTGGGTGAAACGAAGGGTATATAGAAGTGTATGTCGAATAGAATCGTATGATTTAAATATTGATAGATATTTATAATGCCTAGCAGAGTAAGCAAGGCGTAAGAAAAGGAAGCAGGTGATCTGAAAATAGAATTGACATGTAGAAAATACAACAAATGATCAGAGGATAGAAGCAAGGCATAGGAAAAAGCAGACAAGTGGTTGTTGAATAGAGTCGTTAGACAAGTACAAGTGAAGTTGAAATCGATTATGATAAGGCAAGTATTTCTAAACCTTTCTCGAGATATATTGCAAATATTTCTAAATTCTCTTGTGACATATTGTTAATATTCAAAATAGCTCTGTTTTATATTAGAAATACTTTGAATCCTTCAGCCTTGAACCTGAGCCACATCATTTGATCTTTGAGCCGTAAGCCTTATTCTTTGTAAGCCATTTCTTGTTGAATTACCAAATACTAAACCATACAAATACGATACTAATCCACAAATATATATCCATCATATACCAAACACTGGAACAGAATTGTTTACACATACAGAAACTTTTATACGCAACCTTACCTTGTGATATCCAAGTACTAAAACTTTGTAAAAACACTATTCATCTAATACCCAATTATCCTACCGGCTGGAGGCCACTTCTTTTATATACTTTGACATACCCTTTCGGTAACCATGAATTTTACCATGCTCTTACACAAATGTTTTATTGCTATTGATTATGATCTGGTGTTATTGAATTATATTGCTTATCATATTGAACTGCTTTAGAATTGGATAGTTTTCTTTGTATGGACCAGATTCGTGGTTAGACCATATCAATGGTCAAGTTAGGCCAATGTGTGCCTTGGATCCAGTAGTCAGAGCAATGATGTGTGCTTTGCTCGAGATTAGTGCGTGACTGATCAGCAGCCTAACCTTGGTTTTAAAAACTTAAAATATATATCCAATTCTATTGGTTGTTTAACAAGAAACCTGATACCTTTGAATCATCTCGTTTATTATTGTTTAACCTCATTTATTGATAATATGACTTGATGAGCTATTTAGCTCACTCTTGCGAATCTTTTTATGTATTCTACAGTTAAGAAGGATACGGTTGATAGCAAGGTTTCCCAGTTCAATGTTCGAGCTAGGATTCCAGATTATGATTGATCGAGCTAGCAGGAGCTTATTGCATTAGTGAGATAGTAAGGTTGTAAGAATAATTTCATATCAGCTGTAAATTAAATTAGTTGGGATTTGGTACGTTGTAATAAAAGTTAAGGTTGTGGCTTGTTTTCATACTTTAACCTGTTGCGATCCGTGGTTATATAAAGCAGGGTCATTGCAAATAATATTTTATATTCAGGTTTATATATTGAGTATGTGTTGTGGACCCCAAACTTCTGACCCGGGTTTGGAGGGCGCTACAGCCACTGCCACTAAGCTTGAATTAAACAAGGCTGAAAAGTCTGTGGACATTACAAGCTATAGAGGCATGGTTGGTTCACTTCTATATTTAACTGCTAGTAGACCTGATATAATATTTTCTACATGTCTTTGTGCTAGATTTCAAGCTGATCCTAGAGAATCTCACTTAGTTGCTATTAAAAGAATTTTCAGATATCTCAAAGGGACTCCAAATCTAGGAATTTGGTACCCTTGAGAGTTTGGTTTTGATCTAATTGGCTACTCAGATGCAGATTATGCAGGTTGCAATATAGAAAGGAAAAGTACAACTGACATCTGTCAATTTCTAGGGAATAAGCTTGTATCATGGTTCAGTAAGAAGCAAAATTCTGTTTCTATATCAACAGCTAATGCCGAGTACATTGCTGCTGGTAGTTGCTGTGCACAGATATTATGGATGAGGAATCAACTATTTGACTATGGGCTAAAAGTTGACAAAAGTCCAATATTCTGTGACAACACAAGTGCCATTGCCATTACTGAAAATCCAGTGTAGCATTCAAGAACCAAGTATATTGACATCAAGTACCACTTCATAAGGGAACATGTGATGAATGGTACAGTGGAACTTCATTTTGTTCCAAGTGAAAAATAAATTGCAGACATATTTACCAAGCCACTTGATGAATCAACATTCACAAGATTGATAAGTGAGCTAGGTATGCTTAATTATTCCTAAATTCATATTTTAATTGTAATTTGTATTGTAGCTTGAAATGAATTTGTTGCAAAAACAAAGTTGGCTTTAAGTAAAGTTTATTCTATCAATGGATATTCCCTATCCGTTGAAAGCCAAAGTTGTTCTATCAACGGATGTCCATTATTCATTGAAAGACAAATACAAATTTTATCCTTCAACGGATAAAACTGTGTTAATTTTCAACGGATAACTATTTACCTCATCCGTTGAAATGTCACATCAGTTATTTTGAGTGAGTCATAACCGTTGATTCTATTTACTTGACCGTTGATACATATATATATACACAGTTGTATGTATTAAAGGCAGTTTTTAGAATACTTACAGTTTTTCTTTTATTCTCAAATGGATGTAATTCACTTAAAAATATTGTTTAATCATTCTCTTTATGTTTTAATTTGAGAAAGTATAAAAGCCCCTTCGAATTCTTATTTTCACTTTACGCTTTCTTGTAATTTTCAAAAGCTTTTACTCTCTTTCTCTCCCAAAACTCTCAATCTTTCTCTGCAACTTCTACTCACAACAATGCCACCAGTAGTAAAGATAATGTCCCAATCTGGATTCGTCTATGAGAAAAACAATTTAGTAGCTTTGGTGGAAAAGAATGAAGCCCACTCAGATTATCACAAGATGATGGACTTCATCAAAAACTGCAAACTAAGCTATGCAATGTTGGAAGCCCCAATGATTTACTGTGAGGTAGTTGAGGAAATGTGGACAACTGCAGATTTCAACCCCACTGATATGACCATCACTTTCTCTCTCAAAGGTAAGGATTACTGTATTAACTGTGATGATATACAGTCATGTTTTAAATTACCTGAAAACAATGCCATGACACCACACACTGATAATGATGTATCTAGCATGTTAGATTCCATAGGCTATTCCCTTGATTCTACTAGTTTAGGCAGTATTAAGAGAAAATGCCTTAGGAAAGAATGGAGTTTTCTTAGTGATGCCTTTATCAAGGTTTTCTCTGGGAAAATTAGTAATTTTGATTCAATAACTTCATCTCTTGTTAATATGCTCTATATGCTGGTTTCTGATAGGTACTTTAATTTTAGCAATTATGTTATGCTAGAATTGGGTACTAGGTTAGGTAACAAGGCAAATAGACCTCATAACATCTACTATGCTAGATTCTTTATTTTATTGGCTAACAATGTTACTGAAGGTTTGGTCATAACTAATGAGAGTAATAAACTCAAATGTTGGGCACAAGAGAAGAGGGTCCTTGCAGACCTTTTGAGAATTAACCTCAACAATCAGGTGCCATTGGTATACTGACCAATCATGAATGCACCTCAGGTAAGTGAGGTAAATACTTCTTCAACTCTTACTACTTCCAACCCCATCATTTCTTTGCCTTCAAGAGTGGCTATGGGATCTGTGTTAATGCCCCAACAGATTCCTACCAAGGCCACCAAACCTAAAGTTTCAAAACCCAAGTCAAAGAAAGCCACCTCTATTATCTCTTAAAAGACAACAGTTATAACACCTACCATGAACCTTGAGGGGAGTGTACAGGGTGTTAGTGGTGAGGGGAGGGGTGAACATCAAGAAAACCCCCAGAATAAGGTAGGAGAGGTGAGTGGTACCCAAGCTAGCCAAGCCACAGTTTCTCAAAAGACTGGGGTGGTTGAAAATGATTCAAACTCATCCCTAGTTGCATCCTCCCAAAAGGGTGCAGCTATTGAAAATAGTCCCCAATCAGGGACACAGAACAAAAGAGGGAGGGACACTGAAGCCACACACTCACCTGTAAAAGCCTTCACAGGAAGAAAGAGGGTCAAAACCCTAGTTTCCACACAGGGTGCACACACTGCATAAATACAACCACCTGTATCTATGCCTTCTCAAATTCAACTTGATGTGACTCCAACAAATGTGGAGTCACAGCCCCATTCTCTCAAAATTGACACACATCAATCACCAAATTCTCCATCACCATCTCTGGATGTGGACATGATATTCACATCAATTCCTGATTCTCCCTCTTTACAACTCAGGGAGGAGCCCCACTCAAATACTGGTGATCATCATCTTTTAGATGATTTGTTGGATCATCAGCCAATTCTTTCAGACTTAGTTGAAGAATCTGTGTCACCTAAATTAAAATCAATCCACACAGATTCAACAATTATGTCACTTTCAATTTCTACTTCTTTTCCTTCTTCAACGTATATTCCTCATCCGTTGACAAATGGTTGTTCTTCAACGGTTTAACAGCAATTATCCGTTGATACTATCAGTTTCCACTTCAACGGATACTCCTTATCTGTTGATGGTCTCTACACAAACAACTGAATTAACTCCAAGTGTAGAAGATATGGTTACTGTACAATCACTTCTAGGATTGAGGGAAGAGAGTGAAAACTTGAGTGAGAGGTTGGGTTGCTCCCAGGCAAAAGGAGAGCTTGAGAGTCTAAATATGCATGCTATTTCTTCCAGCATGGCAAAAGAAAGTGAGAGGATTACCACCTTAGAAAGTGAAGGTGAGGGTGTGAGGAGTGTGAGCCAGGGGGAGCCCCTGATGCAAGAAAAAAGAGAAATTGAGAGAAAAGCAGGTACATGAGGTATAAGGGTGGATCCAGCCATTGCTAGTGAGTCAATGATTGTGGATGATGCTGAAAAGGAAAGACAATTTCAGCAACATTACAAAGCTGTAATTGATAACATTTCCTTGGATGCTAACACTTTTACTCATCCTGTGTCAGCCTATCAACTTTTGGCTATTCAGGGCAATGAGGAGGCAGAAAAGACTTTAAATCTAGTACATACTTCAGAATCTCTACAAAGGGATAAAGCTGCTGTTAATAGGATATCTTCTACAGCTGGTGAGCCATCTGAAGAATTTGGAGTGAATTCTAATGATGATGACTCTGATTCTTTTGATGGAAGCATGAACTTAGGGGGAGATGAAGGCCCAAGTTCTATTCCAGAATTACCTGAATGGGCATTGACAAAGGAGTCTACTCCAGGGCAATTCGATGTATCCTTAGTCAAATAAGTCATGTCTATCCAAAAGGCCATTCAGGAAACTTCAAATGCTGGTACCAAGGCTATCCTTCAAGCCCACCTAGATTCTCTACATCTCATAAAACTACAACAATTAAGACAAAATCTAAGTGTGGATGAACTCAATAAGGACATAGCTGACTTGAAGTCCTACAATTCTGAGAAGCTGGATTCAATCATGCCCTTTGGTACCATGCAGGAACTGTTACTGAGACTGAGAAGAGAATCAGATGCAGAAAAGAAGATGGCCAAATTGGAGGAAAGAGTTCAAGCTATTGAAAACTCTGTGGTCACCATTCTTCACAATCAACAGTCTCAGACTAGTCTTCTAATGCAGATGGCTAAAGCACAGGGCTTGACCCCTCTCCTTGATGATAACAAAAAGGGGGAGAATAAAAGGGAAGGGGAAGAGGAGCCATCTACACACATACAAATATCAAAAGTGCTAGTTCCAGCCATCACTACTTCTCCAACACTTCAAATCAAAGGAAATCTTGATGGAATTGATCTAATCCAGCTAGCAGCAGCTGAGATGAAGGTGAAAGAGCAAAGGAGAAAAATTAATGAAAGGATGCAACAAGTGTTTGGCTCCTCAACTACAAAATCCTTATATGTGAAACATAGCACAAAAGTTGAGCCAATCACAATGGAGCACAAGTCAGTAAGGAAGAATAAGGTTGGAGAAACTTCTTTCAGGAACCTGAAGCCCATGGTACTCAAGCCAACCACTAGATTCAACAAGGATTCTACAAAGAACCCTCTAAGCTTTGCTCAACTAAAAGAGGTGGATTTTCTTCTTCCAAAGCCTGATGAAGACAAAGTTTTGGGTGGTAACATCATAAAGCACAAAAAGACCAAGGATGTAGCGGAAAGAATGAATATGACTATCATCTATAGAGAGGGAAAGAGCATCTGTGTGATGCAAGGACATCCCAAATTCTCAATAGCCAAGAGGGAAGAGACCAATAGGCTAAAGGAAGAAGTTAAAAAGCTAAAGGCTGACAAGAGAGCACAAGCAAAGCTTGAAAAATAGCCAAGTCAAGTCAAATTGAAGAAAAGAAGAAGATTGAAGATAAGAGTGAAGGAGATAAGACTGAAAGCATAAATGTGGATATGGGGAATATGGTTGGTGAGAGTGTGGAGGAAAGGAGTGAGGAAAGAAAGGAATGGCAGAAAGGGAACAGAAAGAAGGTCAAGGCAAAGAGGAAGAGTGAAGATGACACTGAGAAAACCCAATCAAAATCTAAACCACTACCTTCTATTCCTGAACCTGTTGTGGCTGATCCTAGTATAAATATTCATGATGAAACAATCATTCCTAAAGAGGAACCTATTGATTGGGACACCATCAAATTGCCTACCTTCCTAACTACCTCTCCACCACCAAAGAAACTGAAAAGAAAATCCAAATCAACACCACCCCTAACCTCAAATAAATTCACTCAGAAACATAAACCTAAGCCTAAGCCACAAGCCTCAAATGATGATTATGTTCACATTTGTGACATAAAAGAACATACAGATATTGAACTCTTCCTGGATGAGCTGGAGGACGTAAGGGGAATAAGTGCCTATAAACAGCTACCAGAAAGGCTAGTGTTCAAATATAAAGGAAATGTGGAAAGGACTTGGCCTCTTCAAAGAATTCTAAATGAGGGCTATTCTACCTTGGTTAGAGTCTAGTCAGCTATCAAAAGGGATACTGGCTTTACCAGGACTGCCAAAACTGAGATTCTCAACAAGATTGCCAGCATAAGGAAAAATTGGTGGGAGTCAAATTCCTTGCCTAGAACATTACTCATCCCTGAGCATGGAATCACAATTCATAAATCACCTCATTGGTTGATGGAGTTCAGAGACAACAAAGGAGTCAGAAGATTTTTCAGACTTGAAGACCAGCTTAAAATTGCCAGTAATGAAACTCTCAAGGACATGCAATCTAAGTTGGACATCAATGAAGAAGATGAAGCTGAATTCTACAGACAACTCCAACTTCAAGTAGAAGAAAATGACAGGAGGCTAGGGAAGAAAATAAGGGAACAAAGGAAAAGAAAATGATTTGCTCAGACTAAAGGAGCACCCTTGGAAACACTATAAATCTTCAATTCTATCTCAGTACATACACTTTTGCAGCACTTTTGAATTTCTACTTGATTTCAGCTCATATATTTGTTAAGTGTTTTGTTATCATCAGATTAACCCTGAATTTATGCCTACAATTCTAGTAGACATAAATAGGGGGAGATTGTTAGGAATATATGTATTGGTTTGATGATAAGTTAAATAAAACACTTAAGTAGAAATCTAGTGTTTATAGCCTCAACGGATAAGACCATCTTGGATATCCGTTGATGGAGTAGCTTTACTTAGAAATAAGTTTAGTATTGTAGCACATTTCAGTCTCTGTATTTAAGTTATAATTCTTAGAAGTTGTGGAAAATTATAAGTCATGTTGACTATTAATGGATATGCAAATAGGAGGGCTAATTGTAAATATTTCATGCCTTATAATTTTGTGTAAATGAAGTAGTATCAACTGATAAATTAAAGGCCTTCAACGGATGAGAAACAAAGCTTCAACGGATGTCTCTAAAGCTTCAACGGATAACATCCATCAACGGATGAGTGCATCAACGGATAAAGCTTCAACTGCTAAAGCATCAATAGATAAAGCCATCAACGGATGAAAGCTTCAACGGATGCTCAGTTCAATAGCAGTTCATAGTGACAATTCATAAGCTGACAGAGGCACATGGGTTGACAGAGACAATTGGAATGTGGTAGCCTATTAGAGGAATCAAGAAAAAGCAGCATTTCCATTCTGGTGCAAACAAGGAAGTATTCAATGATTCACAGATTATCTTAGATTGCATTGGATAGAGAAATGAAGAAGAAACATGTGAAGAACTATTTTATAATTGTATTTTATCTTTGTCTTCACTTGTAAACTTGGTGATATATAAACCAAGTTGCAGCTAGTAATTAGATGTGAATTTTCCAGAGCTGTTTAGAAAAATATAGAGAGAAAATCATCTAGTTTGTACTAGGAAGCAGCTGTGATCAATTCTTTGTATTACAGATTTTCTAGAAATACACATCTCTGGTGGAACAACAAATCCACCAGAAAAGTTTTTAAAGCCTTTGTGTTCTTTATATTTGTGTCTTGAATACACATCTGTCTGCACCTGCTCAAAGCAATTCACACACATCTGTTCATCATAACACTTAGCTTTTGAAACTGCTAAAAACTTGAAAAAGTTTTGAGATTTACATTCAACCCCCTTCTGTAAATCTCATTGTTAGTTCCTTGGGAATAACATGCATATATGCTGCTTTTTAATATATATATCCATGTACATTTTGTTACAGCAACTCCCGATTTGTTTAACATTAAATTACATCATGAAGGACATTTTATGGAAAATTCGAAGAATTCTGTTGGAGACAATTTACATTAATAGACTTATGGGATTGTGATAGTATGAGCCTAATTGAGTTGATGTCCATGTCAAGGGACTGTGGGGGATGATGGTGCTATCAGATATTATTGCAAGTATTATGATATTAATATGGACAAAGGGTTGTGGAGCAGATTTTGATGTTGTAAACATGTATTTGTTAATATCTAGATTAGTTTATGTATACTAAGTCAGTGATAAACCTCTAGCAGGAACTGATACAAGAATATGATTCATCTCAAGATGAGGATGTACAATTTGTGGACAATACAAATTTTGATGAAAAATGATCCATTTGAGAGAGATTAGTTGGACAACAATGTTGAAGATCTGTAAATAAATTTCAATGACAATGTATATGAGGAAGAGTTGTCTGATCCTAATTGGAAAGAAGACGTGCTCTGTGAGCAAAGCTGGGAGTCTGATTCATCTAATCTGGATTCAACTGAATACTAAAAGGCAACTTAAAAGGAAGGAGAAATAACCTACTAAAGAAAATGAGACAGTGGAGAGGATGAACATGAGGAGGACATTCAAAGTGAGGATGAAAGGGACTTGGAAACTGATGAATCAAGTGATGAAGAAAGAATGACATAGAACTCTATTGTTGAGGAATAATCTCATATCCAGTGTTTGATTACAAGACATAAATGGATGACCCTAAGTTTCAGTGAGGGCAAATATTTGCAACTGCCAAAATTTTCGGAATTGTAGTCAAGAAGCAATCTATTCTACACCGAAGGCCTATAAGACAGTGCAAAAACTATGGATCCAGGGTCAGATTTGTGTGTAAAGGCAAGTATGAGTTGGATAAATATGCTTCTAAAATGCAGAGGACTGAGACATATCAGATTAGGTTGTACAACCCTAAACATACATGCACATCAACATTGTATCAGAAGCATTTTAACTCCACATAGATTGTAAAGCAACATAAATATGAATCCCACATGGTCCTTGTCATCTTCCTTGCAGAAAGTATTAAATGATCGCCATGACAAATTGTCATGTGACTGTGTATGTTATTGTTAGGGCAAAAAGGAAGGGTTTGGCCGAGATCAATGGAAGACATGTTGATCAGTATGGTATGGTGTGGCAATATAGGAATGAGTTGTTGAAGGTTATTGTAATATCCGGGATGACGTGTAATTTTTTTTATTAATAAATAACTATTATGTGATTATTATATGAATTTTTGGTGAATTATCGGTGAAGTGGTATTGGTGTTTGGATATTTAAATATGATCAAATTTGAGTATTTTAAATTTTATATGTCCAAAATAAAGTATAGATAATTGTGATATTTTTCTATTAATTTTTATGTTATTATATGGTTTTATAAATGAGTAATGGATTTAATAAATTATTTTTTTGAGTAATTATAAACTATTTTGTATAATCAGGAACCAACCGACTTCAACCGTTTTTACGTTTTTACAACCCAGATGTCTTGGGAAAACTCCTTTTTAACCTAATTTGAATATTCCGAGCATTTTCCGTGTTTTAACTTTTTCGATCCGGAGTACGATTTAACCCGTACGGGTCCCTGCGCAAAATTTTCGATACAATATTTGTTTCGGTAAATTGATAAAACCCGTACTTTCGAGAAACAAGATCTTTTAATTAAACTATTATATTATTTTCTCGTAATTCGTGTAACCAAAGCGCCGAGACCAAGTCTGTATCTACAAAATGTATAGATTTGGATAATTATCCTAAAACCAGTATCGATTTGGATCTGTTTTATCAAATAAACGTAATATTTTATATCCGATATGATCCAACGGGGTACCAATATTCCGTAAATTTAAATAGCCTTTACCGTATTTTATTTTGTACAAAAAATCATTTGCAGTCAGTTAAATATATAATTTTCAGAGAAAATATAGTATATTCATAGTGTTCTTCATAATCAAACCTAGATTTGAAGGCGTTAGCGATATCGGATTTTGGAGTTCAAGTAACCGAATTGAAGGTCTTGAAGGGTACTTTCAGAATCTGTAATCCATACACCTGCAGAATCAAAGGTTATTTTTCTATAATTTTTATTAATTTCGAATTATTTTGGATTAAAATATGAATTTTTGTTCTTGATTTTGTTTGTGTGATTTGATACTTGCATGTTGTAGATAATTTCATCCTGATCATTTTAGTATATCATATGACTGATTTGGAGTTCAATAACATATTGAAATTGATGTTTGATTCTCGAATTGTTAAATTAGGGTTTATAGTCGTTTGAATCTTTGCAATTGAAATTTGAGGGTTTCTTCCCCAAGGGTTATTGGATTGATTTGTTTGCATCATTAGATAGATCATGTAGAGAGCAATCTATTAAGCTATGTGGCATGATCAGATGATAACTGGAAGGCCATGATCGGAAAATTTGGCGACGACGGCGGCGGAACCTTCCGTCGAATTTTCCGGTTGATTTAGCAATTGTTTGATTGTTTGGTTGCTACAGATAGATTCCTGCATGTATATAGAGGTTACCCTGCTAATTTGGATCCATTCTGGACTGTATTTGTGGTCGCCGAAAAAGCTTAACCGGCGACGGGGACGACCAAATTGCAGAATAGCCCCTATAGTTTGCCCAGATTTGCAGTTTAGTCCCTTCTATTTTAAAAACTTATAAAAAATGGATTTCTGTTTATAAAATTTTTATAAATAATATTCTATTTATATTTAATTTCAGAAATTCATTTTTAATTATTAAAAATTCCAAAAATCAATATTTTAATTCTGAAAATTATTTTTAATTCTAAAATAAATTTGAATTAATTAATTAATTTTAGTTGATAACTAATTAGTTAATTGGTCAATTAGTTCGAATATTAATTGATTAATTGATTTAATTAATTATTAACTAATTTTAATTGATTATTTAATTAGATTTAATTATTTATTTTGATTTAAAAATTCCGAAAAATAGTTTCGATTTTTAAAATATTATTTTAAATTGTTTTCAAGGCTCGATAATTATAATAAAACGATTTTAAAGTCAGATTCGGGTATTCGAACCCTGTTAAATATTTATAAATGATTATGGTACTCATTTTAATTCCGAAAAATATTTAAAAATTCGTATTAAATACCAGAAGAAATTATTTTAACCCCGAACCTTATTTGAAAAATTAGTTTTATCGAATGCCTTGTGTGTTATGCGCTATGTGCTATCTGATTAATGTGTTATATGGCTGTGTGTTTATTGTTTAACTGTCTTAGTCACAACTTTCAATCCGTAAATCGGATTTGGGTGAAATGAAGGGTAGATAAAACCTTATGACGTTTATGTGACGATTAGAATAATACGAGATTGAATATTGATAGATACCTATGATCCCTAGCAGAGTAAGTGATGCGTAGAAAAGAAAGCAATTGACCAGTGAATAGAAGCAAGGCATATAAAGAGTATACAAGTGGTTATTGAATAGAATCATTAGACAAGTACAAGTGAAGTTGGAATCAATTGTGATAAGGCAAGTACTTCTGAACCTTTCTCAAGATATATTGTAAATATTTCTAAACTCTCTCATGACATATTGTTAGTATTCAAAATATTCTGCATTATATTGTAAGTGCTTTGAATCATTCATCCTTGAACCCTAATCACATCATTTGATCTTTGAGCTATAAGCCTTATTCTTTGTAAACCATCCATTGTTGATTTACCATATACTAAACCACACAAATACGATACTACTCCACAAATACATATCCACCATACATCAAACACTGGAACAGAATTACTTGAACATACATACACTTTTATACTCTATCATACTGTTAGAAAATGAATAACACACAAAGGGGGGTGAATGTGTTTTACTATTTTTAAGCTTTTCTTGAATATTTATGGTTGAACAAAGTAAATTGATTCTTGTAGAGAAATGTGTTCATGCAGAATTTAAACTTGCAGAAAAATAAAGAACACAAATCTTCAAAACTTACTTAATTTTATATTAAAATTAAGACTATTTTGCTACAAAATTTCTAGGCTCTTTGTTGATAAAGAGCTTAGCTTCTACTTGAGAGTGTTACAAGAAATCTGATCTAAATTGTTACAACTGACTAAGGACCAGTGTTAACTTTATAACTCAGTTAACTGCTGGTGTACACAGTGGATAATAAAACATGCTATTAGCTTTTCTAAACTGTCACTTATCATTTCTATTTATAGAAAATTATATTTTCCATTTCCGGCTTAGCATATCTTTAGCATCCAGTGTTCACTTTAATCTTCCTCTGTCAGTTAATCTTTGCCATTGATCTTGCACACTCTTCAAGCTGCTTTTTGTAGACTTGTTAATCCAGCTGTTGGATAATTTGTTGATTATTTATCTTGGATATTGAACTGATCTGCAACCTTGTACTTTGAGACTGTACATCGAGATCTCCAGTTTAGATATATAAAATACTTGACATCTCGATAAGTATATAGGCTTATCGAGATCTCTAGCACTCCATATTTAGTTTAGCTTGTAGAGGTCTTCAGCTTGTCGAGATCTCTAGTCTTCACATCTACACTTTGACTTATCGATAAGTCTTAGTTCTCTAGTGGCTTCTTGACTTATCGATATCTCAGAGTTCTCAAGTCAAAATTTACCTTGTCGATATCTCAGAGTTCTCCAGTGAATTTTAACTTATCGATATCTCTAAGTTTTCTAGTGGAACTTGACTTATCGATAACTCAGAGTTCTCTACTGAATGTAGACTTATCGATAACTCTGAGTTCTCTAGTGAAGGAATGACTTGTCGATATCTCCTATCTTCAGTTTTTCAATTTGGCTTGTCGATATCTTCCTGAGTTCTTTAATAGCTTTCCTGACTTCTCGATAAGCCATTCTGGAGTTCTTGAATGACTTCTCTATAACATTAAATTTGTGACTTGTAGAGATCTTGACTTCGAATATTTTTCTCCAAACAGATTTATTCAACTTCAATCTTCTTCAAAATTATTCTGAGGCATGATCTTCTTGATCTTCTTCCCGATAGAATCCTTAGGCTTGATACTATTTCAAGAAAAAGACTCCAGTCTGCTCCTTTGCATTTTTACAAATTTTAAGTGTTATAAGTACAAAATACAAATTAAGATAACAGTACAACTTACTTAGGGTTGACAAGATGTCTTAGTCTTGTTAAAGTGCATGCATTTCTTTTACAATACATACCTTGTAACATCAAAGAACTAAACCTAGTGAAATCATTGTTCATCTAATACCTGATTCTCCTACAGGCTGATAGCCATTCCTCATACATACCTTGATATACCCTTGTGATATTCATGAATTGCATTACACTTTTATACAAATGTTTTATCACTATTGATTATGATCCTGTTTTATTGAATTATATTATTTATCATACTGAACTGTTTAGAATTGGATAGTTTTCTTTATGTGGAACAGATTCGTGGTCGAATTAGGCCAATGTGTGTAATACCCCCAAATCCGGGGTCGGGGATCCGGGTTGTCACGAGTTCCATTTCCCTTAATAACACCCAATCTTAATAATTAATCAACTACTCTGTACTGTGACCCCACAATAAACACACACACCACAAGTTATAGTCTCAGAGATGAACATCCAAAAATAATCACAAGTCATTTTATTCCACAATTATCTGCCAATACACCTTAAAAGGTTTTCTGAATAAATTTACATTTTCTTTGCCATTATTACAATTCATAAATATACATAAATCTGGTACATCGAAAGTTGAAAGCCTAGCCTATTGGTAGTTCCTACCTCAGCTACAACGATATCAACGCCTATAGGAAACTGCGGAACGTTTCCTATCCGCTCGCGAATCGGGAGCTTGGTCATGTTCATCTTTTCTATCTGTTGTTGTGTGATGAAAGAAGAAAGCAAGGGTGAGCAACAAGCCCACCAAAATAATATATATAATGATTTACAGTATATGAGCCTTCTCATAGTACTCATGAAAGTCTTGGTCAAAAGAAATGAACCAAGTTTGATATCTTAATGCGATGAAGTCGCAAAATATTCAGTATATATACATATATACTTTTCAAAATCTTGGAAGTCCTCTTCCATGCATAATATACACAGAGTTCCAGTTTATAACTGTATAAAACTATCGTTGCAAGGTGATCTCATATATCTAACCTTGTCTCAACGTTTTTCTGAAAATCTTTGACATGCATAAGATAATCATTTACTAGATATAAGTTTAAAAGATGAAGTTACAAGATACTCCAATATACTTATATCTTTTCCAAATACTACTTGAACTACCACCGTTCAAGTTATAATTAGTTTCAAAACTTCATCACATAGATGAGACTACAAGACCAGATTTGAATAGATTAAATCTTTAAAATATCATCAAAATAAAATGAAGTTACGAGATACTTTATTTGATGCAAACATCATTTTGAAAACTTGACCCTGCCAACACTCAACAATCGCCCAACCGTAGCCTTTCTATCGAAGTGCTCTGGGTAGTGTTGCAGAAATATCCAATTGGATGATGAAATCATTACGGGAGTTTGCCGTGCCAGGAAGACCACTTACGATGATCAGTCGTAGTAGTACAACCCTACCATTTTCTACATGTAGAGGAGAACCTGTCGGATTTACTTGTCAACCGAACACTGAACTCCTAAGGAATGGACCGCCTTAGCGGAACTTCCAGGCCATTTGGGCCAATATAATAAGGTTGGGCCGGCGCTACTCGACCACTTACACCACTCCTAGTTCAGATGAAATCCATGACTCTGAAACGTAAAGCTCGTCCCCACTTTCCCCAAGTAGAAACTTGTTGATACGGCTCCACCAAGAAGTCGTATCTAGTTGGAAAGGAAAACTCACCGATATTTCCCAGGCGATGCCTGTTAATGGATTAACTTGTTCCAAGAATTTTACTTCCCGAGTGTTGGGTAAGTAATCAAAATTCTTTTATCAAGACAGCAACCTTGTTGCGAATATAAAACACACCACAGAGCCGGATCTCTCAGGTTTTGAGCGAGTATTTAAATCCCCTTCGAAAGGAGGATCTTAAATATAAAAATGAGTTTTGGTATCCGCTCTAACTTTTAAAAATCATTTTGAAGACTCGCAAAACATTTTTAAGAATGTTTGGGGTGATGCTGATTTAACAAAATAAATCAGTCCCAATATATTAGAAAATATCTGAATATTATTATTTAAATAATATTCCCATAAAGAATAATCTTTATAAAAATAATTGAAGTAGAAGTTTTAAAACTTATACTTGAAATGAATATTAAATAACCAAAGATATACCTATACGAAAGTACTATCTTTATTTGAATAATCAAAAGTGAGTTTGATTATCGACACCTTATTCTTTAATAAAATAAAGAATATATCTCAGCAAATAATCGGAGTCATAGATCCTTAAATGAATATTCAAATAATATTCAATAAATAAAATAAGCTGAGTCATAAGCCCTCAAATGAATATTCGAAATAATATTCATTAAATAATAAGCTGAGTCATAAGCACTCGAATGAATATTCGAAATAATATTCATTAAATAATATAAAGTTATCGAATAAACCTTATTCGATTAATAGTTTTGAAAACTATAACCATATATATATATATAAATATATATATATATATATATATATATATAATCTACTCGGGATCCTCGACTCTCGGTTTTAGAAAATGTTTTCACCTTTGGGTCCCTATACTAAGGGTATATGCAAATTACCGCTATTCTCTAGCATAGGTATTATCAACTGAACCAACAGATATATATGGTAAGAATACGAAACAGGCATGCATATGTACCATATCACATGCTACAATATATCGCAAGAATTTGCTAATTTAACCATCATGCATCTATCACAAGATAATGCATATACAAGTGTATACATCACAACAACAGTATAACGGATAGAAAACTTGCCTGAGCGACTGGGGGTTACAATGGCTCGGGACGAGTCTGGTAACCTATAAACAACAAGTAAGTTGGAATTAAACCAAAGTCACTTGTAAATCTATACTTTAACCAAATTAGACTCTAACGCTCGTTTTGCGCTTACTGATTCTCTTAAGTCACTCGAGTACCCTCGGCTCCACCATTTTTAATAAATTACCCATTACGAGTTTTAAAGCAATTCTTTCGCGAGTGCCTTACCAACTGCCTAATCCACTTAACATAATTGTTTCATACTCCAATTAGTCCTTTAAGGTCTTTAACCTATGTTTCAAAGTAAGGCAAGGGGTAATGATTCGTTCGCGAAACGTCGTTACTTAAAACGGCCGTTTCTCCTAAACCATACATCGGAATCAAACGATCCACATATCAAAACGAAGCTCGTAACATGAACTATCTAAACATGGCAATGGTCAAAACCTAGCAGGGAGTTCTCGGGTCCTAATATTATTAACAAAAGCAGTCTAAAGTAAATCGGACATTACGATGGCTATGTTTACGCGATTTCCCAATTTTATACCATTCCAATTCAACCACCAATCAATCCCAATTCATTCATACAATCAACATTCATCCAAAACACACTACAAAAGTCCCAACACCTCAAGTTCTTCCAATTTATGTTATTCTCATCATGAACTTAAACTATACTTAATTCCTTTAACAAATCAACAAGATTCAACATTCATACTACTACCACTCCAACCCAACTCTAAACAAACAAGCTTCATGCTTCACATATACTATATTACTCATAACCATTCCTAAATACTCAAAACTAAAGCTAGGGTTTGGAGATGATATACCTTCCTTGAAGCTTTTAATCAATGAAAGATCCTTGGAATGCCCATGGAATCCTTGATCTATGCTTAAGCTACCTTGAACTTTCATAAAAATCAAGAAAACCAAAGTTATTTCTTGAAGGTTACTATTCACCATCTTCTTCCTTAATTTATTGGAAGAGATTGTGAAGGAATTAGAAGTTTAAACTTATAGGATATCCATATCTATGTACAAGGAACCTTAGATAATTACCTTGTGATTTAACAATGCTTGGAACTTGATTTTTTTGATTTTTCTTCCTTTGAAAAAGAAGAAAAGCCGAGAGCAAGATGATGAGAATGAAATGATTTTGTGTTTTTTGATTTGTTTGGCTTAGCTTGGTTGTTTTTTTGTTTTGTTTTTGGTTAATTACCTAATTAACCTTGATTTTGTGTGGTTATCATTCAACCACACTTCCTCCCCCCATGTCATGCTTACATCATCAAGTGATGTCACCCTCCCTCCTTTGTCCTCTTCCTATTGGTTTGATGACATCATCCCCACTAATCCCTTTTATTAGCTTCTAATTGTTTGCCTAATGACCGCCGATCTGTTATATGGTTCGTTTAACTTTCGTTTTCGTTTATCGTTTGAGGGATCATACCCGGGATCTTATTACTTGGGTTTCCTTAACCTTTCTCAATACATTATATTCCTTTTATGATCCTCTCTTATAATCCTTTAATTTAAATCCTTTTTATCCTGTTACCTTATACTCAATTCTTTCCGTATCTAGTGGATTTCTGGGAAAAATCAAAGTGTTCGGAATTGGATTCTGACGATCTTTACATACACTTATATACCACATAGAGTAATAATAATATCCCAGAAGATCAATAACAGAACCCCTACATAGTGTGGCATGAAAGGTTTTCTTATTCAGCATAATCTGCAAAATCACTATTCATAAGGGTTTCAAAAATTTCCAAAAATTGGGGTTATTACAATGTGTGCCTTTGGATCCTGTTTAAAGAGAAGAGTTATGTACCTTGCTTGGGGTTAGTGCGTGAATGATCAGCAACCTAACCATGATTTTAAAATTTAAAATAAATATCCTATTCTAATGTTTGTTTAACTAGAAACTTGAATCCTCTGAATCATTTCAATTGATCACTGTTTAACCTCAGTTACTGTTACTATGACTTGCAGGTGCTAGTTAGCTCACTCTTGCAAATCTGTTTATGTATTCTACAGTTAAAAAGGAAATGATTGTTAGCGAGGTTTCCCAGTCCAATGTGTGAGTTAGGATTCCCATACGAGTTGGATCAAGCTAGCAGAAGCTTTATATTGTAGTTGAGCTACGCAAGATTGTAAGAAAAATTTACATTATCAGTTGTAAGTTAAATTAGTTGAGATTTGGTACGATGTAATAAAAGTTAAGGTTGTGGCTTGTTTTCATACTTTGACATGTTCCGGTCTGTGGTTGTGTAAAGTAAGGTCTTTGCCTATAATATTTCATATACAGGTTTATATATTGTGTGTGTATATTGTGGATCCCAAACTTCTGACTCGGGTTTGGAGGGCGTCACAGTTATGCCTGAGAGTACAATACAAATCATTACTGAAGATCAAGAGTTGGTTAAGGGCATAAAAAATTTCAAGAGGTTTTATACATGTTTTGGTCCAATTAAAAAATGATTTAGAAGTGGGTGTAGACGATTTGTGGGACTAGATGGCTGCCACATGAATGAGCCTTGTGGAGGGAAACTACTAGCTACTGTGGGTACCGATGACAATGATGAAATGTACCCCTCATAGGATGGTGTGTAGTTGAAGCTGACAACAATAATAGTTGGAATTGATTTTTATCAAATATCAGATGTGATCTTGGAATTAAAAATGATGGAGCCTTCACCCTTATCAGTGATATGTAAAAAGTACCACTTAACTGACTTTACCTTTAACTTTTAATAATGCTCCAACTTTAACTTATACTAACATACTCACATGGATTTTATTAGTCTCTTACAATGCAACAAGAATTACAGAAGGGGGGTTGAATGGAATTCTTGAACCTTTTTCTCAAATTATAAAATGTTCTATCTTAATAATATATAAGTGTTTGATTTGCAAAGTGCGGAATAAGATGTTAGTAAAATCAAAATACAAGTAATTAAAAACACAAGTCTTTAAAAAAACTTTCTGGTGGATTTGAATGTATCCACCAGAGATATATATTGTATGTTAGATATATTTGATAATGTCATGTGTAATATGATTTGTGTTTAGTTTTCAGATCTTACTTAACATGACAAATTAGTACTTAACTAGAAATCATCACTTATACTGAAGACAAAACTTAAGATATCAGAACTTAAGTTATCAGAACTTAAGTGATCAGAAGATATTTATCAGGAGATAATATCAGGACTTAAGATGACTTTTAGATAAGGCAGGTGGCTGATTGAAAGGAAAGAAGATCGAGACTAAGACAGAAATAAATATGAATGAAGAAGGAATTCTATGAAGAATAGAATACTTGGAAGAAAAGATAACTGGTTGATATATTTTAGGAAGCAGAATTATATTCCATATCAATTAGAATTTATCTTGTAACTGTGTAGTATATAAACACAGGCATAGAGTTTACACTATAAGTGTTACGATTATCGAAGTTATTATTCTTTGTAACTCTAGCAGCTCTCGTGATAATTTATTCATCACTGAGAGAGGACAGTTCCATATTGTAACAGAGTTTATTGTGTTGAATAAAATCTGTTTTCTGTTACTTGAGTTCTTATATTCGATTTGATTATGCTAAACACTGTATTCAACCCCCTTCTATAGTGTGTGTGACCTAACAAGTGGTAGCAGAGCTATCTGTTAACACACAAACAGTTTAGGATCCAAAAATAATCATGTCTGAAGAAGAAAATCCAACCAAGCCCACCAAAACTGAAGAACCTCCAAAAACCATAACTCATAGTCGATATGAGACTATAAGAGTTCCCATGTTGAAACCTTCTGAGTATTCCATATGGAAAGTGAAGATGGCTATGTTTCTGGAAGCTACAGATCCAGAATATCTCGACAGGATTTATGAAGGACCACATATGCCAACCAAACTCTCTGTGGAAGTTGCAGGTCAGCCAGCAAAGTCTGTACCAAAGGAGAAAAGTGATTACACTACTGAAGATATCTCATCGATTGCAAAGGATGCAAATGTAAGACACTTGCTGCATAGTGCCATTGATAATGTCATGTCAAACAGGGTAATTCAATGCAAGACTGCAAAGGAGATATGGGATGCTTTGGAGACAAGGTGTCAGGGAACTGATGCAATCAAGAAGAACAGGAAGACGATACTCACTCAAGAGTATGAGCACTTTGACTCAAAGCCTGATGAGTCATTAACTGATTTATATGACAGATTTGTCAAACTCTTGAATGATTTGTCACTAGTTGACAAAGAGTATGATATTGAAGATTCAAATCTTAAATTCCTGTTAGCTCTTCCTGAAAGATGGGATTTGAAGGCCACAATAATAAGAGACAATTATGCCCTTGAGGAAACAACTCTTGATGAAATTTATGGGATGCTCAAGACTCACGAACTTGAGATGGAACAAAGAAGCAAGAGGAATGGAAGAAAGTCAAGGACAGTTGCTTTTGTGGCTGAGGAGGAAATTCCCAAAGAAGCTGCCTCAAAGAAAGGCAAGGGCAAGGCTCTCATCACAAAGTCTGATACTGAGTCATCAAGTTCTGATAGTGATGATGACTCAGAAACTGAAAGTATATCTGAGATAGACCCTGATGAAGAGATAAAAAAAGCTGTGTGCTCTTATGGTGAAAGGGATCACAAAGATTGCATACAGGAAATTCAGGAGAGGAAAGAAGTTTTCCAGGAAAGATGCAAGTTTTGATAAGAAAGGTTTCAGAAAATCTGAAGGCAAAGGAGAAAAGTCTGACAGAGGAGATTACTCAAATGTTAAATGCTACAACTGTGGTGAGAAATGCCACATATCTCCAGATTGCAGAAGAGAGAAAAGTGACAAAGGCAAGGCTCTTGTCACAAAGAAGAAAAGCTGGTCAGATGCTTCAGATTCTGAGGATGAGGAAAACTATGCCTTGATGGCAAATGCTGATAGCAGTTCTGATACTGCTGACTTAAAGGTACCTCAAACTACTTATGCCTTTCATACTGATGATATTAATGAGTTGAGAAGATATCTTAAAATCATGTTCATTAGTTATAAAGATCAAACTTTAACATGTGAACGATTAACTTCTGAAAATCTTTCTTATAAAAAGAGGAATGATTATTTAGAAAAAGAGTTAGTCATGTTCCATCAAACTCAGAAAGATAGAGATGATGCCTTTTATGTTAGGGATGAAGTGTTAAAAATGAATGAATCTCTAAAAACTGAGTTAGAAAAGGAAAGAGAGATTATCAGGACTTGGACTAACTCTGGTAAAGCAACTCAGTATATTCTTAGAAGTGGAAACTGGAAAGAGGGCTTAGGTTATGGAGATGATAAGAATAGTAAGAGAACTGTAGAAACTGAGCCTATAGTTGTTAAACAAAAACCAAAGGTAAATCCTATTAAGTTTGTAACTGCAAAGTCTGATATTGAGAAATCAGAAGTTAAGGAGAAAGTAACTTCTGACAAACCTAAATAGGATAAGCCAACTGAAGTTAACATAAGCTTAATGACTAAGAAGCGGCTTAAGCATAAGCTGAAAGATGTTAAATATGTAAACAAGGTAAAGCCACCTAGGAAAAATAGGAATGGAAAGGAAGGTGTGAACAAAAGTAACAATTATAAGCCTGTTCCTAATGCTCCTAGAAAAAAATGTCATAACTGTGGAAATTTCTTTTTGCAGGAAGAATAAGAATATAAGCTCCTTACCTTCAAAATCAGGAGTTAAGAGTCAGTCTGTTAGATATAAGCCACAAAATCCTTGTTTTCATTGTGGTAGTTTATGGAATTCCATTTATACTTGTAAGGAATATCATAGTTTGTACTATGATTACTATCAAATAAAACCTTCTTTAAAGAAATTTAACATTATTCCTTCTAGTATAAGTTCTGATGCAAAGTCTGATATTGCAAATTCTGATAAGAAAACTGTTAACATAAACTCTGATGCTAAATCCGCTGCAAATGTTAACAAACTTGAAAAGGCCAAAGGATCCAAGCAAGTCTGGGTCCTTAAAACTAATCATTAGTGGTCTTTGTGATTGCAGGGCAACATGGTGAACATCCTAGTTCTGGACAGTGGATGTTCAGGACATATGACTGGAAATAAAGCCCTGCTATCAGACTTTGTGGAGAAAGCTGGCCCAGGTGTTTCTTATGGAGATGGAAACATTGGAAAAACTCTGGGATATGGCAATATCAATCTTGGGAATGTCATCATTGAAAAAGTAGCTCTGGTCTCAGGACTTAAACACAATCTGCTGAGTGTGAGTCAAATCTGTGATAGAGGTTATCATGTGGATTTCTTTGCAGAACACTGTGAAGTTGTAAGCAATTCTACAGGCAAAGTTGTTCTGAAAGGATACAGTCATGGTAACATTTATGAAGCCAAGATTTTAACAAGTACTGATGGTTCTACAATCTGTCTATTGAGTAGAGCATCAATTGGAGAAAGCTGGGATTGGCACAAGAAACTATCTCATTTAAATTTTAACAATATAAATGAACTAGTCAAGAAAGATCTTGTGAGAGGACTTCCAAAATCAGTATTTGCACCTGATGGCCTTTGTGATTCATGTCAGAAGGCAAAACAAAGAAAATATTCATTCAAGAGCAAGACTGAATCATCAATTCTTGAGCCTTATCTCCTACTACATGTTGATCTATTTGGTCCAGTGAATGTCATGTTTATTACAAAGAAGAAATATGCTATGGTCATAGTGGATGAGTTCACCAGATACATATGGGTGTATTTCTTACACACAAAAAGTGAAACTGCATCTATCTTGATTGATCATGTCAAACAACTGGATAAATTGGTCAAAGATTCTGTGAAGATCATAAGAAGTGATAATGGCACTGAGTTCAAGAACTTGATCATGGAAGAGTTCTGCAAAAACCATGGAATAAAGCAGGAATTTTCTGCTCCTGGAACTCCACAGCAAAATGGAGTTGTTGAAAGAAAGAATAGAACTCTTATTGAAGCTGCACGAACTATGCTTGATGAAGCAAAGTTGCCAACCTACTTTTGGGCTGAAGCTGTGTAGACTGCTTGTTTTACTCAGAATTCAACACTTATCAATAAGCATGGAAAAATACCATATGAGATGGTGAAGAAAAAGAAGCCAAATCTGAAGTATTTTCATGTATTTGGATGCAAGTGTTTTGTTCTTAAGACTTATCCCGAACAACTATCCAAATTTGATCTAAAAGATGATGAAGGAATTTTTGTTGGATATCCACTTTCTACAAAAGCCTTCAGAGTCTATAATTTAAGAACAAGGGTTATCATAGAATCTATCAATGTCTCTTTTGTTGATAAGAAGATTACTGGACTTGAAGATTTCAATGATCATGATCAGCTGAGATTCGAAAATGAAGTTTTTAATTCTGATTCTGTAAATCCTGACAATCTAAATCCTGATACTACAAACTCTGTTGGATTAAACTCCGATGTTATTGAAACTGTGGTGACTACGCCTAAGGAAAATGCACATGTGCAGGGGAGCATACTGAAGATCCAACCATATCTCAAGAAGCATCAGAACCTACAACAGGCTCTTCAAGTTCTGATGGGCCATGTTCTGATAATTCTGGAAACTCATGTTCTAATATTTCTGGAAACTCAAATAATGAAGGATCCAAATCAGAGAGTATAATTTCAGGGGGGAGCATCAGAAAATGTTGATGGAGACAACATGAATCATGGGGGAGCATCCAGTTCTAGAGAAAACCTTCCATCTGCAAGGAAGTGGACTAAAGCACATACACCTGACTTAATTATTGGAAATCCTGATGCAGGTATCAAAACTAGAACAGCTACATCAAATGAATGTCTTTATCATTCGTTTCTTTCTCAGACTGAACCAAAGAAAGTGGAAGAAGCTCTTCAAGATGCTGATTGGGTGCAAGCAATGCAGGAAGAGTTAAATAAATTTGAAAGAAATAAAGTCTGGACCCTAGTGCCAAGACCAAAAAACAGGTCTATTGTTGGCACAAAGTGGGTGTTTAGAAACAAAACTGACAGTGATGGCATAATTACAAGAAACAAAGCAAGGTTGGTTACAAAAGGATACTCTCAACAGGAGGGAATTGATTATGATGAAACATTTGCACCAGTTGCTAGATTGGAAGCTATAAGGATATTTTTGGCTTATGCTGGTCACAAGAAGTTTAAAGTCTTTCAAATGGATGTGAAAATTGCTTTTCTTAATGGAGAATTGGGAGAGGAAGTATATGTTGAACAACCTCCAGGCTTTGTAGATCCCAAATTTCCAAATCATATCTACAGGCTTGATAAAGCACTTTATGGCCTTAACCAAGCTCCAAGAGCATGGTATGAGACTTTAGCTCAGTTTCTTATGGAAAGTGGATTTAATAGAGGAAATATTGACAAAACACTGTTCTACCTCAACCATGGAAAGGACTTACTTTTGGTGCAAATATATGTTAATGATATCATTTTTGGTTCTATAAATGACAGACTTTGTAAGAAGTTTGCCAAGCTGATGCAGTCAAGATATCAAATGAGTATGATGGGAGAACTTAACTATTTTCTGGGCCTTCAAGTCAAGCAAAATGAAGAAGGGACTTTTATTTGTCAATCTAAGTACACCAAAAATTTGTTGAAGAAATTTGGAATGCAAGATTGTTCAAGTGCATCAACTCCTATGGCCACTGCAACAAAATTGGATAAAGATACTGGTAAATCAGTAGATATTACTGATTACAGAGGTATGATTGGCTCTCTACTCTATCTAACTGCAAGTAGACCTGATATCATGTATGCTACATGTCTTTGTGCAAGATTTCAAGCAGATCCAAGAGAACCTCACTTAACAGTTGTGAAAAGAATTTTCAAGTACCTTAAGGGTACAGCTGATCTGGGATTGTGGTATCCTAGAGAATCAGACTTTAAGCTAATAGGTTACTCAGATGCAGATTTTGCAGGATGCAAAATTGACAGGAAAAGCACAAGTGGAAGCTGCCAATTTCTTGGAGGCAGATTGGTTTCTTGGTTTAGCAAGAAACAGAAGTCAATTTCCACATCAACTGCAGAAGTAGAATACATTGCTGCAGGAAGCTGTTGTGCACAGATTCTTTGGATGAAGAATCAGTTACTGGATTATGGGTTAGAATTTTCTAAAATCCCTATTTACTGTGATAATCAAAGTGCTATTGCTATGACAGGTAATCCAGTTCAACACTCAATGACAAAGCACATCAGCATTAGGTACCATTTCATAAGGGAACATGTGGATGAAGGTACAGTGGAATTGCATTTTGTTCCAACAGATCAACAACTAGCAGATATCTTCATAAAACCATTGTGTAAAGCTACTTTTACAATATTGGTAAATGAACTTGGAATGGTTTCAGGTTCTTTCTCTAAATCTGCTTAGTTTATGTTCTGATACATCAGACTTCATGATCAATATTTACAGATATTACTATCTTTGTGTATTCTGTGCTTATTTAGAAATTTTCTAAGTGCTGATTGTTGTCTGATGTGAATTTCTAAACTCTGATAGTGATATGAATGTTTATGTGACTATTCAATCCAATGAGGATAATCGTGCTAGATGCTGAACTAGTAGTCTTTAATATACTAAAGATCACATGTTTGAAGTAATTGTTTATGTGGAAATCTTTTAACACAAGCAAATTCTGATATTGAGCTTAGTTAAGTTTACTTTGTGTATCTTATTACTAAGTCAAAAACTAGAATAGTGCTTTTTATATGTTAAGTTCTGATGTTAGTAAATCTGGTGGATGAACTAAGTGCTGATAAGCCTCACTTATCAAAAGAAAAAGAAAAGAAAAGAAATAAAAATCAGGCACTCCTTTGAGATCTAGAGTAAAAATGTGGAAGGGAAGACCCAAGTGCATTACTGGTATTAAGTAATATGCATTAGAAAAGAAAAATAAAAATTTTCTTGGTGACTTTTCACACTCTATGATTATTGGAGAAATACTCTGATAACAGCATAAATTCTGATAAGCAGTCATGACTCACTTACACTGAGAAGCCACTGTAAAATAGAATTTCAAAAGATGCATAAAATAAGCACAAAACAGTTGAGGTGGACTCATACATGAACTCATTCAATAGTAGGCTTTAGAATAATGACAGATTTTGAGCAAAGTTCTTAGTTATGCCTTATTCATAAGATGTACTGAAGTGAATCAGACTTTACTCTTTGTCTGATATTTAGCTTAATGCAAACACTTACACTCCATATGAATGATGAAAATTACTGTGGTGATCAATGTTATTTTAGATGAACAGTCTATGTGTTAGATTGCATAAATTATGAGGACAAGTTCTGATGGAAGTTTTGATGATTAAGTTTTGATGAAAACATATCAGTATTTGTGTGAAGAATTACAGGAATACACATTCACTTTTTGAGTTAAGGAGCCATATTCTGATGACTTTTAAATCCTTATAATAATCAAGTTTTGATGCTGACGTGGCAGTATTTATTTACTTGGTTTATTTTTGGTCATTACATGAACGATAATATTTTTACAGAATATTGGTTAATGTGAGATAAAATAGTCATAATCATTATGGTTTAGTGGTTAATGTGTATGTCCTGAAAAACTGCATGTGCACGAAATGGCACCGAAAGACGTAATTTTTGATGGAGCTAAGTTTGTTCCTAATAACTTCTCCGCTATTCTTAGCAAGTCAGAAGCCCCATCAGAACTTCACTTTATTCAGGACTTTCTTCCTAGTTCTGATATTGGGTACGCTCTGACCGAACCTGAAGCAGTCTCTGGTACTCAAGTACTAGAAAAGCGGAGTATATGATGATGGTGGTGGTCAAGGGTTCCCAAGTATTATTTTTTCATCAGGGGAGGATGAGCATGTCATGACATTGGCTACGGTTCGACAAGCACTGCAGCTGCCTGAGAACTGTGTTTATTCTACTGTTGAAGAGCCAGTTCTTCAAAACATGATGGCCGGTCTGGGGTATGAGAGGACATTGGCTAAGCTGGGTCAGTTGAAGAGATCCTACATAAGGAGGGATTGAAATTTCTTCTTTGACTGCATAACCAAGGCTTTTGCAAACAAATGTTCTAATTTCGATGCAATTCCCATATTTAGCCAACAAATCGGGTATGCTCTCATAAATCAAATTGATTTTGATTATGCAAGTGCTGTCTTAGGTTTTATTGGGTATAGAATGACAGAAGATAGAAATACTATTTATTTTGCTAGATTCTGTCAGCTTATCTATAGTTTTTGTTGTGATAATAAGCCCCAATCTGCTAGTGAATTAATTTCATCATTCAGACTAGCTTAAAGAGCTTTTAATGACTTATTATCTACTGATAATAAGAAGGTTGTGTTAAGACCCCTCCTAGTTCCTTTATCTGTCGAACAAGCCTTAATAACCTACGATCCAGTTAAATATACTAAACTATATCCTGATGTTTAACCATCCGAACCTCATCCATCAGTACCTACCACCTCTACACAAACACCTCAAACTTCTCAACCTCAACCTTCAGATCCTATAGTGCAGCCTTCATCTTCAAAACTCAAGAGGACTAAGAAAGTACCTCAGACTCAACAGAAGAGAAGGAAAATTATTTTGCGAGATGAATCAGATGCTGAGGAACAGGTTCTAATATCAGAACCTGTTGTTGTAGAAGCTGAGAAGGTTTCTTCTCAGAAAGATACTGTAACTGGGAGTTCTAGGCCCCTCAAAATGCTTAGAAAGTTAAATTCTGATGATAAAGCTCCTACAATGTCTCCACCTTTGAAGAAGTTAAAGAAACATAGAGCTTACAGGGACATAGTTGAGTCAGATTCAGATGTAGTGGAAGCAGCTAAGGAAGGGGATCAAGAATCTCTGATCTCAATAGAATCAGTTGTTATTGAATCACTTCCTTCTGCACAACCAGAAACTGCACAACCAGAAACTGCTCAAGCTAAAATACCTACACCTCCTATGTCACCTATAGTTGATCCAGTACATACTGAAGAACCAGGTACAAGTGCTAAAATTGATATTCATAACTTAATTGTGCCTGAGGTTTTGTACTTGGAAGCTCCACCAATTCAACTCACTCCACCAACAACATCAATTTTGGATGTTGATCAGAACCTGAATGCATATCAGAATTTAGAGGATAATGTTGAAGCCTCTATAGCCTCACATACTGCTGTTTTACCAGAGGATGCTGATACTGCAGGATCTACAAGTTCTGATGCTGCTAATGAAGAAATTACTGGTGAAGCTGCTACTAATTTAGATGCTGATGCAGCTGGTCCATCTGGATATGCACCTCAACAAACAATTACTAAAGATGATTTAGTTAAGAAGTTTGTTATAGAGGAATCACCGGTACCTTGGAGTGAAACTACTAGAGGAAAGGAGTGGACTAAGGAATGGAACACAGTTAGTTTTGTTCCTTCTGAAAAGATTCTTGTTGAGCATCTTGCAAAAGCTGATGAAATGCTGATGAATGATGATTTCAAGGCACAGCTGCGAGTTACTGCATTGAGTACAAGGAACCTTCAAGGTCAACACTCAATAACTCATGACAAGGTGAACAAAATTCAGGAAGCTCTAATCCAGCAAGATATGAATGTGAAACTTGAAAAGAACAGATTTTTCAAGCCAGCCTTTGACAGAATTGCCTATATTGAGAAAACTCAGGAGAAGCAACAAACTCAAATTGAAGAAATTCTGAAGAATCAAGCTTCTCACCAAAGTCAACTCAATGAGATCCAATCCTCAGTGGAATTGCTTGTCTCTCTTCTTTTACCTGCTAATGCCAAAAAGGGGGAGAAAGTGATTAAGTCCAAATGTAAATCTATTCAGACACTAAAAGGAAAGGATGATGGAAATGATGACCATGGAAACTCTGATAAGGGTAGAGGTCAAGGTCAAGGAAAAGGATTTTCATCAAGTAAAGCTAGAATTACAAGTCAAGGAATAAGTTCTGATACTGGGAGAAGAATAAGTTCTGATACTGGTAAAACGATAAGTTCTGGTGAACATCTGGAACTTGATGAAGAAATTTCAAGGGAGTTATTTCTTAAAGAAAATCCAGGAATGGACATTGAGAGTCTAAAGGAAGAAGAAGCTAGACTCAAAGCAGAAGGTGTCGAGACAAAATCTAAAACTTCTGTTGTTGAAAAGAAATTTCCAAAACCTAAGGGTATTGTGATAAAGGAAAGAACAAATTCTGAGGCAATCAAAGCCAAATCACAAATGGAAATTGATCCAAGGTCCAAGGGCAAAGAAAAAGTTGATGAACCTGTAAAGGTTTATATGCCAGTAATAATTGAAGAAATAACTGATGATAAAGAAGATGCTAGTCTTACTCTGATTTCAAAGAAGATTTCTCAAACAACCTCTGATATGGCTCATGTTGTTCAGAGTCAAGATGTAGTAAGTTCTGATATGACAGTGAAGCTAGCAACCTCTAACATAGCTCAAGTTGGCTTGATATCAGAAGATAAGGAAAAGGAAACCTCTGACATTGCTCACGTTAAACCTTCAAAGATACTCCTACCAGGATTCACCAAAGCTAAACATGCTCAACCTTTGAAGACCGCAACTAGTGGTTTTGAAGCAAGAGTTGTTACAGGAAAGGAAGCAAGAGATAAATCTGGATTGGGTAGTTCTGATGAAAGAAGAATACATAACACTACCAATGATCCAACTTCCTTAAGTGAACCAGGTGTTGGAACAACTCCTGAAAGATTGAATCGACTTGAATCTGTACAAATGATTTACCATACCTTTCTAAAAGAACATATCTTGTTATATTTTATGACAGATGAAAGGGTATACCAGATTAAGCAGAATGCTATACCACTGAAGTATTTTGAGGAACTGGAACATGTTCTATTTCTACTTCAAGTGAAAGACAGATTAACAGATAGTGCTGCAGGATATTTAAAGTCTCAAATTCAAAGACAGAAGAAACTTTATTCTGTAAAGTCTGACAGCACATACTGTCCCAAGTACAGAGATCACAAAGGTGATATTGTCGATATGAAGCCTAACTCTGCTAAGATTATAACTACTTTTCTGGGTTATAAAGTTGTGGAATTCAATCTAGAGTCTGACAAGGCATATCTGATTAGACTAGATCAGGAGATAAGAAAAGCTAAGATAAATGATCTCAGAGCAGTTATTTTTCAAACTGGAGAAGATACAGCTGAATTGATAAATGCTAAAAGGAGGATGGGTAATGAACTTGAATATGCTGAGAGATGTTTGTTGAAGAACTATCTCAGAACAACTCCTAATATCAAAGAGATTAGAAATTGAAGCCAAGTCAAAGATCTACAACTGCTTAAATTCTGAAGTGTATACAGACTGAAGCTGTTATCAGAAGTTAAAGATGGTAAATATGAAAGGATTGTAAGTTGTAGTTATCTAGTCAAATTCTCATGCATTTGTACTTAATATTTTTGACATCATCAAATATCTGTTGAACTTATATATTATGCTAATTTACAAGTTGGGGGAGATTTTTAGATATATTTGATAATGTCATGTGTAATATGATTTGTGTTTAGTTTTCAGATCTTACTTAACAGGACAAATCAGTACTTAACTGGAAATCAGCACTTATACTGAAGACAGAACTTAAGATATCAGAACTTAAGTTATCAGAACTTAAGTGATCAGAAGATATTTGTCAGGAGATAATATCAGGACTTAAGATGACTTTCAGATAAGAAAGGCGGCTGATTGAAAGGAAAGAAGATCGAGACTAAGACAGAAATAAATATGCATGATGAAGGAATTCTATGAAGAATAGAATACTTAGAAGAAAAGATAACTGGTTGATATATTTTAGGAAGCAGAATTATATTCCATATCAATTAGAATTTATCTTATAACTGTATAGTATATAAACACAGGCATAGAGTTGTTGGATTATTAACGCAGCGGGGGCATGGTAAAACTCTTTTACACATACAAAATCCAAATAAAAGCATATAAATCGTGAATAAAAATTCGAGGGATCGAATCTAACCTTTAAAAATAATTCGGAGACAACGATTAGAGATCCTTAGCAGTTGCTCCTCAAGTGTGAAGCACTCCACCGGTATCCACCAAGAAAACGATGTTAAGGAGGAGGAAGGAGGTGGAGAGAATTGGGTTTTCCAAACTTTTTGGGTTTTCGGGTTAGATGTGGGTTCGAATAAAATAGGGTCTATAATAGTGTATTTATAGGCAAAATTTTCAGCTGAAATTTTCCCATAAATATTATTATTATTATCCCATTTATTATTCTCATTAATAATTAAAACACCTTTTAATCATTAATCCTTTTTCTAAACACTTTAAAAATAATTCTCTCTCTTGATTTAATTTCCAAAAATTAAATCCTTTAATTAATAATATTAAGAACTTTTCTTAATTAATTTATAATCAATTAAATCTCATTTAATCAATTATTAAATTTTCCAATTAATTATTTATTTCACAAATAAATAATTATTAGCCATTATTAATTAATTCCTCCACCATTAAATCATTCTCTTTTTATGGTGTGACCCTGTAGGTTCAATATTAAGCCGGTAGTAGAAATAAATAATAATAAAACTATTTTATCATTATTTATATAAATTCTCTAATTTATTAAATATGATTGATTAATTAATCACATTTATTCTACATCGTGAGTGATGCTTCTCAACATATCGCGACTATCCGGATAATATGAATTCACTGCTTAGAATACCAAGAACCTGTCAGTGAATAGTTACCGTACAATAAACTCCTTCTACCCTACAATGTCCCGATTAAATACAAGGCATGGATCTCGTGTCAAGCCTATCTAATTCAATCACTTGCTTACCATTTACTATGCGTAGTTCTATGCAAATTAGAAACTCCTTTCTAATTTCATTTACTCTGGCCAGAGATTCCTGAACTAGCATAAGTGGATCAGCCTTGAACATTCGCTTCCTTCACTGGAAGGGGTAGATCCTTTATTGATCATACACTATCTTCGTGTACAAATTCCTATACCCAGAAGAGCCCTAATAATTGTCCCTGGAGACTAAGAACTAAACCAAAGCATAGTTCAGCGTACACAAGATGACTATGATGACCTCAAATCCAAGGATACTTGTACAACTATCACTAAGCGAACAACTGCTGACACGTGAGTGAACTCCATCAGTTGTTCAGCTGGGCGAGTCATGTTCAGTGAACTTATTCTATAATAAGCACCTACATACTAGCTATAGTGTCACCACACAAATGTCTATAAGAACATACATCCTTCATAATGAAGCAAGCATAGTATGTACCGATCTTTGCGGATTATTAATTACCAGTTAGTAATTCTATGACCAGGAACTATTTAAGTTTAGAGTTATCATCTTTTTAGGTCTCACTATTATGATCTCATCATAATCCATAAAAAGCTTTACTCTAAACTATGGTATATCTTATTTAAACACTTAAATAGATAAAGCCCGTAATAAAAACAAAACAAGTCTTTATTAATATCAATGAAATCAAAACAGATTACATAAAAGTTATTCCTAAATCCTTATACATGATTGGACTTAGGACATATTCCTTTCAATCTCCCACTTGTACTAAAGCCAATCACTCTAGTATCTAATACCCATCTCATCTTTATGACGATCAAAGTGACTTTCAAAAAGTAGCTTTGTGAGTGGGTCTGCTATGTTGTTATGTGTGTCAACTCTAATTCAATACAATACAAGAAATGTTACCGCGCTCCAACTAACCCTTTTGTAAACCCATGGTTCATCTTCGTTTTTGATAAAATCAAACTCTTTGATTGTCTCATCAAAACGAATGTTCCATCTTTCGAGAAGCCTGCTTTAAACCACATATGGTTCACAGCAGCTTACACACTAGGTTTTCATTTCTCTTGGAAAGAAAATCATCTGGCTAATTGCCAGATCTCATAGTCGTAGTAAGCAGCATTCGCAAGCAAAATCCGAACTGATTTTAACAGGGCTACAGGTAAAAGGTTTCATCAAAGTCAATCCATTGCCTTTGTTTGAATTCTTTTGCCACAAGCCTGACCTTAAAGGTCTCCACCTGGCCATCTGCTCTAATCATTCTTTTGTATCCCGTATACATAGATTTCTTTCCGGATTTCATGGCACTATGCCATTTCTCTGAGTCAACACTACTCATAGCCTCATTATAGGTCACAGGGTCGTCATCATCAATGATCGACAACTCATTGTCATTCTCAATGACAAGGCCATAATACCTCTCAGGTTGGGGAGACACTTTCCCTGATCTATGAATGGGCTGTTCCACAAAAGGTTATTCAGTCAGAACAGGTGTTTCCACTTGATCCGTAGTAGTTTGTGCTTCTTGAACTTCATCAAGTTCAATTTTTCTCCCACTGTTTCCTTCAAGGATAAACTCCTTTTCCAAGAAGGTAGCATGTCTGGATACAAACACCCGATGATCGGTGTAAAAGTAATACCCTAAAGTCTCTTTAGGATATCCCACAAAACTATATTTTACGGATCGATATTCCAGCTTATTTGGGTCAACTTACTTGACATAAGCTGGACATCCCCAAATCTTAACGTGTTTAAGACTCAGTTTCCTTTCTTTCCATATCTCATACGGAGTTTGAGGAACAGATTTGGAAAGCACCTTATTCAGTAAATATGCTGAGGTTTCCAATGCATAACCCTATAGGAATACTGGAAGATTTGCATAGCTCATCATGGACCGAACTATGTCTAACAAAGTTCGATTTCTCCTTTCAGATACCAATCTGGAAGAGTCCACTGGGAGACTATACCATTTACTTTGAGATAATCTAGAAATACTCCATTAAAGTATTCACCACCTCGATCTGATCGAAGAGTTATAATACTATGTTTGGTTGTTTCTCCACTTCATACTTATACTCTTTGAACTTTTCAAAGGCTTCAGACTTGTGTTTCATCAAACACATATTCGAATCTAGATCTATCATCTATGAAAGTAATGAAGTATGAAAATCCACCCATGGCATGCGTAGACATTGGTCCACATACATCTGTGTGTACCATTCCTAGCAAATCTGCAGCCCTCTCTCCATGTCCACTAAATGGAGACTACAGTGCCACTATGAAGTGAGATTTTCATCATCCCTTTTCTTTTATTAGTTTGTTCAATCTGAAGTAAATTATGTCATATATATACAGACCATTATTTAAAGTACCACGTCCATAAAGAATATTATCTCTAAGAATAGAACATTCATTATTCTCTATAATAAATGAAAATCCAGCCAAGTCTAACTTGGGAATAATATTCCTCACAATAGAGGGAACAAAATAACAATTATTTCAAACAATAGTCTTGCCTGTAGGCCTATGTAAATGAAACGATTCTACATCTACAGCAGCAACTCTTGCTCCATTTCCATCAGTAGAATCACCTCCTCTTCCTCAAGAGTCCTACTTCTCCTTGGTCCCTGCAACAATTGCAGATATGAGAACCACAGGTGGTATCTAATACCCAAGTAGAAATGACATATTCACTTCTATCATGGACATACCTGAATCAGAAGCGGTAGTCTCACTACCCTTCTTCTTCAATTCTGCAAGGTAAAACTTACAGTTCCTCTTCCAGTGCCCCACCTTGTTACAGTGAAAGCAAACAACTTTGCTCTTGGGGTCTTCAGCTTTTGGTGGAACCGGCATTTTCTCACCTACTTTCTTCTTCTTAGAAGAGTTCCTCTTCCTTTTCTTAGGATTGGAACCTTCACCAATTAGAAGAACATAACTCTTCTTAGGGGGAAAATTCGATTCCGCAGTCTTCAACATGTTGTGGAGTTCAGGCAGGCTGACATCCAACTTATTCATGTGAAAGTTCACAACAAACTGCGAGAACGAACTCGAAAGCGATTGCAAGACCAAGTCTTGGCTCAGCTCCCCATCCATGGCAAAACCAAGTTGTCCAAGACGTTCAATCAAATTGATCATCTTAAGTACATGGTCATTCACAGATGATCCCTCAGACATCCTACAACCCAACAGCTACTTCGATATCTCATATCGAGCTGTCCTCCCTGCCACATCATACAACTCTTGTAGATGCATGAGGATAATGTGAGCATCCATATGCTCATGTTGCTTCTGTAGCTCAATGTTCATGGAAGCTAGCATGATGCATTGAGCAACATTTGCATCATCTATCCACTTACGATACACAACATGTTCATCATTATGTACATCACTAGCAGGTTCAGTAGGCTTAGGTGAGTCAATCACGTATTCCAGCTTCTCAATCCTGAGAACAATTCTCAAGTTTCGAAGCCAGTCAGCATAATTAGGACCAGTCAATTTGTGAGCATCTAGTATGCTCCTGAGTGATAGTGCAGAAGACATAACGTACAAAGTAAATCTGTAAATGATAAACACATAACAACACTTAGCAAATATTCGATTTCATTTCAAAACACTATATGAATCGGGTCTTTATTCATAAGTGGCTCCCACTAGTTTTCTTAATTTATTCAACCCCCTACGTGAAAAATTAAGCATTCATAATGCTAGTGAGAATAGGGATCCTACATTCCATTACACAACCCCGGCTGTAGCACGAACCGCCATGCAATGTTCAATAGGTAGACAACTCTTGTCAATTACATCTCATGTTATTCCCTAATCAAACTTTAGCCTCTTGAATAATTGAGTCTCGGCTGTAGCACGACAAACTCAATATTCTAAGTCAAGTCTAACCCAACATTCCGTACAGTTGAATCAGTCCCCAAAGGCCCACGGCTGTAGCACGTACCGACCTTTAGATTCTTATTCAATGTACACATCTCTATGTAATAGACAAGTATTTCTTATTTCGAAATCAAAGCCCTCGGCTGTAGCACGAACCGACAATGATTCAAAAATAAAAACTACTTTTCTATCATGTTGGAAGGCTATGACCGACACAAGCCCGTTGTATCATTGGCCAATTACTACTTGATATTATTTAATTTTAGAGGGATTATATTACGTTACAATCATAATCATATTATAAAGAAATTATTCCTTTTAAATTAAATATTTCAAATCAATAATCAATAATCAGATGATTCCCAGATCGGGTGGAGCATTGTCAAGAGGCGTCACTTAATAACCCTTTCTTACAGATATAAATCTGTTGTTGACAGAATCATCCTTTCTCTTATATCGAAAATTCATATTCAATTACGTGTTTCATAAACACAAGAATCTCATGATTGTATTCATAATATTATTATTAAGGTTATGAAACAATTTCACTATACTAGGTTGTCTAACAAACATATTATGTTTATTTAAGTTCACATAAATCTATCATCGCATGATAAACTAAGCATATATCACATATATCAACATGAATAAACATCAAGGTAGGCATGTTGCATCATCTAGCACATTAGTCTAAACATTATACATCTCTATGTATCACATGAAGCATTTAAAATCAATTAAAACAGTCAAAAACAGCTTTAAAACACTTCATGGAAATATAAACAGTTCAAAACTTTTATATAAACTAAAATTGATCACTCCATTAGATCCGTCTCGGAAAAACGAATCCAACGGTATATTGCACGCCCAAAACGGAGTTACGAAACTCCCAGAAAATCAATTTTAAAATCAACAGAAGGGTGTAACGCATTCCGTGAATGCGCCACAGGTGTGTAACGCATTCCCAGAATGCGTTACACCCATATATATATATTTTTTTTTTCTTTCAGCAGCCGTCTTTTTCTTCTCGGAAAACGAGCCTATCAGTCTTCTCTTTCCATGCACAACAGATGTAGCAGACAAGCACAGCAGTACAAATGGTTTTCTTTTACAGCAGCAATACAAACATATATATATATATACTATATACACATATATTTATTTATTTATTTACGAATTTAATTGCAAGATCTTCAAAAATTCATAATAAAAAATCTATACATCATAAAATTATGAAAAAAAATACCCAGACGATCTACAACACTTGTAGAACCCAGATCAACATTAAAAATTATTCTGAGAAACGATTTCTCATCAGACAAAATTAATCCATGATATAACTTGTAAAAATCATAATTAATGCATACAAGCACATAAAATTCTGAAATTTTTACCACAGATCTATATGCATACAACCTATGCTCTGATACCAATGTTGGATTATTAACGCAGAGGGGGCATGGAAAAACTCTTTTACACATACAAAATCCAAATAAAAGCATATAAATCGTGAATAAAAATTCGAGGGATCGAATCTAACCTTTAAAAATAATTTGGAGACAACGATCAGAGATCCTTAGCAGTTGCTCCTCAAGTGTGAAGCACTCCACCGGTATCCACCAAGAAAACGATGTTAAGGAGGAGGAAGGAGGTGGAGAGAATTGGGTTTTCCAAACTTTTTGGGTTTTCGGGTTAGATGTGGGTTCGAATAAAATAGGGTCTATAATAGTGTATTTATAGGCAAAATTTTCAGCTGAAATTTTCCCATAAATATTATTATTATTATCCCATTTATTATTCTCATTAATAATTAAAACACCTTTTAATCATTAATCCTTTTTCTAAACACTTTAGAAATAATTCTTTCTCTTGATTTAATTTCCAAAAATTAAATCCTTTAATTAATAATATTAAGAACTTTTCTTAATTAATTTATAATCAATTAAATCTCATTTAATCAATTATTAAATTTTCCAATTAATTATTTATTTCACAAATAAATAATTATTAGCCATTATTAATTAATTCCTCCACCATTAAATCATTCTCTTTTTATGGTGTGACCCTGTAGGTTCAATATTAAGCCGGTAGTAGAAATAAATAATAATAAAACTATTTTATCATTATTTATATAAATTTTCTAATTTATTAAATATGATTGATTAATTAATCACATTTATTCTACATCGTGAGTGATGCTTCTCAACATATCGCGACTATCCGGATAATATGAATTCACTGCTTAGAATACCAAGAACCTGTCAGTGAATAGTTACCGTACAATAAACTCCTTCTACCCTACAATGTCCCGATTAAATACAAGGCATGGATCTCGTGTCAAGCCTATCTAATTCAATCACTTGCTTACCATTTACTATGCGTAGTTCTATGCAAATTAGAAACTCCTTTCTAATTTCATTTACTCTGGCCAGAGATTCCTGAACTAGCATAAGTGGATCAGCCTTGAACATTCGCTTCCTTCACTGGAAGGGGTAGATCCTTTATTGATCATACACTATCTTCGTGTACAAATTCCTATACCCAGAAGAGCCCTAATAATTGTCCCTGGAGACTAAGAACTAAACCAAAGCATAGTTCAGCGTACACAAGATGACTATGATGACCTCAAATCCAAGGATACTTGTACAACTATCACTAAGCGAACAACTGCTGACACGTGAGTGAACTCCATCAGTTGTTCAGCTGGGCGAGTCATGTTCAGTGAACTTATTCTATAATAAGCACCTACATACTAGCTATAGTGTCACCACACAAATGTCTATAAGAACATACATCCTTCATAATGAAGCAAGCATAGTATGTACCGATCTTTGCGGATTATTAATTACCAGTTAGTAATCCTATGACCAGGAACTATTTAAGTTTAGAGTTATCATCTTTTTAGGTCTCACTATTATGATCTCATCATAATCCATAAAAAGCTTTACTCTAAACTATGGTATATCTTATTTAAACACTTAAATAGATAAAGCCCGTAATAAAAACAAAACAAGTCTTTATTAATATCAATGAAATCAAAACAGATTACATAAAAGTTATTCCTAAATCCTTATACATGATTGGACTTAGGACATATTCCTTTCAAGAGTTTACACTATAAGTGTTACGATTATCGAATTTATTATTCTTTGTAACTCTAGCAGCTCTCGTGATAATTTATTTATCACTGAGAGATGACAGTTCCATATTATAACTGAGTTTATTATATTGAATAAAATCTGTTTTCTGTTACTTGAGTTCTTATATTCGATTTGATTGTGTGAAACACTATATTCAACCCCCTTCTACAGTGTGTGTGACCTAACATTATATCAAGAGAACTCTGTGTAGCAAGATTTACAAATGTGAACAACTAAGTTTACAGAGAAATGCTAAAAATACAGCTTACAAATGTTTCTCTGAGAATTTTTTTGCTTAGTGTTCTTGTTGTTCTATTCGCTACTTCTTGGTTTATATATCACCAAGATTACAAAGTAATAAGACAAGATAATAAAACAAAACCTATCAAGTCAAATACTATGCTGCTTCATTACTCTATTCCAGCATCTTTGAATATCTTCATAATAGCATGGAAATGGCAATGCTTCTTTGTTATCGAAAACCCAGTTGAATAGCTTTGCATACACTCAACGCATGTGACTATGTTGTCACTGTCAACTGATGTTTGAATTGATTATCCGTCGGGTACATGATCATCCGTCGGGTTACCTTGTTGATCATCCGTCGAGTGCCATTGTTGATTATCCGTCGGGTAGCTATCTGGCACTTGACTTCATTTCATTTATGCAGAATTACAAGACATCATATATGTACAATTAATCAACCTATTCTGCATATCTAATTAAAGTCAACATGACTTGAGTGCTACTACAGAAACTAAACAAGGTGTATGCAGAAATGTGCTACAGACTCATTATTATACAAGCTACCCACTCGATGGATAATTGATCATCATCCGTCGGGACTATATTGAGTCATCCGTCGGGACTATATTCTTTATCCGTCGAGTGCTACATTTTTCACTAAGTAAAATCTACCAAGGTGTTTTGTTAATAAAATTATCAAGTTCACAACATATCCACAACAATCTCCCCCAATTTATGTCTACTGGAATTGTAGCCATAAATTAAGAAGAACTTGATGATAACAAAACACTCTAAAAATACAACTTTAAAGGTAAGTAGATAAAACTGTAAAGTGCTTCAAATAACAAAATGTACAAAGATTAGCTCACAGTCATTTTCAAGGTTCTCCTCTAGCCTGAGCAGATTAATCTAATTCCTTGAAGGTCTGGATCTCTTTCCAAGCTTTCTGTTGTTTTCTTATATCTAATTTTGGAGCTGTCTGTGGAATTCCAGTTCATCAGATTCTGAAAGATTTAGCTTTTCTTGCATCTTCAAAAGAGTCTCATTTCTAGAGATGCTCAATTGGTCTTCTAATCTGAAAAATATTCTAACTCCTTTGTCATCCATGAACTCCATCAGCCAGTAAGGCCTTAGATGCACTCTACTTCCTGTGTAAGGAATAGTTAGAGTCTTTGGGAGTGCATCTTTAGCTCTAACACTCCTCAGTTCTTCAATCTTCTTTAGAACCAGTCTTCTTGCAGTTACATTAAAACCAAAGTTCTTCTTGAAAGATGAATAAACTTTTATCAGCACAGATTGGCTTTCTTGAAGGATCCTGTGAAGTGGCCATTGAATCTCCTTTCCTCCTTTGTACTTGAAAACTAACCTTTCAGGTAGATTCCTGTATGCATCAATCCCTCTAACTTCTTCCAGTTCATCTAGATAGAGATTTAGGTCAGAGAATTCCTTGATGTCACATAAGTACAAGTAATCTCCCTTGTTGATTTTGGATTGAGCTTTGGTTAGAGATTTGGATTTGAGAGGTGACAGCTTCACTTTCTTGACTGCTCTTGACTTTGTTCTCTTTGACTTGTTAAGGATTGGCAAACCGAAGTCAGGAATTGGTAGACTTTCCCAGTCTATTGGTTCATCCTTAGGCACAATAGGTTCACCATGAATGTTCCTGTTAGGATCCACCACCTTAATATCTTCAAATGCCACTGAGGGTTGTCATGCTTGAGTTGTATTTGGAGTGGATTCCTTGGGAAACTGATCCTCCAATTCCTTATCAACAAAGTTCAATTTCCTTTTGGTTCTTTTGGCCAATTCCTTGTATCTTTGAGATTTCTTCTGTTGTGGTTCAACTTGCCTCTTTGGATCTTGAGATTCAGTGATTTCAGATGGCTGAGCAGGAATTTGTTGTGTTGGTTTCACAGCTTGTAGCTTGGCCAAGATAGCAACTTGCTCTTTTTTTGTTTAGCCTTTTTAGCATCTAGAGCAGCTTGCTTCTTTTCTTGTTTCAATCTTGCCTTTTCTTCTCTCTTTGCTTCAGCAAATTGAGGATGTCCAGCCACCACATAAATTTCTTTACCATTCCTGAAAACTTTAGCAATTCTCCTTTTCAAAGTTGAATCAGCTGGATCCTTGTAGAAGGCAATGGATCTTGACAACAGTTTCTTCTCATTAGGCTTTGGTGTCTCAAACACTGTATCCAAAGGGTTCTTTAGAGATGATTTTGGATAGTTCACCCTTGGCTTCAAAAGTACTTCAGCCTTTGGAGACTTGATGCAGGATGGATTTGGGCTAGCAAAGAAGCCAGAAAAATCAGCCATTCATCTTCTCCCAGTTGATTGGCTTTAACTGCTCCTTTTCAGCTGCTCTTAAATTGGCTGCTACTTCATTTATCAGATCAATGCTATCTTTGGCCGGTGGCTTGGTGAAAGTAATTGAAGGCACAATTACTTTGCTAACTTCAATGTTGAGCACTTTTTGCTCCCCCTCACTCCTAGAATTCTCTTTCTACCCCTTTTTGTTATCAGCAAGTTGAGTAGAGGAGGTCTGTGCAGCCACCAGTTTCTGAAGCAAGTCTGTTTGTTGAGCTTGATGTAGATGAATTGCTATAAGAGATACTTCCATTGCTGTCATTCTTGTATCCAAGGCATCTATCTTTGTGGCAAGATCAAATTTTTTCCAGAGCTGTCTCTTGATGTCAAGCGTTGTAGCTTCTGGAAGTTTAGAGTCCACCTTGTCAGAAATGGGCTTTTTCATCTCATCAATATCACCTTTGATAGTGTTGACATCTCGAGCATGTTGAAAACCTTGGATTTGTTGGAGTTGCAGAGAAGCAAGATGTGCTTGAAGGAGCTTTTTGGTGTTGGCATTTGTGGTGGTTTGAAGAGCAGAATTTGTCTGATTTATTAGTTGAATCAGGGTTGTCTTCAAGTAGTGTTCATCACAGTGCTTTGAAAATGCCCAAGATGGCATACCTGATCTTGAACTAGAGCCTACTTCTCCCCCTATGTCCAATGGCTCTACTTCACTATCTCCACCTTCACCTCCAAAGAATTCTTCTGAACTACCAGTCTAATAATCAACATCACCAGCTGTAGAGGGCAAAGCTGTGATGGCATCCTTAGCTCTTAGCATTGACTATGTGGTGTGCACCAAGTTGAACATCCTTTCTGCATTGTCATTGCCCTGTTCAGCTAGAAGTTGATATGCTGGAACAGGGTGAGTAAATGTCTCAGCATCAAGGGAGGTAGTCTATAACAGCTTGAGGTTGCTGAGATAGTCCCTCCCTGTCTGCATCCTGGACATTCATTAACTCACTTGCAATGACATCCATCCTTATAGTTCCTGTACCTGCATTTCTCTCATTATCTCTCTTTTGTTGCATCAAGGTCACACCTTGGCTCCCCACCCTCACACCCTCACCTTCACCATCTAAGGTGAGACTCCTCACACTCTCTTTTGCCAATCCTGAAGAACTGGATTGCATATTTTCACTCTTTTCCTCTCCTTTTTCCTGGGAGCAACCCAGACTCTCACTCATAATTCTCTTCCCTCAATCCTAGGAGTGATTGTACTACCACTAAGTCTTCTGCACTTGAAATAATTGATGAAATTTGAAGCTGTGCAGAGACAGTCGACGGATAAGGGATATCCGTCGGGTTAGCAGTTTGACTATCCGACGGATAACTGCTGTTAAGCCTATCCGTCGGGATATAATCACTACTCGAAGGATGAACAATATCCATCGAGAGAGTAAGAATAAATGAGTTAGGAGTGGAAACTATTGTGGACTCTGTGCAGATTGATGAGAATTTTGGCATAAATGTCTCAACAGTTCCTGAAAGAATTGGCAAGTGAGCCAACAAATCATCCAAAAGATGATGCTCACTTGCACTAGATTTTGGCTTCCCCAACAGAGTTTTTTAATGCTAGAAAATACATTTATAATTGATAATCCTATTAATAAGTTCGATACTCTTGTTTTAAAGAAGGGGAATCAGGAATTGATGTGTTTATCATATCCACATCTAGAGAGTTTGTGGGAGAATTTGGTGTTTGAGGTGCTTTTATAACTAAAGATTTTGGCTGTGACTCCACATTTATTGGAGCCACATCAAACTGACTTTGAGAAGGTGCAGTGACTGTGTCTTTAGCACCAGTTAGCACAGTGTGTGAACCCTGTGCATCCCCAAGGGTTTTTGGTTTCTTCTTTCTGGTATAGGTTTGGGGTGAGCTTGTGTCCCTTACCCTTTTGGCCTGTGCTCTTGGCTGAGAGCTTTGTTCAATAGTCACATCCTTTTGGGAGGATGCAACTAGCAGTGAGCTTATATCCTTATTAAGCACTGCAGTCTGTTGGGAAACTGCAGTATGGCTAGGCTGGGAAACACTCACCTCTCCAACCTTATCCTTAGGGTTTCTTTTATTTTCACCCTGTCCCTCACCACCTTACCCACCTTCACACTCCCCTCTTTAGATTTGGTGGGTTTTGCAACTGGCATCTTTTGAGAGATACCAGAGGGGGCTTTCTTTGACTTGGATTTAGAAATTTTTGATGGTTTGGTAGCTTAGGTAGGCAACTGTTGGGTCATTGACACAGTTGCCATAACTACACTAGAATGCAAAGAAATTTGAGAGGTTGGAAGAGTAGAGACAGATGACATTACCTCACTTACCTGAGGTACTTCCATTACAGGGAAATAGAAGAGTGGCACCTCTTTATGATGGTTTGCCCTATTTAAATCTGCAATAATTTTTCTCTCTTGAACCCAACAATCTAGTTTGTTGGTTGGGTTCTCAAGCACAATTCCCTCAGAGAGGTGGTTACTTAACATCATGAAGAATCTAGCATAGTACACATTTTTGCCCCTCTTATTTAACTCACCTAACTTAAACCCCAACTCAAATAAAACAAGATCACTAAAGTTAAAGTACTTACCAGTAACTAGCATGTAAAGCATGTTAAGCATAGAAATATTGACAGAATCAAAATTACTGATTTTACCAGAGAATACCTTAGTAACTACATCACATAGATAACTCCATTCCTTCCTAAGACCCAACCTCCTAATTTCACTTAACTTAGAAGTAGAGAGTTTATAGTTCATGGAGTTAAGCATGTTAATAATGTCAGTGTCTGTGTGTGGTGAAGTTACAGTATTATCAGGAATCTTGAAACATGCTTTAACAACATCACTATTGATACAAAATTCCTTACCTTTGATTGTGAGTGTGATGGTCTTATCAGTTGAGTTGTATACAACAGTTAACCACATTTCTTCAACAACCTCACAGAAGATGGTGGGTGATTCTAGCATGGCATAGTTGAGTTTGCAGTTCTTCACAAAATCCATCATTTTGTGGTAGTCACCAAACTGTTGAATCCCCTTGTTTACTAGAGCCGTGAAGTTGTTCTTCCCATAGATAAATCCAGTTTGTGACATGATCTTAGCTACTGGTGCCATTGTTAGAGAGTGGAAATTGCAGAGATAGAGATGATAATTGCTTTTGAGACAGAGAGAATTTTAAGCAGATGATTTGAGAATGATAAAAGAAAAGTAATAAAAGTGAATTATGCTTTTATACTATCTCAAAAATAACTGTCAAAAATAATAAAGTAAAATAAAGTGACCAATAAGAATTGCCCAAAATAGCCGTTTAAAAATAAACTGTAAAAATTCCTTCAATTATCCATCGTGTTATACTTATAAACTGTAAGTATACTCGATGGATAATGTTCAGAGAATTAACGGCTAAGATTCAGACAATTCGACGGATGAGGATAAATCAGTTATCCGTCGAGTCATAAAATATTCCAGAAAAATAATTGATTTTATTAATAAAATGTATACCGACAAATGATTAAACTGGATGGATAGTGATCATCCGTCGAGATGTTAATTTTGACTTAGCCAAAATTTCATCTATGACTGAAAAATCAATTTAATTTCTGGCTGCATTACAACTTGCAAACAATCTATAAGGATTTAAGAGAAATTTAGCATACCTAACTCACTTACCAACCTTGAAAAGGTGGATTCATCCAGTGGCTTGGTAAATATATCTGCAAGCTTCTTTTCACTTGGAACAAAGTGTAGTTCCACAATACCATTCATTACATGTTCCCTTATGAAGTGGTACTTGATGTCTATGTGCTTTGTTCTTGAATGTTGCACTGGATTTTCAGGGATGGAAATTGCACTTGTGTTATCACAGAAAATAGGAATTCTTTTCACTTGTAGACCATAGTCTAGCAATTGGTTTTTAATCCACAAAATCTGTGCACAGCAACTGCCAGCAGCAATATATTCAGCTTCAGCTGTATAAGTAGAAACTGAATTTTGCTTTTAACTGAACCAGGACACAAGCTTGTTTCCTAGAAATTGACAGGTTCCTATTGTGCTTTTTCTATCAATTCTACAACCTGCATAATCTGCATCTGAATAACCAGTTAGATCAAAACCAGAATCTCTAGGGTACCAAATGCCAAGTTTTGGTGTTCCCTTGAGATATCTGAAAATTCTCTTAATAGCTACTAAGTGAGATTCTCTAGGATCAACCTGAAATCTAGCACACAAACATGTAGCAAACATTATATCTGGCCTACTAGCTGTTAAGTACAGAAGTGAGCCAACCATGCCCCTATAACTTGAAATATCCACAGACTTTTCAGTAGTATTTAATTCAAGCTTAGTTGCAGTGGCCATGGGAGTTTTTGCAGATGTGCAATCCATTAGATCAATCTTCTTTAAAAGATCATAAATGTATTTAGTTTGACTAATGAATATTCCATCATTAACTTGCTTAACTTGCAGACCGAGAAAGTAAGTTAGTTTTCCCATCATACTCATTTCATACTTACTTTGCATCAATTTGGCAAACTTTTTGCAAAGTTTTTCATCTGTAGAGCCAAAAATAATGTCATCTACATAAATTTGAACAAGTATACTGGAGCCATTAACATTTCTAAAGAAAAGAGTTTTTTCTACAATGCCTCTAGTGAAGTGATTCTATAAAAGAAACTTTGACAAAGTGTCATACCAGGCTCTAGGTGCTTGCTTCAGTCCATAAAGTGCTTTCAAAAGATAGTAAACATATTCTGGAAAATTTGGATCTTCAAAACCAGGAGGCTAATTGACATAGACTTCCTCCTCCAAATCTCCATTTAGAAAGGCACTTTTGACATCCATTTGATAGACTTTGAAATTGGCATGGGCTGCATAGGCTAAGAAGATTCTGATGGCTTCAAGTCTTGCAACAGGAGCAAATATTTCATCAAAATCTATTCCTTCTTGTTGACAATAGCCTTTAGCAACCAATCTAGCTTTGTTCCTGAGTACTATGCCATTTTCATCCATCTTGTTTCTGAATACCCATTTGGTGTCTATTGGATTCTTTCCTTTAGGCTTGGGCACCAGCTTCCATACTTTATTCCTCTCAAATTGGTTTAGCTCCTCTTGCATAGCTAAAATCCAATCAGGATCCAACAAAGTTTCTTTTACCTTCTTTGGTTCTTCCTTATAAAGAAAGCTGATGTATAGACATTCTTCTTGAGTTTCTCTCCTTGTTTGAACTCTAGAAGATACATCACCAATGATGAGCTCAAAGGGGTGATCCTTAGTCCATTTCCTTTATTGAGGTAGATTAGCTCTAGATGAAGAGGCCTCATTGTTGTCTTGATGTGTGATTGAGTTTTGATTGTTAAAAACTCCCCCTGAGTTAATGGATCTTTGATTTGAGAAATGGGAGCTTTCTATAAGTGATCTATTCTGACTTCCAGCTTCTTTTGATGACCCGACGGATGGTGAGTTTTGAGTACCGACGGATGAAGCTGGTTGTCTCCCGACGGATAAAGCAGATTGTCTCCCGATGGATGAAGCATTTTGCAACTCGACAGATGTTAAATTTTTGCTTCATTGGTAGTGGATTTTTCTGCATTATCCTTTGATACTGTTTCTTGATCACTTTCATCATCACTGACATCACTAACCATCTCCACATTATCAAATTTGAGGCTCTCATGGTAATCTCCATCTTGCAGTCCTTCAATCTTTTTATCATCAAACACAACATGTATTGATTCCACAATAATGTTGGTTCTTAGATTGTAGACTCTATATGCTTTACCAACAGCATATCCAACAAAAATTCCTTCATCTATTTTAGCATCAAACTTCCCATTCTGATCAGTTTGATTTTTCAAGATATAACATTTGCAACCAAAGACATGAAGAAAATTTAGAGTTGGCTTCTTGTTCTTGAACAATTGATAGGGAGTCATGCATTTTGCTTGATTAACCAGATAAATATTCTGAGTGTAGCATGCAGTATTTACAGCTTTAACCCAAAAATATGTTGGTAATTTAGATTCTTCAAGCATTGTCCTTGCAGCTTCAGTAAGTGATATGTTCTTCCTTTCTACTACTCCATTTTTTTGTGGAGTTCTTGCTGCTGAAAACTCATGCAAAATCCCATTTTCTTCACAAAATGCTCTCATGACAGAATTCTTGAACTCAGTTCCATTGTCACTCCTGATTCTTCTAACTTTGAAATCAGGATGATTATTGACTTGCCTTATGTGATTGATGATGATTTCACTAGCCTCATCTTTAGACTTTAGGAAATATGTCCAAGAGAACTTTGAGAAATCATCTACAATTACTAGGCAAAATCTTTTCCTTGAGATGGACAACACATTGACTGGTCCAAACAAATCCATGTGTAGCAGTTGCAAAGGTTCTTCAATTGTTGAATCAAGCTTCTTTTTGAATGATGCTTTGATTTGTTTTCCTTTTTGGCAGGCATCACACAATCCATCCTTAGAAAACTCCACTTGAGGAATACCTCTAACTAGTTCTTTCTTTACAAGTTCATTCATGGTCTTCAAGTTTAGATGGGATAGCTTCTTGTGCCATAACCAACTTTCATCCTGACTTGCTTTGCTGAGAAGACAAGTAATAGATTCTTTATTTGATGAGTTGAAGTCAGCTAGGTACACATTTCCTTTTCTCACACTAGTAAGAACCACTTTGTTGCTTCTCTTGTTTGTCACAACACATGCTTCTGAGTTGAAGGTTACTGAATTACCTTTATCACAAAGCTGGCTGATACTCAACAAATTGTGCTTGAGACCATCCACTAAGGCAACCTCCTCAATGATGACATTGTCTTTTGAAATCAAGCCATATCCCACAATATAACCCTTGCTGTCATCTCCAAAAGTAATACTTGGGCCATCTCTCTCCTTGAACTCTGTGAGCAGGGTAGAATCACCAGTCATGTGTCTTGAACAACCACTATCCAAGTACCATAGATTCTTTCTGTTTCCCTGATTACTTGAAGAACTTGTCACTGTTTCATCAAACTTGGCCATTAGGGCTAGATTGCCATAGCTGACATCCTCATCCTCATCTAGACCATCTGCTTCCCAGTCATTTTCTTGTGTAATGAAAGCCCTTTCCTTTTATTTGAGCAACTCAAAGTATTTCTATTTATAATCCACAGGCTCAAACTTCTTTTTGTTGGAATCTGACTTTCTACACTCATTGGCAAAGTGCCCTGCCAAGCCACATTTGAAACATTTGAATTTAGATTTATCCACCATGTTTCTATTTGGCTTGGCTGCTCCAAAGTTCTTCTTGAACTTGAGCTTGGCAAATCTTCTGGAAAGAAATGTTAGATGTTCGTCAATATCTTCCATGTCATCTTGGCTCAAAGAATCTTCATTTTCTGCTACCAGCCCCTTGCCCTTGTTTTCATAGACCTTTGAAGTTGATTCAACAGCTTCCATCTTCATCTCTTTCTCTTTGTCTAACTCAGCAACTAGTGCAATGGGTCCTCCTTTCTTCTTTCCTCTCTCCATCCTCTCATCTTGCTCTATTTCAAGCTCATAAGTTTTCAGGATGCCATACAGTCTCTCCAAAGTAAACTCCTTGTAATCTTGAGAGTTTCTCAATGAGACTATCATAGGTTTCCATTTCTTTGGAAGAGATCTAAGAAACTTAAGATTGGAGTCTTTTGTCTGATAGACCCTTCCATGCAACTTCGGAGCATTTAGTAGTTTTTGAAACCTACTAAAGATGTCAGTGAGAGACTCACTTTCTTCACTATGAAAATGCTCATATTGCTGAATGAGTAGCTGCATCTTATTTTCCCTTACTTGTTCAGTGCCATAACAGATAATCTATATAGTATCCCAAACTTCCTTGGCAGTTTTGCAATTGATGATGTTGTCAAACATGTCACCATCAACTCCATTGAACAGGATATTCATGGCCTTCTTATCTTTCCTGACTTGTTCAATATCAGGATCAGACCATTCATGCCTTGTCTTGGGGACTAATGGCTCATTTTCAGTTGCAGCTCTCATTGGTACATAAGGGCCTCTCTCTCTATGCAATCTACATAGGCCTCATCTTGAGAAAGTAAATGGAGATGCATTTTTACCTTCCAATGATGGTAATTATCTTTATCCAGAAAAGGAATCTTGACTCTAACATCCTTCTAGTTCATCTTCCTGTTTTGTTGTGATCTTTAAACTCTTTGTTTATCAAGAGCTTGCTCTGATACCAATTGTTAGTCCCTAACAATGCAACAAGAATTACAGAATAGGGGTTGAATGGAATTCTTGAACCTTTTTCTCAAATTATAAAATATTCTATCTTAATAATATATAAGTGCTTGATTTGCAAAGTGCGGAATAAGATGTTAGTAAAATCAAAACACAAGTAATTAAAAACACAAGTCTTTAAAAAAACTTTCTGGTTGATTTGAATGTATCCACCAGATATATATAATATCAAGAGAACTCTGTGTAGCAAGATTTGCTCACAGCTGCTTACAAATGTGAACAACTAAGTTTACATAGAAATGCTAAGAATACAGCTTATAAATGTTTCTCTGAGAATTTTTTCGTTTAGTGTTCTTGTTGTTCTATTTGCTACTTCTTGGTTTATATATCACCAAGATTACAAAGTAATAAGACAAGATAATAAAACAAAACCTATCAAGTCTAATACTATGCTGCTTCATTACTCTATTCCAGCATCTTTGAATATCTTCATAATAGCATGGAAATGGAAATGCTTTTTTGTTCTCTAAAACCCAGTTGAATAGGCTTCCACATTCCTTTTGCATACACTCGACGCATGTGACTGTGTTGTCACTGTCAACTGATGTTTGAATTGATTATCCGTCGGGTACATGATCATCCGTCGGGTTACCTTGTTGATCATCCGTCGAGTGCCATTGTTGATTATCCGTCGGGTAGCTATCTGGCACTTGACTTCATTTCATTTATGCAGAATTACAAGACATCATCTATGTACAATTAATCAACCTATTCTGCATATCTAATTAAAGTCAACATGACTTGAGTGCTACTACAGAAACTAAACAAGGTGTATGCAGAAATGTGCTACAGACTCATTATTACATAAGCTACTCACTCGATGGATAATTGATCATCATCCGTCAGGACTATATTGAGTCATCCATCGGGACTATATTCTTTATCCGTCGAGTGCTACATTTTTCACTAAGTAAAATCTACTAAGGTGTTTTGTTAATAAAATCATCAAGTTCACAACATATCCACAACAGATTCATATATGAATTAGAGGTTATGTTTCTTGAAGTAGAACATAGGTTTTGTGTCATACACCTATATAGGAATACATGAAAAGAGTACAAGGGAATATGAATGAGTATGTGCTTATGGTTGACATCTAGGGCTATCACTGACTACACCTTCAACAAACACATATAGGAGATTAAAAAGATAAAAATAATACTTGTCAATAATTGTATTTGTCAATAATATATATGGACCTATATTTTAATATAATCATTCATCAATAATTGTAGTTGTTAAATAAGTTTTATGATTGGCTGATGAAGAAGCCTGAGCCACAATGGAGCATAGTCATAAAATTCATAATCCTTAGCAACACTGTTAGTCATAACAAAAGTAAAAGCAATACTGATCATCATATAGATGAAAATGAACACTTCAACCACCATAAGTCCTTATTTTCTCTTTATTAATAGTCTGAGCTTCATGCACATCATTCAATCTATCTATCATGTGCCTGAATTTCTAAACTGTTTGAGCATTTCATTCTTTTAACTCCTCAATAGCCTTAATAACATGAATCCCAAGTGGTGGATCAATCCACTTGATCAATCTCAAGTGGAAAAAACCATACCTGACCAGCTCTCCTTTTGCATCAATAAATAAGCTCATCTCGACGCCTGCCATCATATACCACAACATCTTGAGGAAGGTTAAAAACCTTAAAAGCTCTCAAAGGCACAGTGGACCCACTCGTCCAATGCTCCACAGGCTCAATCTCTACCCTAACAGCTTCTCTCTATACTTGGGGGTCGACGGTATTAGTCATCAAAACACGATTACCGACCAGCGTCAGAGTCTTGTTCACTCCACTGACTTAACACTCTCTTAATTTCTGCAGGAGCCAAAGAATCCATTAAGCTTTTGTTAAGAAGAGTGAATGTACCATCCTCAAAATAAATTCTGAATTCTCTCAAGGATACAATCCAAACTCTAATAATTTCCTCAGCTATATATTAGAAATGGTCTTCATCTGAGGTGCACCAATTTAGAGGTAGAAAGTCAGATTCCTTAAAGCAATTACAGATGGCTCTTTCAGTGACTTCCACTTTCTCTGCAAGCTTGACTTTCTTAGGCTTTCTCCCAACAGATTTGTGCTTGAATTTTAGTGAAGGTTTAGCTAAGGGCAGGGTTGTCATTTTCTTGAGATTTGTGTGGCTTGAGGTGATTGGAATTTTTAGGAAGGAGTTTGTTGTTTGTTTGTATAGAAATTTTGGCTTAGATATTTGGGAAGGTTTGATGTTCGAGATAGTTGATGTTGTAAGTTGAGCTGAGGTTTGAGTTGATTGTGTTTGGATTTTTAGGGTTGTTTGAGTTTCTGAATCATCATGAGGCATTCTTCTCTTCCTCTCACCTCTTCTCTTCTTCTCTTCATCTTTCTTGTCATCCTCCTTCTTCTTTTCTCCACCCTTGCTACCAGATGGCTTACTGGACTGACTCGAATTTGAGCCAGAAGGATTTTGATCACTCTTCTTCTGCTCATCATCATCCAAGTCATCATTGTTGAACTGAGTTTTGGGCAAGTTGGCTTCTGCATTTTCCAGATATCTTCTTAGTAGCTTTATCATTTCCATATCATCATTGTTCTTGTTTTTCTTAGCTTTTAAGCTAGTTCCTAGGATCATGATAAGCTTCTTGTTGCTCATGACACAATATTTGGGGATATTGAAATGTCTGAATTGTCTAATGGTTGGACATATGTATGCTATACCCTTACTTGGATGTAGATATGCTTCAGGGAAGGCAGCTACATGAGTATCTCTCACTGTAGTTAATAGCATGGTATCTTTACGAGCTATAGCTCTAACTTTGTTGATAAAGATATCTAACTCGGATGCCCTCCTTGAAACAAGGCAATTGAGGGATACCTGCATACATCTATCTATCCCTGAGCCATTTGCATTAACCACTATCCTTTCTTCCAGAAAGTTGTCCTTATTGACCTTGATCACTTATAAAATTGATTGTCTTGTCCAGAGCCTTTTCATATGTGAAGTGATTATTGTTGAGAGAAGCTTTTAAGGCTTTGAGTAGTTCTTAAACTCTCTGCTCAGACTAGGTCCTTCAGCAGACCTAATAAGTCTCTCCATGTCAAGATCAACTTCTTTAGATTTCGTTTCAGCCCCCTGGACTTGTTGTTGAGATGACCTAGATCGTGTCAACCTAGCCTCTATCTCCTTCTTAGTCTTGTTGACAGGCATTAGAAGAGGAGTAGGAATTTCAGGCCTTACTTGTTCAGGCAGAGAGGGTAGTGGTATGTTGAGTTTACCCATTATGGCTCCTAAAGCTATATAATTCTGCATTTGAAGATGCTTATGGGAGTCCACCAGAGTTTGGATATCTATTTGTTGACTCTTGACAATAGATGTCAAAGCCTGAACTTGTGCAGTGAGAGAAGAGTTGGAGTCTTGCAATGCTGTGAGTTGACCTTGTAGAGACTGAATTTGTAGATTTGTTGAAGTAGATCCAGGCTGATAAGAGCTGCTAGATGTGCCAAAGTGTTCTCCTACAGCCTCTTTGATCCCTTCCATTAGCAACGCTGAAGGCTTAAATCTGCTCTGGTGAAGTTGATCCAACTCGACCTTGGTCTCATTTAAGTGAGTAATTTGTTTCTGGATCATTTCATGGAGATTGGAGAAAGATTGTTTGAGGTTTTTGACTTCCTTCTCAATAGAGGCAAGATCTTTCCTAGCCATTTGCTCAGTAAAATACTTGAATTTCTTAGAGATCTGCTCTTGAGATGGTATGATCTTGTCCATCTTCTCCTTCATCAATTTTCTTATTCTGTCTTCATGGCCAGCAAGCTTGATTTCAAGAGCTTTACCAAACAGATAAAATGCTTTGAGCTGAGCTTTTTATACATCTATAATGGCATCATAGACAGCTTCTGGACTCAAGTCTTTTGCATTGCTCCCCAGCATAGTAACATACTCTTCTCTGAATCTGGACAGAACTTGATTCATCTCCAGGGAAAAGTCATCAGACAACCATGCATCCACATTCCCATCTGGCTCAACATCATTGACAATTTTCTCCTTTTGCTCCTCAACCTCCTTATTGTAAGCAAGCATGATAGCTTGATAGTCTTGGTTGCTCATGTCTGAAGTTAGAAGATGCTGTGAGATGTTGGCCAGTCCAGAGATCTGCTCTACTAGTAGATCATCTACAGAAGTTGGTTGAGAGGCAATTTCTTGTAGCCACTGAGAGAGTATGTGATGTTGTTGAGGTTGAGAGGTGGATGGTTCATTAGAACCACATGTGACTGAGATCACAGTTTGACTCACATATTGCATTGTGGTTTTGACAGTGTATTGTCCTCCACTTGTAGTGGGAACCTCCAATTAAATTGGAGGGGATTAGACTAGGTTACTGTCATGTACACCAGCCTCAAACCCTTGTGTGTCTTGTAACACACTGGCACTTGGATGTACAATGCTGCCTCCCCTATAATAGGATCATGGGCAATTGTACTTTTAGCTTCAACTGCAAAGGCAATTTATGCTAGGGTTGTGAGGGGAGTTGTTCCTACATGAGGAACCTCCAATTGAATTGGAGAGGATTTAGATAGCTCCCCCTCAGAAGTACTACCCTCAAACCTTTCAGTCTGTGAAGACTGTTTTGCACATGAAGATGCATTAGAAGTATCCATGGGGTCTTCAGTAAAGACTGATGAACCCCCATGTTTGTGATGGTGTCATTAAGGTCTACCCCAGCATGTAGCCTCTCACCATCTTAATGATGTGTCTGGGTGGTGAGAAAAGCTTTTTAAGCTAAGTCACTTGATTTTTGGTGCACTTAAGAAGTGGATTCAAGTGGAATTAGAATAGTAGAAATATTAGATAGAAGAGATTGTTGCTCAGTTGTGAGTGTTGGTAGCTCCCCCTGAATAGATGAGGGAGCTTCAAGGGATGTGCCCTCACAGTATGTGCCTTCCTTATTTCTCCTACCATATACTTGAATTGCTTCTTGTGCAGGCTGTGTAGATTCACTACTGGTTGTTTTTACAACTACATCCTGTTGGGAGGATGCAAAGGTGGCTTGAGTGGTCAGCTCAGTTTTCTTAATCCTTTTGGTTCTCTTGACTAAAGGTGACTCTTTTTCACATATATCCTCATCACTCTCAGTTATAACAGTTAAGGTTGCCCCGTTTCTCTTCTTTTTACTCACCTCATCCTTTTGAGAAGATGAGGTGGTTGGTTTCCTAGCTTCTAAAGTTTTTGAAAAAATGGTTGTAGCTTGGGAAGATCCTTGTTGGTGTTCCTGTGCTTGTACTTCCACGGGTTCAGGGATCATAGCTGTGCTAGATTGTATGTTAGATCTCATGTCAGGCATAGGATAAGGGTAATCCTAAACCTCTCCAACATAAATGGAGTGATTTTCAGACTTACATTGACCTTATTCTTTGTAGTAAGTGAGCCAAATATTATTTTGGATACTTGATTACAATTGCCTATTTTATTACTGTCTATGCCATTCAGTAGGTGTATGTCAGCTAATTTATTATTTAAAGTGGACATAATAAATCTAGGAAAGAAAATTTCCTTACCTCTAGCTGTCAGGGGCATAATCAGCCTGGTTGAAAGTTCTTCCAGGATCAGCAGACCAACATTCAGGTGTCTGTTGTGGGCAATTGAATACACCAGCTTTTGCACAATATTTGAGATGTTGTCATATCTTATTTTTCTGCAAGTAAAGGCTCTTACTATAGAGTCAAAGATGAAAGACCACTCCTTCCTTAGGTTGGTTCTGTTTAAACTTGACAGGTTGATTCTCCCACCATAGTTGATGAAGTCTATGAACTCAGTCAACTCATCGGGAGTTGGTACCTCCACCAGATTCTCAGTTGGCAGCCCCAAAGCTCTATTCACATCTTGGTCATTGGATTCTATTAGTTGGCCTCCAATTATGCATGTCACCACCATAGAAAGAGAGTTGTTGTTTACATAAGTCCTCACTATAGCTGTAGTCCAGAATTCATGTAGCACATCTAGATATAGTACTGGATTTGCAGTCAAATCACCTGCAAGATAGGATTCAGCCAGCAGCTTCACAAACCCCTTGAAACTATCAGGGGCTTGGTTTGCATCAGTAAAAGCAAGATAGTTAGTTCCTTTCTATGGGATAGGTGTCCTTGCAATATTTTGAGCCATTGTTGATTGATGAGAATGAATAGGTAAGAAAAATTTCTGAGAAAGGATAAAAAACGAGAGAGAAATCGGTTTTGGATTGAAAGCTAAGTCACTATAGATCTCGAAAGTTGTAAGTAAGTGTATGTATCGAGAAGTCTGGGTATTTTTAGTAAAAGTAGATGACTTGTCGTGAACTCAAAAATAGACATTTGGAGTTTATCTATCGAGAAGTCATTTTGAGAAGTGAAGTACATATTGAGAAGTCATTTTAAATTACTCTTTTAGATAACTCAAAATTGACTTATCGAGATGTCAAATAACTACCCAGTTTGTCCAAAAAGTGGACTGAACTAATTCTAACTTTTATTTGAATAAATTCAAAATAAAATTAGACTGGATTTTTCAAAAGTATTTAACCAAAATAATTTATTAATTTAAATTATCTCATTTATGAGTTATTAATAAGTTAAAAATTGTACTTGTAGAGAACTCTATGAATAAACACTACTAGAGAACTGTTAAGTGGCATTTATGACACTTATTTATGCTCTAATAAGCTTTGAGTTGGTGTATTTATACTCAAGTTATTTGTGTTTTAACGTGTTTTCAATTGTTTTTGCATTTCAGGCTTTACTTCGTGAATCAGGTGAATTAGCATTATTTTGATGCTAATATGGTATTTAGGATGTGCTGGAATAAAAGCTTGAAAGACTGGCTCAAAGCTGCAAGGAATCAAGAAGAAGAAAAAAACAAATTTTTGGCAGAAGGCAGGCGCGCCCGCGCTGGTGTTGCCCGCGGCCGTGCCGGGAGAACAGAAAGTCAGCGCGCCCGCACTGGTGAAGCGCGCGGCCGCGCTGGTTCGGGATACTAAAATCCCGATTTAACTATAATTCGATTTTCTGGACTCCTGGGATGCATGGACTGCTATATAAACATAACTTAGGTCATTTTTCAGAGACATCAAGCAAGGAGAAGACGAAAAGAGACCTTTTGGGCACAATTCAACAAAGGCGAAGTCGATCTAGTTTATTTTTGTGAATCTTTGTTTTGAGTTAAAATTTGGATGCTTGTTTCTTGTTTTGCTGAACCTTTACTCTTGTTTGTACTTTGGTTTATTTATTCATATAAAGACTACATTTGCTATATCATGTTTTCATTGGAACCCACGTTGGCGATGAGTTCGATTATGGGCTAATCGTTATCGTGGGGTTCTAGCGGATTTATTTATGGATTTCTTTAGTTAAATTATTTCGATGCCTTAGTGTCTGGTGATTGTATGATATCCTAGTTATAGTTGTGCGTATTCGTCTTGTGAGCGTCGCGAACTTATAAGATAGTGTGTTAATTCTTAATGAAGCGAAAGTGAATTTAAGGATTTAGAACTTGCCATGCTAGCATAGGTTCATGTATTGTTATGCATGATTTGTAGGTAATTTAAACCATCTTACTTGCCCTATGTAATCAAGATAGATAACTTGTGCTTAAACTGTTATGTTGTCAAATTCTATAGACATATAGGGTCTCAATATAATTGGTGCCTATTCAGCTTCTATCTCTTTTGTGGATGTCTAGTAGAATGGTACTTGTTAGATATATTTGATAATGTCATGGCTAATATGATTTATGTTTAGTTTTCAGATCTTACTTAACAGGACAAATCAGTACTTAACTGGGAATCAGTACTTATACTGGAAGTCAGAACTTAAGGATATCAGTACTTATATTATCAGGAGATAATCATCAGAAGTTGGATATCAGAACTTAAGTGCTGAAGGACGATCAGATAAGGAAAGTAGCTGATTAAAGGAAAGAAGATCGAGATAAACATAAGAAGAGATATGTATGAAGAAGGAGTTCCGTGAAGAATGGAATACTTGGAAGAAAAGATATCTGATTGATATATTTTAGGAAGCAGAATTATATTCCATATCAATTAGCGATTATCTTGTAACTGTGTAGTATATAAACATAGACATAGGGTTTACATTATAAGTGTTATTATATTTTGTGAAGATTATTCATTGTAACCCTATCAGCTCTTGTGATATTTGTTCATCACTGAGAGGTAATTGTTCCATATTGTAACAGAGTTTATTGTTTCAATAAAGTTTGTTTTCTGTTACTCAAGATATTAAAGTTCGATTTGATTGTATTATACACTGTATTCACCCCCTCTACAGTGTGTGTGACCTAACAAGTGGTATCAGAGCCTATCTGTTAACACACATACAGTTAAAGATCCAAACACAATCATGTCTGACACAGAAATTCCAACTAAGCCTACCAAAACTGAAGAACCTCCAAAGACACAAATTCAAAGTTGGTATGAAACCATCAGAGTTCCCATACTGAGACCATCTGAATATGCCATATGGAAGGTGAGGATGACCATGTTTCTGGAAGCTACAGATCCAGAATATCTTGATAGAATCAAGGAAGGGCCTCACAAACCAACCAAGCTCGCTATTGCAGTTGCAGGTGAAGCAGCAAAAACCATACCAAAGGAAAAGAGTGATTATACTGCTGAAAATATCGCATCAATTGCTAAGGATGCTAAGGTACGACACTTACTGCATAGTGCCATTGATAATGTAATGTCAAACATGGTAATTAACTGCAAGACTGCTAAAGAGATATGGGATGCTCTGGAAACAAGGTGTCAGGGAACTGATACGATTAAAAAGAACATGAAGACAATACTCACTCAAGAGTATGAACACTTTGATTCAAAGGCTAATGAATCATTGACTGATTTATATAATAGATTTGTCAAACTCTTGAATGATCTGTCACTGGTTAATAAGGAGTATGATCTTGAAGATTCAAACCTTAAATTCCTGTTAGCTCTTCCTGAATGTTGGGATTTAAAGGCAATAACAATAAGAGACAATTACAATCTTGATGAAACAACTCTTGATGAAATTTATGGAATGCTCAAGACTCATGAACTTGAGATGGAACAAAGAAGCAAGAGAAAAGGAGGAAAGTCAAGAATAGTTGCTCTTAAGGTTGAAGAAGAATCCCCCAAGGCAGCTACCTCAAGGAAAGACAAGGGTAAAGCTCTTTTCACAAAGTCTGATACTGAGTCATCAAGTTCTGAAAGTGATGATGACTCAGATTCTGAAAGCTTGCCTGAGACTGATGCTGATGAGGAGATGATGAAGCTGTGTGCTCTTATGGTGAAAGGGATCACAAAGATTGCATACAGGAAGTTCAGGAAGTGAAAGAAGTTTTCCAGGAAAGGCATAAGTTCTGATAAGAAGAATTTCAGAAGATCTGAAGGCAGAGGAGGAAAGTCTGATAGAGGAGACTATACCAATGTCAAATGCTATAACTGTGGTGAGAAAGGCCACATATCTCCTGATTGCAAGAAGGTAAAGGGTGACAAAGGCAAGGCTCTTGTCACAAAGCAGAAAAGCTGGACAGACACCTCAGACTCTGAAAGTGAGGAGAACTATGCATTGATGACAAATGCTGATAAAGAAAGTGCTGAGAGCAATTCTGAAGCTGCTAAAACAAAGGTACCTCAGACTACTTATGCTTTTCATACTGATGATATTAATGAGTTGAGAAGATATCTTAAAACCATGTTTGTTAGTTATAAAGATCAAACTTTAACATGTGAAAGATTAACTTCTGAAACCCTTATGAATAGTGTTTTGTGAATAAGAAAACTTTTCATGCCACACTATGTAGGGGTTCTTTTATTGATCTTCTGGGATATTATTAGTACTCTATGTGGTATATAAGTGTATGTAAAGATCGTCAGAATCCAAATCCAAACACTTTGATTTTTCCCAGAAATCTACCAGATACAGAAAGAATTGAGTATAAGGTAACAGAATAAAAAGGATTTAAATTCAAGGATTATAAGAGAGGATCATAAAAAGGAATATAATGTATTGAGAAAGGTTAAGGGAACCTAAGTAATAAGATCCCGGGTATGATCCCTCAAACGATAAACGAAAACGAAAGTTAAGCGAACCGTATAACAGATCAGCGGTCATTAGCCAAGTAATTAGAAGCTAATCAAAGAGATTAGAGGGGATGATGTCATTCAACCAATGAGAAGAGGACAAAGAGGGGAGGGTGACATCACATGATGACATAAGCATGACATAAGGGAAGGAATTGTTGGATGATTTAAAACCACACAAAGTTCAAGGTTAAAAAGGTAATTAACCAAAACAAATCAAAAGAAAATCAACCAACCAAAACAAAAAAAAGCAAAACACAAAATCATTTCTTCTTCAACCAAGGAGCTCTCGGCTTTTCTTCATTTCAAGAAGAAGAATTTTCAAAATTCAAGTTCCAAGCTTCCTAAATTGGTAAGATAATTATCTAGTACTCCTTATGCATAGTTATGGCTATTCTATAAGTTTAAGCCTCCAAATCATTCACAATCTTCTCCAAGAAATCAATGAAGAAGATAATGAATAGTGATTCCAAGATTTTTAACTTGATTTTTCTTGTTTTTCCTTTAAGATCCAAGCATCCCTAAGACATCTCAATGCTTCTTAAGGCTTCCTAGCTACTCACATCACTTCAAGGAAGGTATATCATCTCCAAACCCTAGCTTTACTTTGTATATTACGATGATTTTGGTTGTTATAGTAAAAGAGTAGCTTAATGCTTGTAGGTTTAGAGTTTGGGTTGGAGTTGTAGTGAATTGAATGTTGAAACTTGTTGATTAGTAAAGGACTTAAGTATAGTTTTAAATTCATGATTGAGAATAACATAAATTGGAGAACTTGAGGTTTTTGGAGGCTGTTGTAGTGTGATATGGATGGACTTTGGTTGTATGAATGGATTGGGGTTGATTGGTGATTGTTTTGGAATGGTATAAATTTGGGAAATCGCGTAAACATAGCCGTCGTAATGTCCGATTTACTTTAGACTGCTTTTGTTCATAACATTAGGACCCGAGAACTCCCTGCTAGGTTTTGACCATTGCCATGTTTAGATAGTTCTTGTTGCGAACTTCGTTTTGATATGTGGTTCGTTTGATTCCGATGTACGGTTTACGAGAAACGGCCGTTTTAAGTAACGACATTTCGCGACCGAACCATTACCCCTCGCCTTACTTTGGAACATAGGATAAAGACCTTAAAGGACTAATTGGAGTATGAAACATTTATGTAAAGTGTAATAGGCAGTTGGTATGACACTCGTGAAGGAATCGCCTTAAAACTCGTAATGGTTAAATTATTAAAAATGGTGGAGCCGAGGGTACTCGAGTGACTTAAGAGAATCAGTAAGCGCAAAGCGAGCGTTAGAGTCTAATTTGGTTAAAGTATAGATTTACAAGTGACTTTGGTTTAATTCCAACTCACATGTTGTTTATAGGTTACCAGACTTGTCCCGAGCCATTTATAACCCCCAGTCGCTCAAGCAAGTTTTCTACCCGTATAAACTGTTGTTGTGATGTATATGTGTATATGCATGATCTTATGATAAATGCATATTTGTTATTAGCAAATTCTTGAGATATATTGGAGCATGTGATATGGTATATATGCATGCCTGTTTCGTATTCTTGATTTATATATCTGTTGGTTCAAATGCTTATTAGTTGCATAATACCTATGCTAGAGATAAGCAGTAGTTGCGTATACCCTTAGTATAGGGGACCCAAAGGTGAACATATTTCTAAACCGGGAGTCGATGTTCCCGAGTATATTATATATATATATTTATATATATATGGATATAGTTTTCAAAACTATTGATCGAATAAGGTTTATTCGATAACATTATTTTATTTAATGAATATTATTTGAATATTCATTTGAGGATGTATGACTCCGTTTATTTTTTTTGATGAATATTATTTATAATATTCATTCGAGGTATTATGACTCCGCTTATTATTTACTAATATTCTTTATTTTATTAAAGAATAATGTTTCAATAATTAAACTTATTTTCGATTATTCAAATAAAGATAGTACTTTCGTTTAAGTATATCTTTGGTTATTTAATATTCATTTCAAGTATGAGTTTTAAAACTTCTACTTCAATTATTTTTATAAGGATTATCTTTATGAGAATATTATTTAAATAATAATATTCAGATATTTCTAATATATCGGGACTGATTTATTTTAATAAATCAGCAGTACTCCAAACATTCTTAAAAATGTTTTCGAGTCTTCAAAATGATTTCTAAAAGTTAGGGCGGATCCCAAAACTCATTCTTTTATATTTAAGATCCTCCTTTCGAAGGGGATTTAAATACTCGCTCAAAACCTGGGGGATCCGGCTCTGTGGTGTATTTTACATTCGCAACATGGTTGCTGTTTTGAGAAAACAATTTGATTACTTGCCCAACGTTCGGGAAGTAAGTCCCTCTAATTGAGTCGGCATAAGCGACATGACGGGGTACGGTCTATCAAAGTGTAAGTGGCTGGGTGGCAGTCCATCAACGCGTAAGAGGCCGGGTGGCGGTCCAGCACAAGGTCCTTATGTGGCCAGGGTGATGACCGGTGGGGGATTCATCCATCTACTAGTAGAAAAGGTTACCTATTGGTATCTTTGCCTGATCAGCAAGATATCAGGTTTATGCCAATGTTTTTTCCTTTCCAAAATTCATTGGATATTGTAACTCTGTTTATAATTTTCATAACAGAGGTTTTCAAGGAGTGTATGAAATGTATATATATATAGGTGTATATATATGTCGGGACTTAATGAAGTATCTCGTAACTTCATTATTTATAATGATATTTCAAGGATTAAATCTATTCAAGTCTTATCTTGTAGTCTTATCTGGGTGATGAACTTGTGAAACTGATTATAACTTGAACGGTGGTAGTTCAAGTAGTATTCGGATATAAGTATATGGGAGTATCTTGTAACTTCATCTTTTAAACTTATATCTAGTAAATGATTATCTTGTGCATGTCAAAGATTTTCGGAAAAACGTTGAGACAAGGTTAGATATATGAGATCACCTTGCAACGATATTTTATACAGTTATAAACGGGAAGTCTGTGTATATTATACATGTCAGAGGATTTCAAAGATTGTGAAAAGTATATATGTACATATATACTGAATATTTTACGACTTGGTCGCGGTAAGATATCAAACTTGGTTCATTTCTTCTTGACCAAGACTTTCATGAGTACTATGAGAATGCTTATATATTGTAAATCATTATACATATTATTTTGGTGGGCTTGTTGCTCACCCTTGCTTTCTTCTTTCATCACACAACATCAGCTAGACAAGATGAACATGACCAAGCTTCCAATTTGCAAGCGGTTAGAAAATGTTCCGCAGTTTTCTGGAAGCGTTGATGCCGCCGTAGCTGAGGTAGGACCTACCAATAGGCTAGGTTTTAAACTATTGATGAACCAGATTTATGTATATTTATGAATTGTAATAATGGCAAAGAAATGTAAATTTATTCAGAAACCCTTTTAAGGTGTATTGGCATATAATTGTGGAATAAAACGACTTGTGATTATTTTTGGATATTCATCTCTGAGACTATTGTGACGCCCTCAATCTCGGGGTTAGGAAATGAGGACTCACACACCTCTAATCTACTAATTAAATATGCATAAACCCCGATTTCACTACTAACAGGATCAACAGGATAAAGTATGAGACAAGATTACAACTATCAATCATAGAATATAACTTACAAACCCAAAATATTATTGAATAATCCATAACAATTCCGGCTGGGAACCGACAGATAACCCATTGTATCTTTAAACACCTCTTACTAGGCGCGAGCTCACTCATAACCTGTACTACCTGCTCTGGCAACTGGAAGCCCTCAACACGGTAGGGACCACCAGGTACGCTCTTACGAGCAGTGCGCCTAAGCCTGGCCATCTTCTTGCTTAACTGCCATGGTTAGATTAAGACAAAACAATGAGTATAAAACTCAGCAAGTAACTATATAGCAGTTCTACAATATCAAATCTCAATATACTTTGAATAAACTAGGGCATTCTACTTTGTTTAATCTAGGTGGCAGATTTCCGTATATTCATTTTTTTGTTTTCTTTGGGATAAGGAAAGGTATCCGAAGAATAGTTGGGCTTTCAAGAAACAAGGCTCGAAACAGGATGAAAGCCGGCATTCAACACAAACCATTATAGGATCAAAATAGATCTTTCGATAGAGGAAAGCAACAATATTTCAAGATATAGAATCATTCATATGATCAATAATTTCAGGAATCAGGGTTCTGAGCTTTAAGCTCCACAATAACATAATCAACTCTTTTCAAAACAATATAAACCATTTTCATTTCCAAAAATCCATTTACTGAACAAAAGTTTCAGTTCCCTTTTAAATAATCATTTAGAACCCTTGATTGGATCACTTATCTTTCCATTTCATTATATACGGGTGATCAGCCCGTATCGACCTCCATTCCGGTCTTTAAGGTACCATTCGGCATAATTTCGGCCTTAAATTGGACTAGTCCCACTAGCCTCTTAGCATGACTGGACTAGTCCCACTAGCCTCTTACGTCTTAATCCAATCCATCAGGAATTCATTCGGAAAACCTTGAGTTGGAAAAAAAAACAAATAGGTTTTCTAAAATTCATTTTATCATTACCAAGCCTTTGAAATCATTCGGACTCTTTCAAGTCGAAACTCATTCTTCATTCAGATTTAAATAAAACAAAGTTCAGGGAGTGAATCAAAGATACACAAGGAACAATTCTCAAGAATTCTGTATCAAGGATAACAAGACACTAACTAGAAGGATAAACATTGATTTAGAGATCAATAGGGTGATCAAAAGAAACAGAATATCATTAAACAAGGTTAACCAAGATAATTAAAGGTTCAATATGATCATGGCATTATAGGTAACTTGAACAGAAAGGTTAGGTTATCAATGAGTGAAATCGATAGGCTTATCAATAACAGGTTATCAAGAACAAAGGGTATCCAAATCAATATCAGGGTTTCATAAAGCAAGGGTTTCATACTTTAACAGTTCAATACTCTACATGGTATGAACAACATTTCCTTTATAATCATTTACACAAGTAATCAGAGTTACTTGCCTGAAATTGCTTTCCTGAGGGTTGAACTACTGCCACCTAATATACTTTTCCCTTTCCTAGCCCGAATGCCTCACGCTCCGATTCTACAATAAAAACCAAAACCTTAATTAGATTCCCAACTCTCGTTCCCGGAACGATCACACTATACGATAACTCGATTATATTCTTGACTCGAACTATACGAGTATAGCTTATACAAATAAGCAAACAGCACATAGCACATAGCACAATTCTTTCTCGTAGTTTTTATATCCTTATATACCTAGCAATCAGAGCGTACTCGCTTGACCTAGGCTATTTCTCAAATCACACTAACACGACTCTTTTACGAGTACTAGACCTTATTTAAACCAAACATTTACGTGCATACTATCGCTTATATTAATCAACTTAATTACCTTTTCCTTTGTTCCTTAATTCGAACCACACATACAAAAACACATCCACATATATTCATTTTCAATCTCATATAAGCAAGCACAACTAGTGCAATTCACAAGGATCATTTAGCACTTAAAATGTGATATCCCGTATTTTCAGAATTATTATTATTAATATTTGAATATGTTTATGTGATTTTCTGATTTAGAAGGAATAAAATGGTGGATATTTTATTCCTGTTTGACGAGTTTGTGTTATTAAATGGTAATGTGCTAATTGTTGAGTGTTAAATCGATCCTTGTTAATTTCTAAAAATATTCTCTTAAAAGTATTATTTTCAAAAGTTTATTTGAAAACTTATCATTTTATTGATATCGGTAAATTGAGTTCGTTTAGTAATATTAGGGATTGGATGGATATTATGTCTGCTATGTGTTGTATGTAATATTAATTGTGTGTGACTTAGTTGTGATTGAGGATTATTTGTATTATTAAATACTGAGTCGTATCGTTTTGTTTTTGTCTTTAAAAGTGATATTTGTAACATTTTAAGACTATTTTCGTGATTTTCTGGATTTGTTTTAAGTGCAGCTCGGTTCGTTAAATCGTATAGTGCGGGTATAGTGCACAAGTCAAAAATGCTTTAAAAATTATAAAAATTTTATTTTATTAGTTTTTAATTATTCTGAGAATTTTAGAATTTGTTTGGTAATTTTCTGATTTTATTTACCTGCGCGTTTATTCGATAAGTTGAGAAATGCGGGGCAAAACAAAATTTTCAGATATAAATAAGGATATGTTGCTGTCATCTGTTGAAAAAAAAAAAAACAAAAGAGAAAACGTGGCAGGAGGCCACCACCCCACCTGCCACCCGTGAACAAAACAACCCCCCCCCCAATTTCCTTTTTACCACAACAGCTTCTCCTCCCTTCTGTCTCTCTGTCTCTCTCCTGTTTATATACTTTTAATTTTCAAAAATTCATATCTTCTCAACCGTATATCCAAATTTCAATTGGTATATATATAAACGATCAGCGCTTCGATACCTACGCATAGGTATATATATTGCAAGGTTTTGAGAAGAAAAATTGCGGGGCATATTTCCGTTATATTTCCGTTTTAATTTATTTTCGGGGCGTAGAAAAAGAGTTTGGAGGTGGTGATTACTCCACATGGCATCTCAGCGTGTATATATCTATCGCTATTAATTTCGGATTTTTCTGGAGATATTTTCCGGACATCAGATTTTCTCTTCGGGTTGATCAGAATTTATTTTGGGTAACGATTCCGAAATTCTGCCTTCGTACTTGTGTATATTATAGCATGTTAGTGTTTATATATTTATTTCATAATTTTTAGAAATTGTTGGAGAAGTCACTTTTGGTCCGAGTTTTGGTTTAGGTGGCCGTGTTATTCATTTCTGGAGTGTTTATATGCGTAAATATATATTATTGTGTTGATTGTTGTTGGTTGTGTCGATATGATATCGACTGGCAGTCCGAGAAATAGAGGAGGTGCTGTCCGATTTCCAAGAGAATATTATTTTAAATTATTTTCCAAGCTCAATAATTCTTATAAAATTATTTCGAGTATTCGAGCACTATTCTTTAGTTATAAATGATTCGGAGACCCGTTTTAATTCCGAAAAATGTTCAAAAATTCATAATAAATAAACCGTTCGTCCGTTTAATACGAAACAAACGCGTACAGACTCAGAAAAATATTCTGCTTTCATTAAAAATACTTTCGAGACCCAAATCCTTTTGTTTCGAAAGGTCGTTTGTTTTACGAATCATTCCAAGTCGATTATTGATCGATAAATCATATTTTTGACCCAATTTCAGTTTTAAACGTACCGAGTCCTGTGTTATATGAATTATGTGATACGTGAGTTATGTGATTACGTGCTATGTGAATTATGTGCATACGTGGGTCAAGATTCCTGTGTTTGGCTGATATAATTATGTGTGGGCTATCGTATGGGTAGACAATAGGATTTTGACGCGCAGTTCGTCGAGTGATTATCGTTTAGACAATTAAAGTTCTATATTTAATTATAGATGCGGATCTTTCGAGTTGATCAGGACAAGACATTGGATAAAGAATGAGATGGAATGGTATTGGGTATCTGGCTTCTAGCAATCGCAGGAGCAGCATATCAGTAAAATGTTGAAAATAAAGACGGTGATATTTTGAGACAGAATGTCAGAATAGATGCGGTTTTGCGAGTGTGACTAACTGCTAAAAACCCAAAGGCAAGTACCCCTGACTTCACTTATCATTCAAGTGACGTTTATTTCGAATCATTTTATGCAAGTATTGTTTTCCCTATTCTCTGTTCGGAATAGATAAATGTTTTACATATCGCTGAATTAAATAATTCTGTTTATGCAAATACTCATCTGCTATTCTATATTCAGAATAGTCAAGTGATTTTACTTATCCAATTACTGGATTTATAAATGTTTTGGATTTTGAGAAAAGTGATTTGGTTGTGAATATTCCTACCCAAGTTAATGGGGGAATAAAATTATTTCGGGTGTCGAGTATTATGACCCCTTTTTAATAAAAGGTTTTGAGATTTGATGGTTACTGGTAGCGTAAGAGGCCGAGGCACCGGTCCAGCGTGAGCTATTATACGGAAGTGCAATACAGAAGTGTAATATCTTACAAGGCTAGTTATGCCTTTTTCTGGCGCCCTATAGGTACCGTATGTCTTCGGGATACGGGTAGTACCTATATTAACGGTATGGCTGCGGGATACCGGTGTTGTTTCATGACTGATCATCAGGAACAGCATAGTGCATAATTTGGTTCCAATCGATATTATTATATTGCTTTTGATAATCTTATAAGGAATGATTTATCAACTGTTTCTGTTTTGGAATAATGGTAAAGTGCGATTTTGATTCAGATTCTGATTTATGCTGATACTTACGTTGTTGTTAAATATCAAAGGTGGTATTAATATAGATGAATGATGTTGACTTCAGTATGGAATGTTTGAGCATCAAAGTTCGTATTGATATCTAATTTGATATGACAACAAAATAAATATTAATCTCAAGAGTTCGGTTTTGAGTAAAGTTTAGGATTCAATCCATAATCATTGTCTCATGTTATTGTGGTTTACGATATTTTCGTAAACACTGTTTTACGAGTTTTATTCTCGTCAAGATTCAAACTATTGCTGAAGCATCTCGCTCAAAAATATCAAATTGGTTTTGAATACGATTAAGGAATCAATTCTGGGATTCCTCCACTAGAATTTTATGATTCAGCAATTATGCTTTTAAATGTGATGCTCTGATGCAGATGTCGGTTTTATATCAAAAGACCCTATATATGTCATAATGATCTTGCTGAGCATTTCTTTCGCTCATACTTGCCTGTTTTCAAATTTAACCTCCAGTGAGGACTAGCTTGAGTTGTTTAGCTACATAATTCACGGAAGCAAAGAAGAAGCTCTTGGAAGGTGGTTGGTCCAGGGTTTGCGGGCTAGTGTAAGTTTTATTGTATAAAGTTGTTTATATTATATTATATTATAGATGTATATTTTATTTGGGCCTAGTATACTTCATTTCGAAGTTATACTAGTGGCTTTAGTTTTGAGTTGGAATTTATTGAAAAGAGTTTCAAAAGAAAGTGAAAAATTTATTGATGGAATTTGGAATTCTTGTTTCTAGAACTGTAACCTTAAAAGATCTTGGATTAGTTTGGGGTCATTTATGATAATTATCTTCCGCTGGCATTTATTTATTGATTTAACAGGTTAATTTGGATTGAAGTTTTATAGTGACGACCAAATCCTCTGACCCCGGATTTGGGGGCGTTACAGGTTGGTATCAGAGCTGAGGTTATAGTAGACTAGAAACGAGAGTGTGTAGGAGTGTGTATAGCTATGTGAGGACGTTTGAGCTCATATCGAGTTCCTGTTGGACTATTGAATATAGTACCAACGAATATGTTAAGATAAGGCGTATTTGTTTGAGATGATTGTGCGGAACTGGATGGAACTCCGGGAAGCTGCAAATTTCTATTGTGGAATCTTCCGAGACTACGATTCGACGACAATGGAGATTATCGATATCCTTAGAATATGAAGAAGTATCTAGAATCGGATGACGAGTCAACAGAAGAGTTCAAATTGAAGATAAATATTAAGATTTTGGCAATACCTTCTCTTTCTATAATTTCTTTTGACTTCTCTCAAAAAGAAATATCAGTTAGAAGATATATTCCCTAACACTCATTTTCAATCCTATCTGTGTTTTAAATGTGCCAGAGGCTGTCATGAAGCCTATTTTTCAGGTTTTGATAGCTCTGTCAAGTTATTATAATTTAACTTCCACTTTTCTTATTTGGTGGATAGTTTCTTGGTAATGTGACACCACTTGCTCATCTGGTGCCAAAATTTTGTTCTCTGGATTCTATTCCTTCAGAATTATCAGCTTTGAAATCCTTTCAGTTTTATTCATTTGATTTTCAATTCCTTTGATATTCTTTTATTCTGACTGGGATGAACAACCCTAACTATAGGGGACACAAGGTATCCCTGTCTGTGTGATAGGAGTTGGATGGGACGCCATCACTTGTGTGTGTTGTGAATACATGAAGGTTAACAACCTTTAGTAGTGTCTTAATTTGGACACGCAATACCAAGTTCGTTTGATCATATTGATCTCTCAGTTATTCTTTTATTTCAACAATACTTTTTCTCAAATTCAGATTTTTGTTCCGTTATGGTATCAAATTCTTTTCTTTTTGAAATTTCATGATTTTATCATCCCAAACATTCGAAGGTATGCCAAGCAAGTTAAACTAAGTTATCCTGGTCAAGTCAAAGTAAGGCGATGTGATGGGATTATCAAGAGCAACAGTGGATTGCAATGCGATTAAAATATCAGGGGTGTATAGCGAAGTCATTCTGTTTCTTTATTTCTCTATTTTTCTTTCTTTTGTTCCCTTTATCTTTCTCTCTATTCTTCTTTATCACAATCAGTAAAGCGATTCTATTGAGGAAATGGTCAAAAGAGGTGAATGGAACAGTGGTGCACAGTGAAGCTCCTATAAAAGTTTTATTATACAAGGAATACAAGATTTATTTGAGATTATGGAAAATTGAGGTTATTTGGAAATGGAAAGTTGGCTAGAAGAATAATTAGTGCTTTCTTCTGCTGATTCCGAGGACGGAATCCTTATAAGGAGGGTAGATTGTGATATCCCGTATTTTCAGAATTATTATTATTAATATTTGAATATGTTTATGTGATTTTCTGATTTAGAAGGAATAAAATGGTGGATATTTTATTTCTGTTTGACGAGTTTGTGTTATTAAATGGTAATGTGCTAATTGTTGAGTGTTAAATCGATCCTTGTTAATTTCTAAAAATATTCTCTTAAAAGTATTATTTTCAAAAGTTTATTTGAAAACTTATCATTTTATTGATATCGGTAAATTGAGTTCGTTTAGTAATATTAGGGATTGGATGGATATTATGTCTGCTATGTGTTGTATGTAATATTAATTGTGTGTGACTTAGTTGTGATTGAGGATTATTTGTATTATTAAATACTGAGTCGTATCGTTTTGTTTTTGTCTTTAAAAGTGATTTTATTGAAAATCTAATTTCATAAATATTTAAATTATCTTTCAAAAATATTTTTATGACTTTATAATTACAATAATTATTTTTGGGATTTTATAAAATTTAGAAATCAATATTTCATCAATTATTTAGCCCTGTATGATTTTCTGATTTCATTTATTTGTAAAATCCGTATTTAATTCTAAAATTTTTCAAAAATTATGAAACTCATATTTATTTAAGTTTGGAATATTATGAGAATTTTAAAATTATTTTGAGAATTTTTAGGATTAATTTTACCCGCGCGTTGAATCGTTTAATTGATAAAAACGGGTATAAATTGCGTTTCAAAAATTATTTTAAAATTTCAAAATTTATGTTTTTATAAACTTCGGGATATTTGTAACATTTTAAGACTATTTTCGTGATTTTCTGGATTTGTTTTAAGTGCAGCTCGGTTCGTTAAATCGTATAGTGCGGGTATAGTGCACAAGTCAAAAATGCTTTAAAAATTATAAAAATTTTATTTTATTAGTTTTTAATTATTCTGAGAATTTTAGAATTTGTTTGGTAATTTTCTGATTTTATTTACCTGCGCGTTTATTCGATAAGTTGAGAAATGCGGGGCAAAACAAAATTTTCAGATATAAATAAGGATATGTTGCTGTCATCTGTTGAAAAAAAAAAAAAAAACAAAAGAGAAAACGTGGCAGGAGGCCACCACCCCACCTGCCACCCGTGAACAAAACAACCCCCCCCCAATTTCCTTTTTACCACAACAGCTTCTCCTCCCTTCTGTCTCTCTGTCTCTCTCCTGTTTATATACTTTTAATTTTCAAAAATTCATATCTTCTCAACCGTATATCCAAATTTCAATTGGTATATATATAAACGATCAGCGCTTCGATACCTACGCATAGGTATATATATTGCAAGGTTTTGAGAAGAAAAATTGCGGGGCATATTTCCGTTATATTTCCGTTTTAATTTATTTTCGGGGCGTAGAAAAAGAGTTTGGAGGTGGTGATTACTCCACATGGCATCTCAGCGTGTATATATCTATCGCTATTAATTTCGGATTTTTCTGGAGATATTTTCCGGACATCAGATTTTCTCTTCGGGTTGATCAGAATTTATTTTGGGTAACGATTCCGAAATTCTGCCTTCGTACTTGTGTATATTATAGCATGTTAGTGTTTATATATTTATTTCATAATTTTTAGAAATTGTTGGAGAAGTCACTTTTGGTCCGAGTTTTGGTTTAGGTGGCCGTGTTATTCATTTCTGGAGTGTTTATATGCGTAAATATATATTATTGTGTTGATTGTTGTTGGTTGTGTCGATATGATATCGACTGGCAGTCCGAGAAATAGAGGAGGTGCTGTCCGATTTCCAAGAGAATATTATTTTAAATTATTTTCCAAGCTCAATAATTCTTATAAAATTATTTCGAGTATTCGAGCACTATTCTTTAGTTATAAATGATTCGGAGACCCGTTTTAATTCCGAAAAATGTTCAAAAATTCATAATAAATAAACCGTTCGTCCGTTTAATACGAAACAAACGCGTACAGACTCAGAAAAATATTCTGCTTTCATTAAAAATACTTTCGAGACCCAAATCCTTTTGTTTCGAAAGGTCGTTTGTTTTACGAATCATTCCAAGTCGATTATTGATCGATAAATCATATTTTTGACCCAATTTCAGTTTTAAACGTACCGAGTCCTGTGTTATATGAATTATGTGATACGTGAGTTATGTGATTATGTGCTATGTGAATTATGTGCATACGTGGGTCAAGATTCCTGTGTTTGGCTGATATAATTATGTGTGGGCTATCGTATGGGTAGACAATAGGATTTTGACGCGCAGTTCGTCGAGTGATTATCGTTTAGACAATTAAAGTTCTATATTTAATTATAGATGCGGATCTTTCGAGTTGATCAGGACAAGACATTGGATAAAGAATGAGATGGAATGGTATTGGGTATCTGGCTTCTAGCAATCGCAGGAGCAGCATATCAGTAAAATGTTGAAAATAAAGACGGTGATATTTTGAGACAGAATGTCAGAATAGATGCGGTTTTGCGAGTGTGACTAACTGCTAAAAACCCAAAGGCAAGTACCCCTGACTTCACTTATCATTCAAGTGACGTTTATTTCGAATCATATTATGCAAGTATTGTTTTCCCTATTCTCTGTTCGGAATAGATAAATGTTTTACATATCGCTGAATTAAATAATTCTGTTTATGCAAATACTCATCTGCTATTCTATATTCAGAATAGTCAAGTGATTTTACTTATCCAATTACTGGATTTATAAATGTTTTGGATTTTGAGAAAAGTGATTTGGTTGTGAATATTCCTACCCAAGTTAATGGGGGAATAAAATTATTTCGGGTGTCGAGTATTATGACCCCTTTTTAATAAAAGGTTTTGAGATTTGATGGTTACTGGTAGCGTAAGAGGCCGAGGCACCGGTCCAGCGTGAGCTATTATACGGAAGTGCAATACAGAAGTATAATATCTTACAAGGCTAGTTATGCCTTTTTCTGGCGCCCTATAGGTACCGTATGTCTTCGGGATACGGGTAGTACCTATATTAACGGTATGGCTGCGGGATACCGGTGTTGTTTCATGACTGATCATCAGGAACAGCATAGTGCATAATTTGGTTCCAATCGATATTATTATATTGCTTTTGATAATCTTATAAGGAATGATTTATCAACTGTTTCTGTTTTGGAATAATGGTAAAGTGCGATTTTGATTCAGATTCTGATTTATGCTGATACTTACGTTGTTGTTAAATATCAAAGGTGGTATTAATATAGATGAATGATGTTGACTTCAGTATGGAATGTTTGAGCATCAAAGTTCGTATTGATATCTAATTTGATATGACAACAAAATAAATATTAATCTCAAGAGTTCGGTTTTGAGTAAAGTTTAGGATTCAATCCATAATCATTGTCTCATGTTATTGTGGTTTACGATATTTCCGTAAACACTGTTTTACGAGTTTTATTCTCGTCAAGATTCAAAGTATTGCTGAAGCATCTCGCTCAAAAATATCAAATTGGTTTTGAGTACGATTAAGGAATCAATTCTGGGATTCCTCCACTAGAATTTTATGATTCAGCAATTATGCTTTTAAATGTGATGCTCTGATGCAGATGTCGGTTTTATATCAAAAGACCCTATATATGTCATAATGATCTTGCTGAGCATTTCTTTCGCTCATACTTGCCTGTTTTCAAATTTAACCTCCAGTGAGGACTAGCTTGAGTTGTTTAGCTACATAATTCACGGAAGCAAAGAAGAAGCTCTTGGAAGGTGGTTGGTCCAGGGTTTGCGGGCTAGTGTAAGTTTTATTGTATAAAGTTGTTTATATTATATTATATTATAGATGTATATTTTATTTGGGCCTAGTATACTTCATTTCGAAGTTATACTAGTGGCTTTAGTTTTGAGTTGGAATTTATTGAAAAGAGTTTCAAAAGAAAGTGAAAAATTTATTGATGGAATTTGGAATTCTTGTTTCTAGAACTGTAACCTTAAAAGATCTTGGATTAGTTTGGGGTCATTTATGATAATTATCTTCCGCTGGCATTTATTTATTGATTTAACAGGTTAATTTGGATTGAAGTTTTATAGTGACGACCAAATCCTCTGACCCCGGATTTGGGGGCGTTACATAAAATTCATCCCTTTTTAACCAAAAAAATCCGAATCTTACTTTTATTAAGATCGAAATCAACACTTCCGTTTAATTACCAAAATTTGAACATAACACTTCTTAATTTTTGTCATGCAATCAAAATCTTACTTACCCATTAAATCAACTTAATTTCGCCTTTTTATTCCTAAGAATCCATTCGAGTTTTTTTTCCATAAATCGACATACAAGGCAATACATCACATTCTCTACCTATTTTAGTTTTTAACACGATCATTCCATACAACATCTAACTCATTCAACCAACATGCATTTGCTCAATCAATAATTAACCCCCTTTTATCTTGTTTTCATTCGGCAAAAACATGGTTTTCAACTCAAAGACTAATCATTTAACATGCACTAATTGATCTTCTTTAAAACTATCATGCAATCACATTTAAGCCACATAAACTTAGTATTCAACAAGATTAACCCACAAAAACCGATTCCCTCTTCTTTATTAACACAAGCCGAAGCAAAAGTCCACAAAACCCGAAGCAAAGATTCACATGCAACCTCAATTTTTGATTTTTCTAAGCACAATCATATGCACACATTCATTTACAATCAAAGGAATCATTTAATCAAACACCCACTCGATTTTTATCAAAGAAGCCAAAAACCCTTTTCCAAATTTTCAAGAAATCTTAACATGCATGCATCATTTCAAGTTTATAAATTATAATTTTTATTAACAACTATCCACTATTGATTTCATGGTCAAAAATTAACTTTATCACTTTAAGAACATAAACCCATTCGGTTATATAGAAAAACACCACATGCATCTACGAAAATTTAAGTGTACTTTGTGTAGAGTTCAGTTTTCACATCACAACTCACCACCGGTTCACCAGAGTTCATCACCGGTGGCGGTGGCTTCACGGTGGTGCCCTCATTCGAGGGTGTCCAACCACGAAACTCCCGATTTCCGTCAATTACGCAAAATAACTAACATTCACATCTTTTCTATCATTTGTTTGCAAAGAATCAAGCTTTAAACAAGATAACATCAATCAACAACAAGAAGAACCATGTGGTTCTCGGGTGAACACACACACCGAACACACACAACACCCACACATCGACATGCAAGCTTAATCACACACATGCAAACACTTCTACCTACAAATAAGTGTTTAACAAGAAGATTTAGGGATGATTGGTGTGTTTGATCAAAGAAAAGAGAGGAATACCGAGAGAAATCAAAGAGAGAGAGAGAGTTGCCGAGAGAGAGAGTGAGTGAGAGTTCGGGAGAGAAAGAGAGAAATGAGAGAAGAGAAAGTGAGAGCACAAAAAGAAAGAAAAGAAAGAAAGGTGGATTATATATAGCACTTAGAAACAAGGGCAATCTAGTAATTTACCAACTTCCTTTTAATCACTCATTCCTTTTCTTTTTACTTGAATGCGATAAAATTCAAATACAAAATATATCTCTCTCGGAAAGTCGAGAATTATTGAAAATAACATTTTTAACGCGTAGGTCTTGAAATTAGCTTTTCATCCATTACTCATAATAAGAATTTGAGCGAGCGGTTGATTTTATATGAATTTCACAAACTTGCCTTAATAAATACCTTTTCCACAAAAAAATCAATTTAAAAATGCCAAGACCCACAATTAAATTCACTTATCATTTTTAAAAAGTCTCTAAGACCTCTACGAAGATAATAGAACAAATCCCATATTTTCATCCATCTCAGATGATTTTATAAAAATGCACGAAGGTTAAATAAACCCTTATGTAAATCACATAATTCCTTTAAAATTCACAGAAATTAACACAGAACATATAATCATACACACAGTCAAGCAATCACACGCATATAGTCACATAACAACTCAGGTCTGATCATAGAATCTATCCCTCTTTAATCTTTATTCCCTTTTTACGCGTACCGGGTCACGTTCAGCCTGACGGCCCGACGCTCAGCGTTTCGAATACGCTTCTCATTACCTTTGCCAATCAACACGTCTCTTAAGACGAAATACTTCTTTCATTTACTTCACATATAGTTCACATTTTATATTATTTAATTTTCATACTAGGACGGGTTCCGTTCTACCTGACGGCCCGAAACCACAGCTTGACTTTTAAGCTGACTCTTTAAATTGGAACGTTTTTATCCACGCTCTTTAACTCTAGTATACAGATAAGACAAATAATCACCACTTAATCACATAATCTCATCACATAACACATACTTTACTTTCTTAATTACGACGCAAAATTCTCGGTCGTTACAATCTACCCTCCTTAAAAGGATTCTGTCCCCAGAATCTAATCTAAGCAAATAGATGGGGATACTTTTCTTTCATTTCGCTTTCTAATTCCCAAGTCGATTCCTCGACTAGTGGATTTCTCCACAACACTCTAACTAGAGGTACAAGTTTATTTCTAAGCGTCCTTTCTTTTTGATCAAAAATTCGCACTGGTTGTTCCACATAGGACAAATCTGGTTGGATTTCTACTGGTTCCAACTCGATCACATGACTCGCATCAGCATTATACTTCTTCAGGAGAGATACATGAAATACATTGTGCAGATGTTGCATTTGCGGCGGTAGCGCTAATTCATACGCCACTTTCCCAACTTGTCGCAATACTTCAAATGGTCCAATGTACCTTGGACTTAGCTTTCCTTTCTTTCCAAATCGAGTTAAACCTTTCCAAGGAGATATCTTCAACAAGACCTTGTCTCCAGTTTTGAATTGCATATCTTTCCGCTCTTGATTCGCGTACTTTGCATGTCGGTCTTGAGCTGCAATTAATCTCTTTTGTATCATTTCAACTTTTTCCTTCGTTTGCTGCACTAGCTCGGGGCCAATTAACTTGCGCTCACCAACTTCATCCCAATAAGTAGGGCATCTACACTTTCTTCCATACAATGCTTCATAAGGCGGCATGCCAATACTTGTGTGATAACTGTTGTTGTAGGAAAACTCAATTAAGGGCAAATGATCGTCCCAATTTCCTTTGAAATCTATTGCGCAGGTTCGCAACATATCCTCAATTGTCTGAATTGTCCTTTCACTTTGTCTGTCTATCTGCGGATGATATGCCGAACTCATTTTCAATTTCGTTCCCAAATGATCATGGAATTGTCGCCAAAATCTTGAATTAAACCTTGGATCTCTATCAGACACGATAGATACAGGAACTCCGTGACGCATCACGATTTCATCCAGATACATTTTGACCAGCTTCTCTAATGAAAACCTTTCGTTTATCGGCAAGAAATGTGCTGACTTTGTCAGTCGATCAATTACCACCCAAATCGTATCATGATTAGACTTAGTTTTAGGTAATCCTACCACGAAATCCATGGCGATATGTTCCCATTTCCATTCAGGTATGTCCAGTGGCTGAAGCAATCCACTTGGCCTTTGATGTTCTGCTTTAACTCTTTGGCACGTGTAACATTTGCTTATCCATTCTGCAATTTCCTTTTTCATGTTTGGCCACCAAAAATTTTCTTTCAAATCCCGGTACATCTTCGTACTTCCAGGGTGAATTGAAAATCTCGAGTTATGCGCTTCTTACAAAATCTCGTGCTTTAGTTCCACAACATCAGGTATCTAAATACGTGAGTTAACATGGTACATCCCTTTTCCATCCTTTTGAGCTTTAATTTCTTCTCCCGTCAACTTATTCCTTTCGCGATTCATCACTTGCTCTTGACAGCATCTAATCTTTTCCAAAATTTCAGGTTGAAACAGCATTGCATGAATGGCTTCACCTCCACATTCTGGAGTCTGCACCACTATTTCCATCTTTTCAAAGTCCTTGATTAATTCTTCTGATGACGTTAATATATTCAACTTTTCCTTTCGACTTAAAGCATCAGCTACCACATTTGCCTTTCCAGGATGATAGTTTATCGCACAATCATAATCTTTGATCAATTCCAACCACCTTCTTTGTCGCATATTCAGTTCTTTCTGAGTAAAGATATACTTTAAGCTCTTATGGTCCGTATAAATCTCGCACTTTTCCCCGTACAAATAATGCCTCCAAATCTTGAGGGCAAACACTATTGCTGCTAATTCCAAATCGTGCGTTGGATACTTTTGCTCGTACGGTTTGAGTTGCCTTGACGCGTATGCTATCACCTTCCCGTGTTGCATTAACACGCATCCAAGTCCTTTATAGGAAGCATCACTGAATATCATAAATTCACCTTTATCATCTGGTAATACCAACACAGGGGCGGTTACCAATCTCTTCTTTAACTCTTGGAAACTTTCCTCACACTTTTCTGTCCAAACAAACTTCTCATTCTTCCTCGTCAATTTTGTCAATGGAACTGCGATCTTTGAGAAATCTTGCACAAATCTTCTATAGTATCCGGCTAATCCCAGAAAACTTCTGACTTCCGTCGAAGTCTTGGGTCTTTCCCAATTCATTACAGCTTCTATCTTGGCTGGGTCCACTTTAATTCCTTCTTTATTAACTACATGACCAAGAAATTGCACTTCTTTTAGCCAAAATTCACACTTTGAAAACTTTGCATACAGCTTCTCTTTTCGCAGAATTTCCAAGGAAATCCTCAAATGCTCCTTATGATCTTCCTCCGTTTTGGAATAAATAAGTATATCGTCAATAAACACAATCACGAACTTGTCCAAATACTGCTTGAACACTCTGTTCATAAGATCCATAAATACAGCTGGCGCATTCGTCAAGCCAAATGCCATCACCAAAAACTTATAATGTCCGTATCTTGTTCGGAACGCTGTCTTGGGTATATCTTCCGCTTTGATCTTTAGTTGATGATACCCAGATCTTAAATCAATCTTTGAAAAGCACGAAGCTCCTTTTAATTGGTCAAACAAGTCATCGATCCGCGGTAGAGGGTACTTATTCTTGATCGTCAACTTATTCAGTTCACGGTAATCGATACACAATCACATACTTCCATCCTTCTTCTTTACAAACAACATCGGTGCGCCCCACGGGGATACACTCGGTCGGATTACTCCTTTGTCCAACAACTCTTGCAACTGAGCTGCCAATTCCTTCATTTCAACCGGCGCCATGCGATAGGGAGCTTTCGATACTGGTTCCGTACCAGGAGCCAATTCAATCGTAAACTCGATCTCTCTGTCTGGAGGTAGTCCAGGCAATTCATCAGGAAACACGTCCGGAGAATCTCTTACTATCGGAATATCGTCGATCCTTACAGATTTTTTCTCCACGTCCACGACATGAGCCAAATAAACTTCGCATCCTTGTCGCATTAATCTTCTCGCCTCAATAACCGTTAGAAATTTCTTCTCTTGCCTCTTTCCCTTAAATATCACTTCCTCACCATCCTTGGTTTTTAACTTCACTTTCTTACTTTTACACTCTATTTGCGCCTCATGATTTGACAACCAATCCATTCCTAGAATAACCTTAAATTCTCCTAACTTAAAAGGAATTAAGTCAGCAGAAAAATGCCGACCTTCTATAGACACATCACAATCGGGACAAATCTTATTAACAACAACTTTCTCTTGATTTGCTACCTCTATAATCAAATTAGGCTCTAGAGGGTACGTAACACAATTTAACTTATCAAGAATGCTTTCAGAAATAAAAGATCTGGTCTCTCCAGAATCCATCAAAACTTTTACTTCTACTGAGTTTAAGACAAGCATACCTGCTACCACATCCACATCTTGCACCGCATCTTTCATTGACATGTTAAAGGTCCTAGCTCTGGGTTGAGCTGATGGTGCTGGGAGAGACGGCGGTCCAGCAATTCTGAGAACATTAGCCTTTTGCACAGGCTCCTTGCAATTTCTAGCCATATGGCCTACCTTGCCACACTTGAAACAAGCCAAATCAGGCTTCCTTATTTCATTTGAACATTCCGAAGATGCCCCTTCTGGTTGCACTTAAAACATGTTATATCCAGCTTATTACACCTCCCCGGGTGTTTCTTTCCACAGTTCCTGCATTCTTGCATCTGGGGCCTGCTATCCTTTCCCGGTTGTCCAGCTTTCTGGAAACGGTTCTTCTGAGCTCCATTCTCGGGTCTAAACTTCTGAAACTTTTTGTTCTGACCTCCACCATTCTTTCCAAACTTTCCTCTGAACTTTGAACTTCCTTGCTCTTACTCAGAGCTTTCAAACTTCCTCTTTCTTCCTTCATTTTCTCTTCGAGCAGCTTCCCGCTCACCTTCCACTATCATTGCCTTTTGAACCAAGGCAGCATAGTTCTTGATCTCCAACATTGCTATTTGACTCCTAATCCACGGCTTAAGTCCCTGCTGGAACCTCTTAGCCTTCTTTGCTTCAGTATTCACGTACTCTGGCACGAACCTCGCCAACTTCGAGAACTTCACCTCATATTCTCCTACCGACATTTCCTCTTGTCTAAGATCCAAAAATTTCATCTCCAACTGATCTTGCATATAACTTGGCAAATATTTTTCCAGAAACATCTCAGTAAACTTCTCCCAAGATAAGTCTTTGCCTTCCAACAACGCCTTACAAGAATCCCACCAGAAACTTGCTTCATCCCTCAAGTAATAACTTGCGTACTGAGCTTTCTTATCGTCCTTAACTTCGGCTAGTTCAAAGGCTTTTTCCATCTCTCTTAACCACGACTGTACTTTAATCGGATCTGGCAAACCTAAGAACTCTGGAGGGTGAACAGATTGAAAGTGCTTGAAATTTCCAACTTTTGGGGTCACAGGTTGTTGCAAAAGCTGAGCAAGTCTGCTCATCAAAGTGGTTTCTGGGTTTATTTCTGGATCTTGGGTGGGAATTTCTTCTTCTTGGTGATCTGGTGAGTTGGCCATTTCTTACAAACCTGATTGAGCAATTATTTAGCAATACGATAGCATGGCATACATACAACAACAATTTTTATGAAATCTCTTTTGTGGGTTTTAAGTTTTACCCAATTTGCACATGCAATCCTATTACTACATAATTCTCATATCAGTGTTGTTTTATCATGGCACGGAATAGGGTTTTACAATCTTTAGACATGGTTGTACGAAAAACATGGCATTGAGAACAGTTTATAACATAAACAAGGTGCACAAAGGAAAGCAAGATAATTGATTTATTTAAATCAAGGGTTACATAGGAAATATTCTGGATTTTAAGGTTCTGAAACAAGGTACAATAAATAGCAGGGTTAAACAGAGGAAAAACTGGAAAACATCCCCCTATCTACCCCTAACTTCCAACTACTACTATCACTACACTGGTCTGAAATACAACAAGATAAATGAAAAAGGGATCCCGGCATCTGACCAAGTATCCCAAAGCCTACCGGAGCTGAAAACAACAACAACAATCTACGGGCTCAACCAACAGTCCCGTCTAATCATCTAGGATCTCTCTCAACACAACCAACATCCAGTGAATGATCTTATGCAGCCTCCAGGCCTCAGCATCAGCATCACTAGTGGATGGTCCCTCATCCAATCTCCTCCTGGCAACCTGCTCGACCAACTGAATCCTAGCTCTCCATTCCTCCACCACCACTGAGGTCCTCTGCCTAGAGTCTCGAATCAACCTATCTACCAAAGCTCCCAACTCAGGAATGCGGGAGTACACAAAGTCTCGGTCCTGGGCTAACTTGCCACCAATACTGACAGGAACAGTCTTAGGCATCTCCGACTCTGGCTCAGGGGCAGGGGTCTCTGAATCAAGCCTCAAGGGTGAAATCTGCATGGGGATCTCACTACTCTCAGAAGGGTCCTCCTCTGGGTCTGAACTAACATATACAGGCTCCTCTGGAGAGGGTGGAATAGGGTCCACGGGGGTACCAGTCAAGCTAATCTCAGAGTCTGAGTCACTACCACTACTAGGATCCTGAGAGGAAACATAAAACAGCAACCAAGAAACAATGTTAGGGTCAAATAAAGCTTCCAGCTAACTCACACCCTAACTCTAGTTTCTGCTTTACCAATCAAACACTTTCCTTAGACTATACCTAATAGTCTAACTCAACTCTACATGATTCTCTCGCGATATAGATATATTCCTAAAAAACCCCTTTTTAAAACCTAACTTGTCTCAGGGACTAGATCCTGTAGCTCTGATACCAACTTGTGACGCCCTCAATCTCGGGGTTAGGAAATGAGGACTCACACACCTCTAATCTACTAATTAAATATGCATAAACCCCGATTTCACTACTAACAGGATCAACAGGATAAAGTATGAGATAAGATTACAACTATCAATCATAGAATATAACTTACAAACCCAAAATATTATTGAATAATCCATAACGATTCCGGCTGGGAACCGACAGATAACCCATTGTATCTTTAAACACCATGAACTAGGCGCGAGCTCACTCATAACCTGTACTACCTGCTCTGGCAACTGGAAGCCCTCAACACGGTAGGGACCACCAGGTACGCTCTTACGAGCAGTGCGCCTAAGCCTGGCCATCTTCTTGCTTAACTGCCATGGTTAGATTAAGACAAAACAATGAGTATAAAACTCAGCAAGTAACTATATAGTAGTTCTACAATATCAAATCTCAATATACTTTGAATAAACTAGGGCATTCTACTTTGGCTAATCTAGGTGGCAGATTTCCGTATATTCATTTTTTTGTTTTCTTTGGGATAAGGAAAGGTATCCGAAGAATAGTTGGGCTTTCAAGAAACAAGGCTCGAAACAGGATGAAAGCCGACATTTAACACAAACCATTATAGGATCAAAATACATCTTTCGATAGAGGAAAGCAACAGTATTTCAAGATATAGAATCATTCATATGATCAATAATTTCAGGAATCAGGGTTCTGAGCTTTAAGCTCCACAATAACATAATCAACTCTTTTCAAAACAATATAAACCATTTTCATTTCCAAAAATCCATTTACTGAACAAAAGTTTTAGTTCCCTTTTAAATAATCATTTAGAACCCTTGATTGGATCACTTATCTTTCCATTTCATTATATACGGGTGATCAGCCCGTATCGACCTCCATTCCGGTCTTTAAGGTACCATTCGACATAATTTCAGCCTTAAATTGGACTAGTCCCACTAGCCTCTTACCATGACTGGACTAGTCCCATTAGCCTCTTACGTCTCAATCCAATCCATCAGGAATTCATTCGGAAAACCTTGAGTTGGAAAAAAAAACAAATAGGTTTTCTAAAATTCATTTTATCATTACAAAGCCTTTGAAATCATTCGGACTCTTTCAAGTCGAAACTCATTCTTCATTCAGATTTAAATAAAACAAAGTTCAGGGAGTGAATCAAAGATACACAAGGAACAATTCTCAAGAATTCTGTATCAAGGATAACAAGACACTAACTAGAAGGATAAACATTGATTTAGAGATCAATAGGGTGATCAAAAGAAACAGAATATCATTAAACAAGGTTAACCAAGATAATTAAAGGTTCAATATGATCATGACATTATAGGTAACTTGAACAGAAAGGTTAGGTTATCAATGAGTGAAATCAATAGGCTTATCAATAACAGGTTATCAAGAACAAAGGGTATCCAAATCAATATCAGGGTTTCATAAAGCAAGGGTTTCATACTTTAACAGTTCAATACTCTACATGGTATGAACAACATTTCCTTTATAATCATTTACACAAGTAATCAGAGTTACTTGCCTGAAATTGCTTTCATGAGGGTTGAACTACTGCCACCTAATATACTTTTCCATTTCCTAGCCCGAATGTCCTCACGCTCCGATTCTACAATAAAAACCAAAACCTTAATTAGATTCCTAACTCTCGTTCCCGGAACGATCACACTATACGATAACTCGATTATATTCTTGACTCGAACTATACGAGTATAGCTTATACAAATAAGCACACAACACATAGCACAATTCTTTCTCGTAGTTTTTATATCCTTATATACCTAGCAATCAAAGCGTACTCACTTGACCTAGGCTATTTCTCAAATCACACTAACACGACTCTTTTACGAGTACTAGACCTTATTTAAACCAAACATTTACGTGCATACTATCGCTTATATTAATCAACTTAATTACCTTTTCCTTTGTTCCTTAATTCGAACCACACATACAAAAACACATCCACATATATTCATTTTCAATCTCATATAAGCAAGCACAACTAATGCAATTCACAAGGATCATTTAGCACTTAAAATTCGTCCCTTTTTAACCAAAAAAATCCGAATCTTACTTTTATTAAGATCGAAATCAACACTTCCGTTTAATTACCAAAATTCGAACATAACACTTCTTAATTTTTGTCATGCAATCAAAATCTTACTTAGCCATTAAATCAACTAAATTTCGTCTTTTTATTCCTAAGAATCCATTCGAGTTTTTTTTTCCATAAATCGACATACAAGGCAATACATCACATTCTCTACCTATTTTAGTTTTTAACAAGATCATTCCATACAACATCTAATTCATTCAACCAACATGCATTTGCTCAATCAATAATTAACCCCCTTTTATCTTGTTTTCATTCGGCAAAAACATGGTTTTCAACTCAAAGACTAATCATTTAACATGCACTAATTGATCTTCTTTAAAACTATCATGCAATCACATTTAAGCCACATAAACTTAGTATTCAACAAGATTAACCCACAAAACCCGATTCCCTCTTCTTTATTAACACAAGCCGAAGCAAAAGTCCACAAAACCCGAAGCAAAGATACACATGCAACCTCAATTTTTAATTTTTCTAAGCACAATCATATGCACACATTCATTTACAATCAAAGGAATCATTTAATCAAACACCCACTCGATTTTTATCAAAGAAGCCAAAAACCCTTTTCCAAATTTTCAAGAAATCTTAACATGCATGCATCATTTCAAGTTTATAAATTACAATTTTTATTAACAACTATCCACTATTGATTTCATGGTCAAAAATCAACTTTATCACTTTAAGAACATAAACCCATTCGGTTATATAGAAAAACACCACATGCATCTACGAAAATTTAAGTGTACTTTGTGTAGAGTTCAGTTTTCACATCACAACTCACCACCGGTTCACCGGAGTTCATCACCGGTGGCGGTGGCTTCACGGTGGTGCCCTCATTCGAGGGTGTCCAACCACGAAACCCCCGATTTCCGTTAATTACGCAAAATAACTAACATGCACATCTTTTCTATCATTTGTTTGCAAAGAATCAAGCTTTAAACAAGATAATATCAATCAACAAGAAGAAGAACCATGTGGTTCTCGGGTGAACACACACACCGAACACACACAACACCCACACATCGACATGAAAGCTTAATCACACATATGCAAACACTTCTACCTACAAATAAGTGTTTAACAAGAAGATTTAGGGATGATTGGTGTGTTTGATCAAAGAAAAGAGAGGAATACCGAGAGAAATCAAAGAGAGAGAGAGAGTTGCCGAGAGAGAGAGAGAGTGAGAGTTCGGGAGAGAAAGAGAGAAAGGAGAGAAGAGAAAGTGAGAGCACAAAAAGAAAGAAAAGAAAGAAAGGTGGATTATATATAGCACTTAGAAACAAGGGCAATCTAGTAATTTACCAACTTCCTTTTAATCACTCATTCCTTTTCTTTTTACTTGAATGCGATAAAATTCAAATACAAAATATATCTCTCTCGGAAAGTCGAGAATTATTGAAAATAACATTTTTAACGCGTAGGTCTCGAAATTAGCTTTTCATCCATTACTCATAATAAGAATTTGAGCGAGCGGTTGATTTTATATGAATTTCACAAACTTGCCTTAATAAATACCTTTTCCACAAAAAAATCAATTTAAAAATGCCAATACCCACAATTAAATTCACTTATCATTTTTAAAAAGTCTCTAAGACCTCTACGAAGATAACAGAACAAATTCCATGTTTTTATCCATCTCAGATGATTTTATAAAAATGCACGAAGGTTAAATAAACCCTTATGTAAATCACATAATTCCTTTAAAATTCACAGAAATTAACACAGAACATATAATCATGCACACAGTCAAGCAATCACACGCATATAGTCACATAATAACTCAGGTCTGATCATAGAATCTATCCCTCTTTAATCTTTATTCCCTTTTTACGCGTACCGGGTCACGTTCAGCCTGACGGCCCGACGCTCAGCGTTTCGAATACGCTTCTCATTACCTTTGCCAATCAACACGTCTCTTAAGACGAAATACTTCTTTCATTTACTTCACATATAGTTCACATTTTATATTATTTAATTTTCATACTAGGACGGGTTCCGTTCTACCTGACGGCCCGAAACCACAGCTTGACTTTTAAGCTGACTCTTTAAATTGGAACATTTTTATCCACGCTCTTTAACTCTAGTATACAGATAAGACAAATAATCACCACTTAATCACATAATCTCATCACATAACACATACTTTACTTTCTTAATTACGACATAAAATTCTCGGTCGTTACAACTATAACTTGTGGTGTGTGTGTTTATGGTGGGGTCACAGTACAGAATAGTTGATTATTTATTAAGATTGGGTGTTATTAAGGGAAATGGAACTCGTGACAACCCGGATCCCCGACCCCGGATTTGGGGGTGTTACAGAAATGGTATCAGAGCCAAGCGTTATAAACCTCAGAGATGATGTGACGTTAAGATAATAAGTTCACTAAGATAATAAGAACTCTTGCCAAGTTCATAGTCGGACTACCTAACGTAGTACTGACAGTTAAAACCCTTATGGGAACCCTTATAAATATCGTGATAGTAACATAGTTCGTTCTCGTATAGGGCAGCGGGGCACCGAACCCTGAGGTTCAGGAGCATCAGCATGAGGATGTTTTATTACATGTTAGAGATCAAATTGTGAATCTGATAGAGTACCCTAACAAGGAACCAGATGAGATTCATATTGAGAATATTGCGGTTGAGGATGTTATCTCATAAGGGATTGTTGCCGAGGAGGATCTCGTGGAGGATCCTGACGAGAATGAAGAGAGGATCGCTGAGGAATTGATGACCGTAGTCAGGGCGACTACCAGAGCAAGAATGGCCGCGAGGGTGGCACTAGAGGATGAAGAGTTACCAAGGGCACAAAGGTTAATGAGGGCAGAAGGAGTGGGGCCTTCCACGACACCAATTATACCAGTATCAGACCCTCTTCCCGAGGTTCCTGAAGACAACCATGAGGTTCCACCAATTCATGTTCCCTCCCCTGTACAGAGCCCAGCACCTACTGAGGAAATGCCACCTTTATCTCCTGCACCATTGTCACCTGATACCGTGCTTGGTTATCCATTTGGATCCCCTGGGCCTGCACCACCTGCACCCCATGGACTGCTAGATGCAACCACTCAGGCTTCTCTTATCGCCAATTATTACATGACTTTGGGTGGCCTGTCCGAGGCCCGTTATGTTAGGAGTGATCTGTTGGATCGACTTACTGCACCAAGGATTGAGGGCGGGGTACTTCCGTCAGGATTAGCTCATAGCATGGAAAGGATTGAGGCTACCACCCTTGTTACAGCTAGAGGCCATCTTGAGGGTCAGATTGATCCAGCTCTACTTGCAACTATCTTAGACCTCATCACCTCTGTGATGGAGCAGGTTAGGGATGTCGTGCGTGCCCGCATTTCTTGATCCATGGTAGTGTGCAGAGCCAGAGCGATCAGACAAGGGTTTCATGTAGCACCGCTTTTGGAGGATTAGCCTAAGTTATGAATGATTAGTTTTAATGACTAGATGATTATCTATGGTAGTACTTTTGGGATAGAAGCGATCAGATCACATGATGTAATTCTCTTTAATGTGTTCAGTTGTTGTACCCTCGAACCAATGGTTATGTATATATTCGTTAATTTCAGTTCAGATCAGCCTGGTTATGATAAGTTCATATTGTTAATTGCACTATTAACACTTAAGAGAGTGTCATGAAGTTTATGGAACTTGAGAATTCATAATTTGCAATCATGCAAGGACGGAACGAGGGAAAGACTTAAGCAAAGTAAATAAGACATATATCCAGAGATTCTCAAAAAAAAATAATTTTTTTTCCAAGCATTATGCCCCATGAGGAATAAGATTAGGGGCAAAATCTTGAATGTGATAATCAGGGAAGTCGTAATTAAGCTATAAGGAACCCAGAATATAATGAAGTGGAAAATGAGGATTTTAAATTAAAAAATAACCCCAATTATGGGGAGTAGGAAGAAACATTTAGACTGAGAAAACAGAAGTCGAGCAAGATAGGAAGAACCGGGATGGTACTCCTATTGGGCAATCCATGGACCTGCCTAAAACAAAACTTATACTTTTACCCCTAACCACCACCTTGAGGAAACAATGAGGTGTGAAATTCTTTCAAGACCTTTAAGTCGCTAAGTCCTTAGAGTTCCAAGGAACAAGCTGACCCAGTCAAGGCAAGAGCCTGGCTAAAGGAAATATAGGAATCATTTGAGATTCTAAATGATTAACGAATTACAAAAGACTGTTTTTGTCACTTACCCTCCTAAGAGAGAGACCACCCACTGGTGAAAGATCAAGAAAAGCACGGAGCAAGAGGTTACAATAAACTGATTAAAGTTCAGTCAATTGTTTTCAGGAAAGTACTTCCCAAGGTTATGGAGATAGTGTAAAAGCTTTAGAGCCAGAACAAAGGCGGACGAGTATGATGAATTATGAATCTAAGCTATAAAAGTTGTCAAGATTCGTTCTGAGGACACGAATCCAGAATGACGGGATATTTGAAATCAATGCTTATGTTGTGTTGGTTTATGAAATAATGATAAGAGAAAGGAAATTAAAAAGAAACTGAAGTGGAAAGGAATAAAAAAGCAATAGAGTTTGAGGAATAATAAGGAAGTTGGGTATGAGGAAACCCTAAAGACTCGTAGCAATAGAAATAGAAAAGTATGTAATCGTCAGGATGAGGGTGATTCACCATGAGTTAAATTTCTGGTTGAAGGCATAAGAGATACATATATTGTACCCCCTTTAAGTTGGGAGGATTCAAGGAAATCTTGAGATAGTTCAAAGGATAAATAATGAGACGCGGATAGACTGAGGAGGCAAGGAAGTAAGAAATTAGGAAAAGTGGATGAAGGAAGTGACCTTCGAGAATGTGAAGTGTAAGACCGGTGGCTTGATACCCAGAAAGGGAGACACCAGGTATGAAAGATATCCCAGCATCAAGGTGACTGTTGAGATAAACAACAAAAGTAAATAAGGAATTATTAAGAAGAAGTTCATGTTGAACACGACCAATATCTTCCAGAACATCCTTGTTATCGTTACCAAATTAGGCAAGAAAAGCGGATAACCGTTGTTATCTTTTGGAGGCCATATTAATTGACCTCATTTTGAATACAGATGTTATTGTGAAATTAGGCATATACTATCGAGGTGGAAATGATTGAATAAGACACCCTTATCAGGGATATATGACTTATTTATCCATGGAAGGATGCATGTACCTTTTTAAAGGTGGAATTAAGGATATAACATTGGTAACTTAAAATGAATCCTAGGGGAATGCATTAAGGTTGGCATTTCACCCTTAATAGGGATAATATGAGTTTTGACAGTATAAATTGGAAAGGATTAAGGTAATAACAACCTTTAAGTATCAGTGGGGAAATTTTTCAGAAACATATAGACAATGGTTCTAGTATTAGTAAAGGGTATTTCGATATGCCCTGTATCTAGGGAATACAGGAGGAACGATTCAAGGATAACCTTAGAGGTTTTACAAGGAGAAAGGTAATATTCAAAATTCTCAAGAGTAAAAATGTTGATAAAGGAAATATGACGTAATTATAATGATGCCAAGTGGGGCACGTGTTAAACCATGAGAAAGTATGGATCAAACCAGTAAAGGTCGAAATTGTTCAGGGCCATTAGGGCCTAAGATAAAAGATGTTCTAAGTATGATTGAGAGTCAGTCGTGGCAATGTTCACATCTAATGACTAAGGCAATGACTTATGGAAAAAAATGGTGATTTTTTTTTCTTTTTTTTTCTCACCAGGACTTAAGAAAAGCATTTTCACATAAGCAGTGATTGAAATGAGGTAGAAAATTTATTTGGAGGTGGTTAAAATGACATTGACTGTAAGGAAATTTTACTATCAGGAAAGGCCAAAGAGGTGGCCGACACTTTAAAGGTAAGAGGATAATTATAGGCGCTTGTGCCAAAGGAATACAGTGATGATGGTTAAAGTTGTGAAGGTTGTATTATGGTTTGGAAGATTGACATTCCTTCTAATGACCGTGCAATACCCAACCGTAATAGTAGTTGGTAAAGGTTTAATTCGTGTAATCGCCATGAGCGGGCTATCTATCTCAGAAGGTACTATCTTGAGATAAGCCAGGACCATGTTTCAAAAAGGACTAGACGAACCTTCAAGTTAAGTCTTCTATTGAAGGTATATCATTAAGAATGGGATTAACCTGCTATCGTTGCTTTGATTGAAACTCTTCTGCAATTTTATCTACTTCATGTCATGTATGTACATCAGGATCTAGAGTGTTCTTCATGAAACATTAATGGTAATTATGTTACCTCCTTAGGAGAATTCTATACGACATGTATGGACTCCGTATGGTTAGATATTAAGATTTCATGGAAAGTGAATTACGACAGTAGGTCAGTGGTGGACCATAGTAATGCAGCAATGATTCTGCGAGTAATGAGTCGATTACAACCATGAGAGTTGTATTGGAATGGATGTTGAGATTGAGTACCACTAATCGGGTCGTGGTGGTGTATAAGTTATCATTGATAGACTAATTAAGTAGATTATCTACCTATTGAATATTTATTCCTTCTTATCAATAGAGAGTCGTATTACTATACGAGGAAGGTTGCAGTGCAAGCATAGAATACTAGTAACGGTGATGTCAAGAATGAAATCCCAGATTCGATTTTCGATGACGAGAGAGTTTCAAAGGTGATTGTGTATAAGCTCGTGCAAGAGCATGGGTCCATAGAATGATGGACGAAATAGCAAAAATATTTAGGCATATGAAATGCAATGCGATAATACTTGATATATATACACATATGTTTTGTTCTCCTATAACAAACCTCTATAGTTCAGAGGTAGGTTCCAAGCCAGATGTTTTGTGGCAATATATTTTTTTTCATATACACAATTCTCTTCAATTCGTTCTTTTCTCTTCTTTTCATTTTGTATAAGCTGAGAAGAACAACCCTTCCAGAAGGGGAGGTATTGCCGAATGACTATCTATCTGTGTGATAGAAGCCTAGTAGGATACCATCTATTGTTTAATTGCTTATCAAGTACTAAAGGCTGGCCACCTTCTGTACTAACTATGCGATATAACAAGTGTTCATGATCATAGTGATCTCTCAACAAATTCCTTTACTTCTATATGATTGATCAAACTTTGGAAAATAGAAACAGCTGAAAAAGGAGTAGTAAAGTTATGGTGGTATCCAGAATGGAAACACATTCGTGATACTAAGGTTGACGTGGTTATTAAAAGGTTATAGATCGCTAACGAGCAAAAGTATAACCAGTATAATATTAGGAACGGAAGGTAGTAGCGATTACGAACTGGAAAAGAATGGGTATTGAGAAGCAAAAGCTCTAATGCTAAAAGCTATAATGAGAGTCTGTGCAATAGACTTGAAATAATTTGGAATGATCACTTAACGCGGATTAAGTTTTCTCACGACAATAGATCATGTCATTATCGAGATGTCGCCTTATGAGATCCTTGAGGGAAGACAATGCCGATCTCCCTTATGTTAGGATGAAGTTGTAGAGCGCAAGATGCTCGGACCCGCAGTAGTCCAAAGGACCAAGGATATAATAGATCTAATCAGAGGACGGCTGAGAGTAGCTCAAGATGGACATAAGAAGTATGCTGATTTGACAAATGAAAGGACAAAGAGTATGAAGGAGGGAACCTTGTATTGTTAAAAGTATTCCCTTAAAAAGGAATTGATGAGGGTTGGAAAGAAAGGAAAGTTTAAGTCCACGAATTGTTGGACCCTTGGATATATTAAGACGTATTGGGAAGGATAGCATATGAGCTAGCCCTACCCCCGAACATGTAGCAAGTCATAACGTGTTTCACGTATCAATATTAAGGAAGTGTAATTCGGATGCCAGATAAATAGGGGCATATGAGCGCCTAGACATGCAACCAGACGTAACCTATATGGAGCAACCAGGAAGGGTTATAGAGTGAAAAGGAGCAAGTGCTTAGGAGAAGGGTTATCAAACTAGGTAGAGTTTAGTGGTAGGACCACAATGTGGGAAAATTTACTCGAGAGTTAGAAAGTGCAATGCTAAGAGAGTATTCCTATTCATTTTCTATCTGATTCCGGGACGGAATCCTTTTAAGGAGGGGAGACTGTAATAACCCCAATTTTTGGAAATTTTTGAAACCCTTATGAATAGTGTTTTGTTGAATAAGAAAACTTTTCATGCCACACTATGTAGGGGTTCTTTTATTGATCTTCTGGGATATTATTAGTACTCTATGTGGTATATAAGTGTATGTAAAGATCGTCAGAATCCAAATCCGAACACTTTGATTTTCCCCAGAAATCTACCTGATACAGAAAGAATTGAGTATAAGGTAACAGAATAAAAAGGATTTAAATTCAAGGATTATAAGAGAGGATCATAAAAAGGAATATAATGTATTGAGAAAGGTTAAGGGAACCTAAGTAATAAGATCCCGTGTATGATCCCTCAAACGATAAACGAAAATGAAAGTTAAGCGAACCGTATAACAGATCAGCGGTCATTAGCCAAGTAATTAGAAGCTAATCAAAGAGATTAGAGGGGATGATGTCATCCAACCAATGAGAAGAGGACAAAGAGGGGAGGGTGACATCACATGATGACATAAGCATGACATAAGGGAAGGAATTATTGGATGATTTAAAACCACACAAAGTTCAAGGTTAAAAAGGTAATTAACCAAAACAAATCAAAAGAAAATCAACCAACCAAAACAAAACAAAGCAAAACACAAAATCATTTCTTCTTCAACCAAGGAGCTCTCGGCTTTTCTTCATTTCAAGAAGAAGAATTTTCAAAATTCAAGTTCCAAGCTTCCTAAATTGGTAAGATAATTATCTAGTACTCCTTATGCATAGTTATGGCTATTCTATAAGTTTAAGCCTCCAAATCATTCACAATCTTCTCCAAGAAATCAATGAAGAAGATAATGAATAGTGATTTAAAGATTTTTAACTTGATTTTTCTTGTTTTTCCTTTAAGATCCAAGCATCCCTAAGACATCTCAAGGCTTCTTAAGGCTTCCTAGCTACTCACATCACTTCAAGGAAGGTATATCATCTCCAAACCCTAGCTTTACTTTGTATATTAGGATGATTTTGGTTGTTATGGTAAAAGAGTAGCTTAATGCTTGTAGGTTTAGAGTTTGGGTTGGAGTTGTAGTGAATTGAATGTTGAAACTTGTTGATTAGTAAAGGACTTAAGTATAGTTTTAAATTCATGATTGAGAATAACATAAATTGGAGAACTTGAGGTTTTGGGGGCTGTTGTAGTGTGATATGGATGGACTTTGGTTGTATGAATGGATTGGGGTTGATTGGTGATTGTTTTGGAATGGTATAAATTTGGGAAATCGCGTAAACATAGCCGTCGTAATGTCCGATTTACTTTAGACTGCTTTTGTTCATAACATTAGGACCCGAGGACTCCCTGCTAGGTTTTGACCATTTCCATGTTTAGATAGTTCTTGTTGCGAGCTGCGTTTTGATATGTGGTTCGTTTGATTCCGATGTACGGTTTAGGAGAAACGGACGTTTTAAGTAACGACATTTCGTGACCGAACCATTACCCCTCGCCTTACTTTGGAACATAGGATAAAGACCTTAAAGGACTAATTGGAGTATGCAACATTTATGTAAAGTGTAATAGGCAGTTGGTAAGACACTCGCGAAGGAATCGCCTTAAAACTCGTAATGGTTAAATTATTAAAAATGGTGGAGCCGAGGGTACTCGAGTGACTTAAGAGAATCAGTAAGCGCAAAGCGAGCGTTAGAGTCTAATTTGGTTAAAGTATAGATTTACAAGTGACTTTGGTTTAATTCCAACTCAAATGTTGTTTATAGGTTACCAGACTCGTCCCGAGCCATTTATAACCCCCAGTCGCTCATGCAAGTTTTCTACCCGTATAAACTGTTGTTGTGATGTATATGTGTATATGCATGATCTTGTGATAAATGCATATTTGTTATTAGCAAATTCTTGCGATATATTGGAGCATGTGATATGGTATATATGCATGCCTGTTTCGTATTCTTGATTTATATATCTGTTGGTTCAAATGCTTATTAGTTGCATAATACCTATGCTAGAGATAAGCAGTAGTTGCGTATACCCTTAGTATAGGGGACCCAAAGGTGAACATATTTCTAAACCGGGAGTCGATGTTCCCGAGTATATTATATATATATATTTATATATATATGGATATAGTTTTCAAAACTATTGATCGAATAAGGTTTATTCGATAACTTTATTTTATTTAATGAATATTATTTGAATATTCATTTGAGGATGTATGACTCCGTTTAATTTATTTAATGAATATTATTTATAATATTCATTCGAGGTATTATGACTCCGCTTATTATTTAATAATATTCTTTATTTTATTAAAGAATAATGTTTCGATAATTAAACTTATTTTCGATTATTCAAATAAAGATAGTACTTTCGTATAAGTATATCTTTGGTTATTTAATATTCATTTCAAGTATGAGTTTTAAAACTTCTACTTCGATTATTTTTATAAGGATTCTCTTTATGAGAATATTATTTAAATAATAATATTCAGATATTTCTAATATATCGGGACTGATTTATTTTAATAAATCAGCAGTACTCCAAACATTCTTAAAAATATTTTTGAGTCTTCAAAATGATTTCTAAAAGTTAGGGCGGATCCCAAAACTCATTCTTTTATATTTAAGATCCTCCTTTCGAAGGGGATTTAAATACTCGCTCAAAACCTGGGGGATCCGGGTCTGTGGTGTATTTTACATTCTCAACGTGGTTGCTGTTTTGAGAAAACAATTTGATTACTTGCCCAACGTTCGGGAGATAAGTCCCTCTAATTGAGTCGGCATAAGCGACAGGCCGGGGTACGGTCTATCAAAGTGTAAGTGGCTGGGTGGCAGTCTATCAATGCGTAAGAGGCCGGGTGGCGGTCCAGCACAAGGTCCTTATGTGGCCAGAGTGATGACCGGTGGGGGATTCATCTATCTACTAGTAGAAAAGGTTACTTATTGGTATCTTTGCCTGATCAGCAAGATATCAGGTTTATGCCAAGGTTTTCTCCTTTCCAAAATTCATTGGATATTGCAACTCTATTTATAATTTTCATAACAGAGGTTTTCAAGGAGTGTATGAAATGTATATATATATATATAGGTGTATATATATGTCAGGACTTAATGAAGTATCTCATAACTTCATTATTTATAATGATATTTCAAGGATTGAATCTATTCAAGTCTTATCTTGTAGTCTCATCTGGGTGATGAACTTGTGAAACTGATTATAACTTGAACGGTGGTAATTCGAGTAGTATTCGGATATAAGTATATGGGAGTATCTTGTAACTTCATCTTTTAAACTTATATCTAGTAAATGATTATCTTGTGCATGTCAAAGATTTTCGGAAAAACGTTGAGACAAGGTTAGATATATGAGATCACCTTGCAACGATATTTTATACAGTTATAAACGGGAACTCTATGTATATTATACATGTCAGAGGATTTCAAAGATTGTGAAAAGTATATATGTACATATATACTGAATATTTTGCGACTTGGTCGTGGTAAGATATCAAACTTGGTTCATTTCTTCTTGACAAGACTTTCATGAGTACTAGGAGAATGCTCATATATTATAAATCATTATACATATTATTTTGGTGGGCTTGTTGCTCACCCTTGCTTTCTTCTTTAATCATACAACATCAGCTAGACAAGATGAACATGACCAAGCTTCCAATTCGCAAGCGGTTAGAAAATGTTCCGCAGTTTTCTGGAAGCGTTGATGCCGCCGTAGCTGAGGTAGGAGCTACCAATAGGCTAGGTTTTCAACTATTGATGAACCAGATTTATGTATATTTATGAATTGTAATAATGGCAAAGAAATGTAAATTTATTCAGAAACCCTTTTAAGGTGTATTGGCATATAATTGTGGAATATAACGACTTGTGATTATTTTTGGATATTCATCTCTGAGACTATAACTTGTGGTGTGTGTGTTTATGGTGGGGTCACAGTACAGAATAGTTGATTATTTATTAAGATTGGGTGTTATTAAGGGAAATGAAACTCGTGACAACCCGGATCCCCGACCCCGGATTTGGGGGTGTTACAAATGCAAACAAGGTAAAATCACCTAGGAAAAATAGGAATGGAAAGGAAGGTGTGAATAAAAGCAATGATTATAAACCTGTTCCTGATGCTCCTAGGAAAACATGTCATAACTGTGGAAGTTCTAACCATCTGGCTTCTTTTTGCAGGAAGAATAAGAACATTAACTCCTTACCTTCAAAATCAGGAGTTAAGAAGAGTCAGTCTGTTAGATATAAACCACAAAATCCTTGTTTTCATTATGGTAGTTTATGGCATTCCATTTATACTTGTAAGGAATATCATAGTCTGTACTATGATTATTATCAATTAAAACCATCTTTGAAGAAAGTTTCCATTGTTCCTTCTAGTGTAAATTCTGATTCAAAGTCTGATAGTGTAAGTTCTGATAAGAAAAATGTTAACATAAACTCTGATGCTAAATCCGCTGTAAATGTTAACAAACTTAATAAGGCCAAAGGATCCAAGAAAGTCTGGGTCCTTAAAACTAATAATTAGTGGTCTTTGTGATTGCAGGGCAACAGGAAAAATATTCTAGTTCTGGATAGTGGATGTTCAGGACATATGACTGGAAATAAGGCCCTGCTATCAGACTTTGTGGAGAAAGCTGGCCCAAGTGTTTCTTATGGAGATGGCAACATTGGAAAAATATTGGGATATGGCAATATCAATCTTGGGAATGTCATCATTAAAGAAGTAGCTCTGGTCTCAGGACTTAAACACAATCTGCTGAGTATAAGTCAAATCTGTGACAGAGGTTATCATGTTGATTTCTTTGAAGAACACTGTGAAGTTGTGAGTAAATCTAAAGGCAAAGTTGTTCTGAAAGGATACAGGCGTGGTAACATTTATGAAGCTAAGCTTTCAACAAGTACTGATGGTTCTGCAATCTGTCTGATGAGTAGAACATCAATTGAAGAAAGCTGGAATTGGCACAAGAAACTCTCTCATTTAAATTTCAACAATATAAATGAACTGGTCAAGAAAGATCTTGTGAGAGGACTCCCAAAGTCAGTATTTGCTCCTGATGGCCTTTGTGATTCTTGTCAGAAGGCCAAACAAAGAAAATCTTCATTCAAGAGAAAGACTGAATCATCAATTCTTGAGCCTTATCATCTACTACATGTTGATCTATTTGGTCCAGTAAATGTCATGTCTATTGCAAAGAAGAAATATGCATTGGTCATAGTGGATGAGTTCACTAGATACACATAGGTGTATTTCTTGCACACAAAAAGTGAAACTGCATCTATCTTGATTGATCATGTCAAACATCTGGATAAATTGGTCAAAGATTCTGTGAAAATCTTAAGGAGTGATAATGGCACTGAGTTCAAGAATTTGATAATGGAAGAGTTCTGCAAAAACCATGGAATAAAGCAGGAATTTTCTGCTCCTGGAACTCCACAGCAAAATGGAGTTGTTGAAAGGAAGAATAGAACTCTCATTGAAGCTGCACGTACAATGCTTGAAGAAGCAAAGCTTCCAACCTATTTCTGGGCTGAAGCTGTGCAGACTGCTTGTTTTACTCAAAATGCAACACTCATTAACAAGCAAGGAAAAACACCATATGAGATGGTGAAGAAAAAGAAGCCAAATCTGAAGTACTTTCATGTATTTGGATGCAAGTGTTTTGTTCTCAAGACTCATCCTGAACATCTATCAAAGTTTGATCTAAAAGCTGATGAAGGAATCTTTGTTGGATATCCACTTTCCACAAAAGCCTTCAGAGTCTATAATTTGAGATCAAAAGTGGTCATGGAATCTATCAATGTCTCCTTTGATGACAAGAAGATTACTGGTCTTGAAGATTTTATTGACCATGATCAGCTGAGATTTGAAAATGAAGACTCAAATTCTGATGCTGAAAATCCTGACAGTCTAAGTCCTGATACTGTAAATTCTGATGGATTAAACTCTGATGTTATTGAAACTGTGGTGACTACGCCAAAGGAAGATGCACCTGTGCAGGGGAGCATACTCAAGATCTTACCACATCTCAAGAAACTTCAGAGCATACGTCTGGATCTTCAAGTTTCGATTCGTCAAGTTCTGATAAGCCAAGTTCTGACAGTGCTGAAAATCTAAATTCTGAAGAATCCAACTCAGAGAGCATAGTTTCAGGGGGAGCATCAGAAAATGAAAATGAATACAACATGGATCATGGGGGAGCATCCAGTTCTAGAGAAAACCTTCCATCTGCAAGGAAGTGGACAAAATCACATACACCTGATTTGATAATTGGAAATCCTGATGCAGGTGTCAGAACTAGAACAGGTACTTCAAACGAATGTCTTTATAATTCTTTTCTCTCTCAGACTGAGCCAAAAAAAGTGGAAGAAGCTCTTCAAGATGCGGATTGGGTGCAAGCAATGCAGGAAGAGTTAAATGAATTTGAAAGAAACAAAGTCTGGACCCTAGTGCCAAGACCAAAGAATAGAACTGTTGTTGGTACAAAATGGGTATTCAGAAACAAAACTGACAGTGATGGCATAATTACAAGGAATAAGACAAGGCTGGTTGCAAAAGGATATTCTCAACAGGAGGGAATTGATTATGATGAAATATTTGCACCAGTTGCTAGGTTAGAAGCCATAAGGATATTTTTGGCTTATGCTGCTCACAAAAAGTTTACTGTCTTTCAGATGGATGTGAAAAGTGCTTTTCTCAATGGAGAATTGGAGGAGGAAGTATATGTTGAACAACCTCCAGGCTTTGTAGACTCCAAACATCCAGATTATGTCTACAGGCTTCATAAAGCACTTTATGGACTTAAGCAAGCTCCTAGAGCATGGTATGAGACTATAGCTCAGTTTCTTCTGGAAAGTGGATTCAACAGAGGAACAATAGACAAAACACTGTTCTACCTCAACCATGGAAAGGACTTACTTCTGGTCCAGATTTATGTTGATGATATCATTTTTGGGTCTACAAATGACAGACTTTGCAAGAAGTTTGCCAAACTGATGCAGTCAAGGTATCATATGAGTATGATGGGGGAACTTAGCTATTTTCTGGGCCTTCAAGTCAAGCAGAATGAAGAAGGCACTTTTATTTGTCAAACTAAGTACACCAGAAATTTGCTGAAGAAATTTGGAATGCAAGATTGTTCAAGTGCATCCACTCCCATGGCCACTGCAACAAAACTGGATAAGGATATTGGTAAATCAGTAGATATTACTAATTACAGAGGTATGATTGGCTCTCTACTCTATCTAACTGCTAGTAGACTTGATATCATATATGCTACCTGCCTTTGTGCAAGATTTCAAGCAGATCCAAGAGAACCTCACTTAACAGCTTTGAAAAGAATTTTTAAGTATCTTAAAGGAACAACTGATCTGGGATTGTGGTATCCTAGAGAATCAGATTGGTTTCTTGGTTCAGCAAGAAACAAAAGTCAATTTCCACATCAACTGCAGAAGCAGAGTATATTGCTGCAGGAAGCTGTTGTGCACAGATTCTTTGGATGAAGAATCAGTAATCCAGTTCAACACTCTATGACAAAGCACATCAGCATCAGGTACCACTTCATAAGGGAACATGTGGATGAAGGTACAGTGGAATTGCACTTTGTTCCAACAGATCAACAACTAGCAGATATCTTCATAAAACCATTGTGTGAAGCCACTTTTACAAGATTGGTAAATGAACTTGGAATGGTTTCAGGTTCCTTCTCTAAATCTGCTTAGTCTTGTTTTGTTATATCAGACCTTATGATCAGTATTTACAGAATTTAATCTCTTTGTGTATTCTGTGCTTAATTGACAAATGTGTTTAAGTACTGACTGTTGTCTGATATATGTTTCTAAACTCTGATAAGTGATATGTCTGTTTAAGTAACTATTCAATCCTATGAGGATAACTGTGCTAGATGCTGACCTAGTAGTCTTCAATAAACAAATGATCCCATGTAAGAAGTAATTATTTCTGTGGAAATCTATTGACACAAGCAAATTCTGATAATTGAGCTTAGTTGAGTTTACTTTGTTTATCTTATTACTAAGTCACAAATTAGAATAATGCTACTCATCTGTTAAGTTCTGATACTAGTAAATCTGCTGAATGCACTAAGTGCTGATAAACCTCACTTATCAAAAGAAAAGCAAAAGGATCGAAGAATAAAATCAGGTACTCCTTTGAGATCTAGAGTAAAAATGTGGAAGGGACGACCCAAGTGCATTGCTGGTATTAAGTAAATATGAATTAGAAAAGCAAAATATTTTCTTGGTGACTTTTCACACTCTATGATTACTGGAGAAATACTCTGATAATAGTATAAATTCTGATAAGCAGTCGTGACTCACTTACACTGAGAAGCCACTGTGAAATGGAATTTAAAAAGATGCATAAATTAGCACAAAATAGTTGAGGTGGACTCAAGCATGAACTTATTCAACAGTAGGTTTCAGAATAATGACAGCTCTTTAGCAAAGTTTTAGTTATGCCTTATTTCTAAGATGTACCGAAGTGAATTAGACTTTACTCTTTGTCTGACATTTAGCTTAATGCACACACTAATCACTCCATATGAATGATGAAAATTACTGTGGTGGTCTATGTTGTTTTAGATAAACAGTCATTGTGTCACTTTGCACAAATTCTGAGGACAAGTTCTGGTTGCATGTTCTGATGATTAAGTTCTGAAGAATATAACTCAGAACTTGTATGAGGACTTACTAAGATAGGCATTCCTTTTTCGAGTTAAGAAATTATGTTCTGATGTCTGTTAAGTTCTGATATAAGTCTAAGTTATGATATTACAGTCTAATTCTTTACTTGACTTATCTGTGGATAAAATTTGATAACAGTCTCGGTTCAAACTTGAATATGTTGAAGTGGAAGATTAATAGTCACTATGGATAGAGTTATTGGTATTCGTACTTGAACAGTCAACTTTTACTTGCTTCTTGTGCACATTAAACCATGTTTTCTCTTTCCAATGAATGTTTTTCTTTTTCCAAGTCTGGGGAGACGAGGTAGAATTAATTCTACCTGTTAGCATTAAATTTCTTTGCGTCTCCTGGCATTCTCTTGCCTATATAAGCAACCACTTCACATCAGCCTTCCCATCAAATTCTTTCTCACAAACTCATCTTACCTTAATCCTTTTTCTTTCAAAAACACCATGGTCAGATACAACATGTTTTTGAACTACGAAACATTCAATATGGAGCTAAGCTCTGCCGATTGGCAGCAGGAATGGCACGTCACTGCCATTCCTGATGAGATATGGGACTCTGTCCCACAGGAGGTACTCACCCACCTCCTGTTCTTCTATTTGGATTACCATCGCCATCTGGAGCGATTGGAGGAGGAAAGGCTGGAAGCTCTCCGCCAGCAAGAGCGAATCATTCGACTCGCCATTCTGTTTGTCGAGAGTAGGAAGAAGAAATGATTTATCTTCTTCTTCCTGTTTTTCTTCATCATCAGCCTTGCCCTACTTCTTGAGCTAGGACTAAGGCTGTTGATGTTAGGTTTAGCAGCTTAGGGAAATCTTGTATAAATTCTGATGTAATTTCAATTTCATGAATGTATTCACTTGATATATTAATGAAATTTGTTTTTGTTTCAAGATTTTGTCTCTAAGTTATTTTGTAATGCATTGAAATCCTGATAAATATTCATATTCTGATGCCCATATAAATTCTGTTTTAATTTAAGTTCTGATTTTACTTTATCAGTACTTACTCATCTGATTTATCTTGGTCATTTTCACTTGATTTATTTTCAGAATATTAATGTTGCAGTGAAAAATAGTTAAATAAGTGGGAACGGTTTCAATTTTGAATTAAAACTGTTTTACCTTGATTAATGGAATATCTGGGTAAGTGGAACGGTTTTCCTTGAAAAACGGCAAGTGGGTAAGTAATGATTACTGTTTTCTCGAGCCCAATAACTATCCGTTATTACTGCATGTCTGACAGGTGTCCAACGATAATATTTTTTTTGAGTATAAGTCAGAAAGAGAGAAGATTTTTTTTTAATCTTTTATTTCCCTTCATATTTTTTTCTCTCCTTGCTTTTACTCTCTTTCTTCTTCTCACGTTGGTTTTTTATACAGACATTTTATCAAACACCTAACAGGCACGCTTAAATCTCAAATTTTCACATGGCACCTAAGGATTTAATCATTGATGGAGCTAAGTTTGTTCCAAACAACTATGCTGCAATTCTTGATCATGCTGAAGCTCCATCTGAATTGCATTTTGTACAAGATCTTCTTGCACACAGTGATATTGGGTATGCATTGACCCAGCCTTCAGTCTTTTCAAGCCAACAAGTTCTGACATTTTGGCGGACTGGGCACTTTGATGATGGTGGTAGACATGGCACTCCTAGTATTGTTTTCGAAGTGGGTGATTCTTCATATGTAGTTACTCCTGGTACAATACGCAAGGCTCTACATCTCCCAGAAGGATGTTTTTTTCAATTCCAGAGGAATCCGCTCTTCAGGAGTTAATGGCCAATTTGGGGTATGAACAGAGTTTGGCAAAACTTGGGCAGTTGAAACGGGCTCATATCAGAAGAGAATGGAGTTTCTTCTTCGACTGCATCACTAAAGCTTTTGGAAACAAGTGTTCGAATTTTGATGCTATCCCAATTATGAGTCAGCACATCGGGTATGCTGTTATAAACCAAACTCATTTTGATTTTGCAACTGCTATAATTGGTTTTATTGGGGATAGGATGACAGAGGATAGGAATGTTGTTTACTTTGCTAGATTCTGTCAACTTATATATACTTTTTGTACTGATGAACCTCAATTAGTCAGTTCCTCAACTCCACCTTTTAAAGTTGCAAAACGCTACTTTAATGACCTGATAAATGCTGACACTAAGAAATCAGTGGTTAGACCTTTGCAGATTCCTCAGTCTGTAAAACAGATCTTAGTAAATGCTGATCCTGATACTTATAGATCTGTTTATTCTGATGTCCAACCAAAAACAACCTCCCCAAAATCACAATAACCATCAGCACCTACCACTCATTCTACTCAACCAAACCTCAGACAATATATCAAATCCTATCTCTCCACTTCACAGACAGTTCAACCCTCATCATCAGCACCTACTGTGAAGCCTTCATCTTCCAAACTAAAGAGGACAAAGACTGTTCCTAAAACACTTCAGAAGAAAAGGAAGATTGCTTTGAGAGATGAATCTGATACTGAGGAACAGGTTCCTTCTTCAGAACCTGTTATTGAAGAAGCTGAGAAAGTGACTTCTCAGAAGGATTCTGGAATTGGGGGATCTAGGCTTCTCAAGAGGCTTAGAAGAATGACTGTTCCTGAAACTCCCAAGGAATCCAAATCTACAAAGAGATACAAGAAATAGAGGGCAAATAGGCCAGTTTCAGATGATGAAGAGGAAGCAGCTAAGGAAGGGGATCAGGAATCTCTGATCTCACAAGGAAAGGAATTTGATAAAGTTACTTCTTCTCCATCAACTCCATCTAAAGAAGCTGTTTCTGAAAAGGTCATCACACCATCTGTATCTCCTGTTAATCCAGGCACAAGTGCTGATATTGATGTTCAAAACTTGGTCGTGCCTGAAGTAATTCTCTTAGAAGCTCCAACAGCAACTAATCCTTCAACAACACCTGTTAATGATGCTGCTCAAACTCCAGAGTTATCTGCTACACCTTCTCTGCATCTAGATGCTGATGATCAGACTTTAGGTGAGCATCAGGATATGGTTGTTGATCAGAACTTAGAACCAGATCAGCAATTAGAGGATGCTGAAGCCTCCATTGCTACTCACACTGTTGTTTTATCAGAGGGTACTGATTCTGTAAGTTCTGATGCTGCAAATGCTGGAGATACTGGTGATGCTGCTCCAACTGCAGCTTCTGATGAAGCAGGTCCTTCAGGACATGCTCCTCAACAGACTATTCTTAAGTCTGAACTTGTTAAGAAGTTTGTTACCAGAGAAGCACCAGTGCCTTGGAGTGAAACTCCTGCAGGACAGGAGTGGACTAAGGAATGGAACTCAGTCACCTGTGTTCCAACTGCACAGAATCTGGCTAAGCAATTGACAAAGGCTGATGAGATGTTAAATACTGATGATTTCAAAACATAGCTTAGAGTCACTGCATTGAGTACTAAACATTTACAAGGTCTTCATTCAAATACTCATGCAGACTTACATCTCTTAAGGGAAGAACTAATGAAGCAAGAACAAGTTCACAAGATTGATAAGAAAAAGTTCTTCCAACCTACCTTTGACAGGATTGCTTATATTGAGAAGACTCAAGATAATCAACAAGCTCAGATTGATGATATTCTGAAAAATCAAGCTTCTCAGCAATCACAACTTAATGAAATCCAAGCCACAGTGGAATTGCTTGTCTCTCTTCTACTACCTGCTGATGCCAAAAAGGGGGAGAAAGTAATTAAGTCCAAATGCAAGACTGACAAGACACTGAAAGGGAAGGATGATGAAAAGAATGATCAAGGAAACTCTGGAACGGGTGGAGGTCATAGTCAAGGTAGAGGATTCACATCAAGAAAAGCTGACATCACAAGTCACAGGACAAGTTCTGATACTGGGAAAAGAATAAGTTCTGCTACTGGTAAAGGATAAGTTCTGATGAACTTTTAGATCTTGATGAGGAAATGTCAAGACAGTTATTTCTTCAGGAAAATCCAGGAATGGACTTGGAGAGTTTAATGGAAGAAGAAGCCAGACTTAAATCAGAGAAAGTCACATCTAAAGCTGAAGCTTCTGGTAAAAAGCCACTTCCAAAACTCAAAGGCATTGTGATCAAAGAAAGGACACATACTGAAACAACATTGGCTAAATCACAACCGCAGATAGATCCAAGATCCTAGGGTAAAGAAAAGGTTGGTGAACCTATCAAGGTTTATGTGCCTCCTGAGGATGAAGAAATTACTGATGAAAAGGATGATCTTGCTCTAACTTCAAGAAAAGTTCTTAAAACAACCTCTGACATGGCTCAAGTTGTTTAGAGTCAAGAAACTGTAAGTTCTGATATTCAGAAGAAGCAAGTAATCTCTGACATAACTCAAGTTAACTTGATATCAGAAGATAGACCAAAGACACTTATACCAGGATTCACTAAAGCAAAACAGACTCAACCTTTGAAGACTACTGCAAGTGGTTTTGAAGCTAGAGTAGTTACTGGAAAGGAAGCAAGAGATAAAACTGGATTGGGAAGTGCTGATGAAAGAAGAATACATAACACTACCAATAATCCAACTTCCTTGAGTGAACCAGGTATTGGAGCAACTCCTGAGAGATTGAATCAACTGGAATCTGTACAAATGGTTTACCATACCTACTTGAAAGAATACATCTTGTTGTATTTCATGACAGATGGTAGGGTTTATCATATATGGCAAAATGCCATTCCATTGAAGTATTTTGAAGAATTGGAGCATATACTATTCTTAATTCAAGTGGATGACAGATTGACAGGAACTGCTGCAAACTATTTGAAGGATCAGATTCAGAGACAGAAAAGGCTTTATTCTGTTAAGTCTGACAGCACATATGTTCCAAAGTACAGAGATCACAAGGGTGATATAGTTAAAATGAAGCCCAATTCTGCTCAAATTATAACTACCTTTCTAGGGTACAGGGCTGTGGAATTCAATCTTGAGTCTGATATAGCTTATTTGATCAGACTGGATCAGGATATAAGAAAAGCAAAGATTAATGATCTCAGGGCTGCAATCTTTCAAATTGATGAAGATACTGCAGAGCTTAAAGATGCCAAAAGGAGAATGATTGATGAACTTAGATATGCTGAGAGATGTTTGTTAAAGAACTATCTCAGAACAACTCCTGACATCAGAGAGATCAGAAGATGAAGCCAAGTTAAAGAACTACAACTGCTTAAATTCTGATATTTGTACAGACTGAAGTTGTTATCAGAAGTTAAATATTGGTAAAGCTTTAAGGACTGTAAGTTGTAGTTATCTAGTCTAATTCTCATGCATTTGTACTTAATGTTTTTGACATCATCAAATATCTGTTAAAGTTGTATATTACGCTAATTTACAAGTTGGGGGAGATTGTTAGATATATTTGATAATGTCATGGCTAATATGATTTATGTTTAGTTTTCAGATCTTACTTAACAGGACAAATCAGTACTTAACTGGGAATCAGTACTTATACTGGAAGTCAGAACTTAAGGATATCAGTACTTATATTATCAGGAGATAATCATCAGAAGTTGGATATCAGAACTTAAGTGCTGAAGGACGATCAGATAAGGAAAGTAGCTGATTAAAGGAAAGAAGATCGAGATAAACATAAGAAGAGATATGCATGAAGAAGGAGTTCCGTGAAGAATGGAATACTTGGAAGAAAAGGTATCTGAGTGATATATTTTAGGAAGCAGAATTATATTCCCTATCAATTAGCGATTATCTTGTAACTGTGTAGTATATAAACACATACATAGGGTTTACACTATAAGTGTTATTATATTTTGTGAAGATTATTCATTGTAACCCTAGCAGCTCTCGTGATATTTGTTCATCACTGAGAGGTAACTATTCCATACTGTAACAGAGTTTATTATTTCAATAAAGTTTGTTTTCTGTTACTCAAGATATTAAAGTTCGATTTGATTGTATTATACACTGTATTCACCCCCTCTACAGTGTGTGTGACCTAACAGTACTCGTGCAACGAAAGTTGGCGTTTATCAGTTTCGTGTTGTCTGATTAGTGTCATCACTATTGCATGCTAAGGTTAAGAACAATAAGGCTATTGAATGAAGTAATTAATGAAGTTAGAATCCCATGTTTGTCATAGATATTAATCAGTCAATCGTATTCTCGTAGTTATAAAAATTAGTTTATTTTTTAGTTATAAACAATCTCACTTTGTTATCGTCTTAGCATTGAATAATAACCATACATTGTTGCTTAAGTGTATGAGTTGATTAGTTAACCAATACAGTCTCTGTGGGATCGAATCTGATTTATATCTTATACTACTTGCGAACGCGTATACTTGCGTATAATATTAGTGCGTGTTTAGTGACTAACAAGTTTTTGGAGCCGCTACCGGGGACTGCAGTGTTAATTATTAGTTTATGTGCTTTCCATCAGTGGTCGTTAAAGTTCATTGACTCGGACATTGTTACTTATTTGTTTCCTTGTTTTATTTCAGGTGATCTAGCGAGGGTGTATGCATAAGCATTTGCGTACTTGTAAGAGAACACTGGATAAAGCCGAGGAAGAACTTGTGGTAGTTCGTAGGGAAGTGTTTGAGGAAGAAAAGAAGGTAGAAGAAGAAGAGAAAGTTGAAGAACCAATTGTAGTAGCTATGGGTGATCAAGCGAAAAATTCGAAGGCTTTGATGGATTATTCTAAGCCTAAGATTAATGATATTCAGTCTAGCATTATTAGACCAACCATCAGGGCTAACATTTTTGAGATCAAGTCAAGTTCGATCCAGATGATACATAACTCAGTTCAATTTGGGGGTTCTCCTACCGAATACCCCAACATGTATATCAGGGATTTCATCGAGATATGCGACACTTTCAAGTTCAATGATGTGACTGAAGATGCTATCAAGCTACGTTTCTTTCCATTCTCTTTGAGGGACAAAGCAAAGTACTGGTTACACTCTCTACTAGCAGGATCTATCACGACTTGGGAAGATCTCGCTCAAAAGTTTCTCACTAAATTTTTCCCCATGGCGAAGACTGCCGCAATCAGGAATGCTCTTACTCAGTTTGCTCAACAAATTGGAGAATCACTGTGTGAGGCTTGTGATCGATATAAGGAGATGCTAAGGAAGTGCCCATACCATGGCATGCCTGATTGAATGATTATCAACTGTTTCTACAATAGATTGGGTCCTACTTCTAGACCCATGCTTGATGCAGCATCAAGAGGAGCCTTGTGGGCTAAGAGTTAAGATGAAGCTTATGAACTTATTGAACTGATGGCTGCTAATGAGTACCAGAATCCTTCCCAGAGATTGACTCAGGGGAAAGTTGCAGGAATTTTGGAGTTGGATGTAGCAACTGCTATCGCTGCCCAACTTAAGGCTTTGACGATGAAGGTGGACACTTTGGCGAATTTTGGAGTTAATCAAATTTCTAGTGTTTGTGAGCTATGTGCTGGAGCCCATGAGACTGATCAGTGTGTAATTTCTAGTGAATCAGCTCAGTTTGTGAGCAACTTCCAGGGATCACAACAACCTGTGCCAGCCACCTATCATCCCAACAACCACAATCATCCAAATTTCAGCTGGAGCAATGCTCAGAATGCGGTCCAACAGCGTTATCAGTAATTTCCAGCTAAGCAGTAGAACCCCCATGGTTTTCAGCAACCGCAGTATGCACCGAGACAACAACTCCAGGTGCAACAAGCTAATAAAAAATCTGAATTGGAGGAGTTAAAACTTATGTGCAAGAGTCAAGCTGTATCTATCAAGACCTTGGAAAAAATTGGGCAAATTGCCAATGCCTTGCTAAATCACCAACCTGGTACATTGCCTAGTGACACTGAAGTGCCAGGAAAGAGGGAAAATACGGAGTAGGTAAAGGCAATAACTTTGAGGTCTGGGAAGGTTGCGAATCCCGAACAAACTCAAGAGTTGACTGAAGAAGCTGGGGCTGAGAAAGAAGCAAAGCAGCAGGATGAAGAAGTGGAACCAATGAAGGATACTATTGAGCACACTCTGCCTGAGGGTAAAATAGGGGAGAAATAGATCTATCCTCCACTGCCTTTTCCTAAGATGCTGCAGAAGAAAAAGCTGGACAAGCAATTCGAGAAGTTTCTGGAGGTGTTCAAGAAACTTCATATCAACATACCTTTCGCTGAGGCTCTCGAGCAGATGCCTAGTTATGCAAAGTTTATGAAAATTATTCTATCTCGGAAGGTGAAGCTAGATGATTTAGAGACTGTCGCTCTCACGGAGAAATGCAGTGCTGTGTTGCAGCCGAAGTTGCCTCCAAAGCTTAAAGATCCAGGAAGCTTCAATATTCCATGTACTATTGGAAAAGTGTCTTTTGATAGATGCTTATGTGACTTGAGAGCTAGCATCAATCTGATGCCCTTGTCAATCTTCAGGCAGTTGGACTTATTTGATCAAAAACCGACTTATATGACCTTGTAGTTGGCTGACCGTTCTATTACATATCCGAGATGTATTGTGGAGGATGTCTTGGTCAAGGTGGATAAACTCACCTTCCCTGCTGATTTCGTTATTCTTGATTTTGAGGAGGATAAGAAGATTCCCATAAGCTTAGGAAGGCCTTTCTTGGCAACTGGCAGAACCTTGATTGATATGTAGAAGGGTGAGCTTACAATGTGAGTGTTGGACCGGGATGTGACTTTCAATGTGTTCAATGCTATGAAATTTCCTACTAATAATGAGGAGTGCTTAAAAGTCGAGTTGGTCGATTCGGTGGTCACATCGGAACTTGATCAAATGCTGAGGTCTGATGCCTTAGAAAAAGCCTTATTGGGAAATTCAGACAGTGAAGATGACGAAGGTGACGAGCAATTGCAATATTTGAATGCTTCTCCCTGGAAGAGGAAGATCGATATGCCTTTTGAATATCTTGGAATGGAAGAACTGAGCAAAGCTCCTAAACGCCTCAAGCCTTCTATTGAGGAAGCTCCTACTCTTGAGCTTAAGCCTTTACCTGAATATTTGAGGTATGCTTTTTTAGGTGATGCATCTACTCTGCCTGTTATTATTGCATCTGACCTTTCAGGTAGTGATGAGGAAAAGATTTTAAGAATTCTGAGAGAGTTCAAATCGGCAATTGGATGGACTATAGCAGATTTCAAGGGAATAAGGCCTTCTTACTGCATGCATAAAATTCTGTTAGAAGAAGGTAGCAAGCCTACTGTCGAGTAGCAAAGAATACTTAATCCAATCATGAAGGAAGTAGTGAAGAAGGAAATTCTAAAGTGGCTAGATGCAGGGATCATCTATCCTATCTCTGACAGTTCATGGGTAAGCCCGGTTCAATGTGTACCAAAGAAAGGTGGAATTACTGTGGTAGCAAATGAGAAGAATGAGCTTATTCCTACACGAACATTCACGGGGTGGAGAGTCTGCATGGACTATAGGAAGCTGAACAAAGCCACTAGGAAGGACCACTTTCCATTGCCCTTTATTGATCAGATGCTTGACAGGTTAGCTGGTCATGAGTATTATTGTCTTCTGGATGGCTATTTGGGTTACAATCAGATTTGTATCGCCCCAGAAGATCAGGAGAAGACTACCTTCACTTGTCCATTTGGTACTTTCGCCTTTAGACGAGTTTCTTTTGGTCTGTGTGGTTCACCATCCACATTTCAGAGATGTATGATGTCCATCTTTTCTAACATGATTGGCCAGAATGTGGAGGTGTTCATGGACGACTTCTCAGTCTTTGGCGATTCTTTTGATGAATGCTTGCAGAATCTGGGACACGTTCTCAAGAGGTGTGTTGAGACCAATCTGGTTCTCAATTGGGAGAGATGTCATTTTATGGTGCGTCAGGGCATTATTCTCGGGCACAAGGTTTCTAACAAGGGTCTTGAGGTAGATAAAGCCAAGGTGGGGATCATTTAGAATCTTCCTCCACCTATTTCTGTTAAGGGAATTCGTAGTTTTCTTGGTCATGCGGGTTTCTACAGGCGTTTCATCAAAGATTTCTCAAAAATTTCAAAGCCTTTGTGCAGTCTGTTAGAGAAAGATGTTCCTTTTAAATTTGATGACGAGTGCCTTGCAGCTTTTGAGACATTGAAGAAGAGTTTAATCACGACACCTGTCATAACTGCACTTGATTGGAATGAGCCTTTTGAGATGATGTGCGATGAAAATGATTATGCATTTGGAGCAGTTCTTGGGCAGAGGAAGAACAACATATTTCATGTGGTCTACTATGCTAGTAAGACCCTCAACGGTGCTCAACTGTATTACACTACTAAGGAGAAAGACCTTTTTGCTATTTTCTACGGTTTTGAGAAATTTCGATCTTATCTACTTGGGACTAAGGTGACAGTTTTCACTGATCACGCCGCCATTCGATATCTCGTCTCAAAGAAGGACTCGAAGCCTAGATTGATTCGATGGGTTCTTTTGCTCCAAGAATTTGAACTAGAGATCAAGGACAGAAAAGGAACTGAACACCAAGTTGCTGATCATCTCTCGCGTTTAGAGAATCCTAATGCTACTTCATTGGATAAGACCTTGATAAATGAGTCTTTTCCCGATGAGCTGCTGTTTGGAGTGCAAGAAGAAGAGTCGTGGTTTGCAGACATTATGAACTACCTTGTGAGTAACATCATGCCTCCCGACTTATCTTATGCTCAAAGGAAGAAGTTTCTTTATGAAGTGAAGTGGTATATAAAGGATGAGCCATTTTTTTTCTCCAAGAAGCTGACCAAATCATCAGGAGATGTATTCCTTATAGCGAAACGGGGGGGGGATCTTGTGAGATTGCCACTCAACGGCTTATGAAGGACATTATGGTGAAGAAAAGACAACAGCTCGTGTTCTTCAAGCAGGGTTCTTTTGGCCAACATTGTTTAAAGATGCTCATCAGTTCATTTTGAAATGTGATCGATGTCAACGGGTGGGTATTATGTCTAAGAAGGATGATATGCCTCTTAATGTGCTTCTCGAGGTTGATGTCTTCAATGTTTGGGGAATTGACTTCGATGTTTGGGGAATTGACTTCATAAGGTTTGGGACTCTAAGAGTCATAATCAGTGATGAGGGGTCGCATTTTTGCAACCGCAAGTTCACTGCCATAATGAAAAGGTATAATGTGAATCATCGCATTGCTACAGCTTATCATCCTCAGACAAATGGTCAAGCTGAGGTATCTAACAGGGAGATCAAGTGCATTTTGGAGAAAGTGGTATGTCCATCAAGGAAGGATTGGTCTTTGAAGCTTGATGAAGGTGTTTGGGCATATAGAACAGCATATAAGACTTTATTGGGAATGTCGCCATTTCAGTAGGTGTATAGTAAGGGGTGTCATTTGCCTGTGGAGCTCGAGCATAAAGCATTTTAAGCTTTGAAGAAATTGAATCTGGACTTCGATGCAGCTGGAAAGAAAAGGATGCTTCAATTGAATTAACTTGACGAGTTCCGACTTCAAGCTTATGAAAACAACAAGATGTATAAGGAGAAAGTCAATAGGTGGCATGATCGGGGTCTAGTGCTCAAGAAATTTATGCCAGGGCAACAAGTTCTTTTATACAACTCTCGTCTCCGTCTTTTTCCTGGAAAGTTGAAGTCAAGACGGTCAGGGCCCTTCATAATCAAAATTGTGTTTCCACATGGAGCGGTGGAAATTTTTAAGAATGATCCGGGCCAAGCATTCAAGGTAAATGGTTAAAGGTTGAAGCATTATTATAATGATACGGTAACCCGCGAGGTGGTTAGTGCCGTTCTATTATCCATTTGATCTCAAGATTCTACGTCGAGCTAGCGACGTAAAAGAAGTGCTTCTTGGGAGGCAACCCAAGTATGTTGTATATTAGGAGGTAGAGGAGGCAAGAAGAAAAGAGAAAAACACAAAAAAATCAGAAAAAGGAAAAAATTCGAGGCCAAGTACAAAAGTTGGGCACGCCCGCGCTGGCCAAGCGCGCGGCCACGCCGTTTTTCCAAAAACCAAGCGCGCCCGCGCTGTCCTAGCGCGCGGCCGCGCTGATATTCCAGAGTTAGAGCGCGCCCGCGCTGGGTCCCTGTTCAGAAAAAAAACAACAGTTTTATTAGAGAAAATCGGGATTTTAATTCCAAAATCAATTATAAACCAATTTTTACTCTTCCACATCCCATAATTCCCTCTCCTAATTGTTGGATTTTAAACGCAGCGGGGGCATGGCAAAACACTTTTACACATATAAAATCTAAATAAAAGCATATAAATCCTAAATAAAAATTTGAGGGATCGAATCTAACCTTTAAAATAATTCGGAGACAACGATCAGAGATACTTAGCAGTTGCTCCTCAAGTGTGAAGCACTCCACCGGTATCCACCAAGAAAACGATGTTAAGGAGGAGGAAGGAGGTGGAGAGAATTGGGTTTTCCAAATTTTTGGGTTTTGGGGTTCTTGTGTTAGAATGAAAATAGGGTCTATGATAGTGTATTTATAGGCAAAATTTTCAGCTGAAATTTTCCCATAAATATTATTATTATTATCCCATTTATTATTCTCATTAATAATTAAAACACCTTTTAATTATTAATCCTTTTTCTAAACACTTTAGAAATAATTCTCTCTCTTGATTTAATTCCAAAAATTAAATCCTTTAATTAATAATATTAAGAACTTTTCTTAATTAATTTATAATCAATTAAATCTTATTTAATCAATTATTAAATTTGCCAATTAATTATTTATTTCATAAATAAATAATGATTAGCCATTATTAATTAATTCCTCCACCATTAAATCATTCTCTTTTTATGGTGTGACCCTGTAGGTTCAATATTAAGCCGGTACTAAAAATAAATAATAATAAAACTATTTTATCATTATTTATATAAATTCTCTAATTTATTAAATATGATTAATTAATTAATCACATTTATTCTCCATCGTGAGGGATACTTCTCAGCATATCGCGACTATCCGGATAATATGAATTCACTGCTTAGAATACCAAGAACCTATTCGGTGAATAGTTACCGTACAATAAACTCCTTCTACCCTACAATGTCCCGATTAAATACAAGGCATGGATCTCGTGTCAAGCCTATCTAATTTAATCACTTGCTTACCAGTTACTATGCGTAGTTCTATGCAAATTAGAAACTCCTTTTTAATTTCATTCACTCTGGCCAGAGATTCCTCAACTAGCATAAGTGGATCAGCCTTGAACATTCGCTTCCTTCACTGGAAGGGGTAGATCCTATATTGATCATACACTATCTTCGTGTACAAATTCCTATACCCAGTAGAGCCCTAATAATTGTCCCTGGAGACTAAGAACTAAACCGAAGCATAGTTCAGTGTACACAAGATGACTATGATGACCTCAAGTCTAAGGATACTTGTACAACTATCACTATGTGAACAACTACTGACACGTGAGTGAACTCCATCAGTTGTTCAGCTGTGCGAGTCATGTTCAGTGAACTTATTCCATAATAAGCACCTACATACTAGCTATAGTGTCACCACACAAATGTCTATGAGAACAGACATCCTTCATAATGAAGCAAGCATAGTATGTACCGATCTTTGCGGATTATTAATTACCAGTTAGTAATCCTATGACCAGGAACTATTTAAGTTTAGAGTTATCATCTTTTTAGGTCTCACTATTATGATCTCATCATAATCCATAAAAAGCTTTACTCTAAACTATGGTATATCTTATTTAAACACTTAAATAGATAGAGCCCGTAATAAAAACAAAACAAGTCTTTTATTAAAATCAATAAAATCAAAACAGATTACATAAAGAGTTATTCCTAAATCCTAATACATGATTGGACTTAGGACATATTCCTTTCAATCTCCCACTTGTACTAAAGCCAATCACTCTGGTATCTAATACCCATCTTGTCTTTATGACGATCAAAGTGACTTTCATAAAGTAGCTTTGTGAGTGGGTCTGCTATATTGTTATGTGTGTCAACTCTAATTCAATACAATATAAGAAATGTTACCGCGCTCCCACTAACCCTTTTGTAGACCCATGGTTCATCTACGTTTTTGATAAAATCAAACTCTTTGATTGTCTCATCAAAACGAATGTTCCATCTACGAGAAGCTTGCTTTAAACCACATATGGTTCGCAGTAGCTTAGACACTAGGCTTTCATTTCCCTTGGAAAGAAAACCATCTGGCTATATGCCATATCTCATAGTCGTAGTAAGCAGCAATCGCAAGCAAAATCCGAACTGATTTTAACAGGTCTACAGGTAAAAGGTTTTATCAAAGTCAATCCATTGCCTTTGTTTGAATCCTTTTGCCACAAGCCCGGCCTTATAGGTCTCCACCTGGCCATCTGCTATAATCTATCTTTTATATACCGTATACATAGATTCCATTCTGGATTTCATGGCACTATGCCATTTCTCTGAGTCAACACTACTCATAGCCTCATTATAGGTCACAGGGTCGTCATCATCAATTATAGACAACTCATTGTCATTCTCAATGACAAGGCCATATTACCTCTCAGGTTGGCGAGACACTCTCCCTGATCTATGAATGGGCTGTTCCACAAAAGGTTGTTCGGTCAGAACAGGTGTTTCCACTTGATCCGTAGTAGTTTATGCTTCTTGAACTTCATCAAGTTCAATTTTGCTCCCACTGTTTCCTTTAAGGATAAAATCCTTTTCCAAAAAGGTAGCATGTCTGGAGACAAACACCCGATGATCGGTGTAAAAGTAATACCCTAAAGTCTCTTTAGGATATCCCACAAAACTACATTTTACGGATCGATATTCTAGCTTATCTGGGTCAACTTACTTGACATAAGCTGGACATCCCCAAATCTTAACGTGTTTAAGACTCGGTTTCCTTTCTTTCCATATCTCATACGAGGTTTGAGGAACAGATTTTGGAAGGCACCATATTCAGTAAATATACCGAGGTTTCCAATGCATCACCCCATAGGAATACTGGAAGATTTGCATGGCTCATCATGGACCGAACTATGTCTAACAAAGTTCGATTTCTCCTTTCAGATACCAATCTGGAGGAGTCCACTGAGAGACTATACCATTTATTTTGAGATAATCTAGAAACACTCCATTAAAGTATTCACCACCTCGATCTAATCGAAGAATTATAATACTATGTTTGGTTTGTTTCTCCACTTCATACTTATACTCTTTGAACTTTTCAAAGGCTTCAGACTTGTGTTTCATCAAACACATATCCGAATCTAGATCTATTATCCATGAAAGTAATGAAGTATGAAAATCCACCCATGGCTTGCGTAGACATTGGTCCACATACATCTGTGTGTACCATTCCTAGCAAATTTGCAGCCCTCTCTCCATGTCTACTAAATGGAGACCGCAGTGCCACTATAAAGTGAGATTTTCATCATCCCTTTTATTTTATTAGTTTGTTCAATCTGAAGTAAATTATGTCACATATATACAGACCATTATTTAAAGCACCACGTCCATAAAGAATATTATCTCTAAGAATAGAACATTCATTATTCTCAATAATAAATGAAAATCCAGCCAAGTCTAACATGGGAATAATATTCCTCACAATCGAGGGAACAAAATAGCAATTATTTAAAACAATAGTCTTGCCCGTAGGCATATGTAAATGAAATGATTCTACATCTTCAGCAGCAACTCTTGCTCCATTTCACATCAGTAGAATCACCTCCTCTTCCTCAAGAGTCCTACTTCTCCTTGGTCCCTGCAACAAATTGCAGATATGAGAACCACAGGCGGTATCTAATACCCAAGTAGAAATTTGATTTAATGACATATTCACTTCTATCATGAACATACCTGAATCAGAAGCGGTAGTCTCACTACCCTTCTTCTTCTTCTTCAATTCTGCAAGGTAAACCTTGCAGTTCCTCTTCCAGTGCCCCACCTTGTTACAGTGAAAGCAAACAACTTTGCTCTTGGGGTCTTCAGCTTTTGGTGGAACCGGCTTTTCTTCACCTACTTTCTTCTTCTTGGAAGAGTTCCTCTTCCTTTTCTTAGGATTGGAACCTTCACCAATTAGAAGAACAGAACTCTTCTTAGGGGGAAAATTCGATTCAGCAGTCTTCAACATGTTGTGGAGTTCAGGCAGGCTGACATCCAACTTATTCATGTGAAAGTTCACAACAAACTGCGAGAATGAACTCGGAAGCGATTGCAAGACCAAGTCTTGGCTCAGCTCCCCATCCATGGCAAAACCAAGTTGTCCAAGATGTTCAATCAAATTGATCATCTTAAGTACATGGCCATTCATAGATGATCCCTCAGACATCCTACAACCGAACAACTCCTTCGATATCTCATATCGAGCTGTCCTTCCCGCCACATCATACAACTCTTGTAGATGCATTAGGATAGTGTGAGCATCCATATGCTCATGTTGCTTCTGTAGCTCAATGTTCATTGAAGCTAGCATGATGCATTGAGCAACATTTGCATCATCTATCCACTTACGATACACAACATGTTCATCATTATGTGCATCACTAGCAGGTTCAGTAGGCTTAGGTGAGTCAATCACGTATTCCAGCTTCTCAATCCTGAGAACAATTCTCAAGTTTCGAAGCAAGTCAGCATAATTAGGACTAGTCAATTTGTGAGCATCTAGTATGCTCCTGAGTGATAGTGCAGAAGACATAACGTACAAAGTAAATCTGTAAATGATAAATACATAACAACAATTTGCAAATATTCGATTTCATTTTAAAAACACTATATGAATCGGGTCTTTATTCATAAGTGGCTTCCACTAGTTTATCTAATTTATTCAACCCCCTACGTGAAAAATTAAGCATTCATAATGCTAGTAGGAATAGGGATCCTACATTCCATTACACAACCCCAGTTGTAGCACGAACCGCCATGTAATGTTCAATAGGCAGACAACTCTTGTCAATTACATCTAATGTTATTCCCTAATCAAACTTTAGCCTCTTGAATAATTGAGTCTCGGCTGTGGCACGAAAAACTCAATATTCTAAGTCAAGTCTAACCCAACATTCCGTACAGTTGAATCAGTCCCCAAAGGCCCACGACTGTAGCACGTACCGACCTTTAGATTCTTATTCAATGTACACATTATTTCAAAATCAAAGCCCTCGGCTGTAGCACGAACCGACAATGATTCAAAAATAAGAACTACTTTTCTATCATGTTGGAAGGCTGTGACCGACACAAGCCCGTTGTGTCATTGGCCAATTACTACTTGATATTATTTAATTTTAGAGGGATTATTTTACGTTACAATCATAATCAAATTATAAAGAAATTCTTCCTTTTAAATTAAATATTTTAAATCAATAATCAATAATCAGATGATTCCTAGATCGGGTGGAGCATTGTCAAGAGGCGTCACTTAATAACCCTTTCTTACAGATAGAAATCTGTTGTTGACAGAATCATCCTTTCTCTCATATCGAAAATTCATATTCAATTACGTGTTTTACAAACACAAGAATCTCATGATTGTATTCATAATATTGTTCTTAAGGTTATGAAACAATTTCACTATACTAGGTTGTCTAACAAACGCCTTATATTCATTTAAGTTCACCTAAATCTATCATCGCATGATAAACTAAGCATATATCACATATATCAACATGAATAAACATCAAGGTAGGCATGTTATATCATCTAGCACATTAGTCTAAGCATTATACATCTCTATGTATCACATGAAGCATTTAAAAACAGTTAAAACAGTTAAAAAAAGAGCTTTAAAACACTTCCGGAAATATAAATAGTTCAAAACTTTTATATAAACTAAAATTGATCACTCCATTAGATCCGTCTCGGAAAAACGAATCCAACGGTATATTGCACGCCTAAAACGGAGTTACGAAACTCCCAGAAAATCAATTTTAATGTAAACAGTCGGGCTGTAACGCATTACAGGAACGCGTTACAAGCCCTGTAACGCATTCCGGTGATGCGTTACAACCCTTTTAAGCCATTAAAAGGTGTAACGCATTCCGCGAATGCGCCACAGGTGTGTAACGCATTCCCGGAATGCGTTACACCCCTATTTTTTTTTGCAGCAGCCGCCGTCTTTTTCTTTCTCGATCAGCGTGCCGCCTGACATCTGTGTACCTTGCTGTTTCTGTTCTTTTTCTTTGTCCTTTCTTCCGTGCAGTGGTAGACAGACAAGCAACAACAGATATATATACATATACAAACATACAATTTATATATATATATATACTTATTTAATTACGAATTTTAATTGCAACAACTTCAAAAATTCATAATAAAAAATTTATACATCATAAAATTATAAAAAAAATATCCAGACGATTTACAACACTTGTAGAACCCAGATCAACATTTAAAATTATTATGATAAACGATTTCTCATCAGACAAAATTAATCCATGATTTAACTTGTAAAAATCATAATTAATTCATACAAGCACATAAAATTCTGAAATTTTTACCACAGATCTATATGCATACAACCTATGCTTTGATACCATTGTTGGATTTTAAACGCAGCAGGGGCATGGAAAAACACTTTTACACATATAAAATCCAAATAAAAGCATATAAATCCTGAATAAAAATTCGAGGGATCGAATCTAACCTTTAAAATAATTCGGAGACAACGATCAGAGATACTTAGCAGTTGCTCCTCAAGTGTGAAGCACTCCACCGGTATCCACCAAGAAAACGATGTTAAGGAGGTGGAGAGAATTGGGTTTTCCAAACTTTTTGGGTTTTGGGGTTCTTGTGTTAGAATGAAAATAGGGACTATAATAGTGTATTTATAGGCAAAATTTTCAGCTGAAATTTTCCCATAAATATTATTATTATTATCCCATTTATTATTCTCATTAATAATTAAAACACCTTTTAATTATTAATCCTTTTTCTAAACACTTTAGAAATAATCCTCTCTCTTGATTTAATTTCCAAAAATTAAATCCTTTAATTAATAATATTAAGAACTTTTCTTAATTAATTTATAATCAATTAAATCATTTAATCAATTATTAAATTTTCCAATTAATTATTTATTTCATAAATAAATAATTATTAGCCATTATTAATTAATTCCTCCACCATTAAATCATTCTCTTTTTATGGTGTGACCCTGTAGGTTCAATATTAAGCCGGTAGTAAAAATAAATAATAATAAAACTATTTTATCATTATTTATATAAATTATCTAATTTATTAAATATGATTAATTAATTAATCACATTTATTCTCCATCGTGAGGGATACTTCTCACCATATCGCGACTATCCGGATAATATGAATTCACTGCTTAGAATACCAAGAACCTATTCAGTGAATAGTTACCGTACAATAAACTCCTTCTACCCTACAATGTCCCCATTAAATACAAGGCATGGATCTCGTGTCAAGCCTATCTAATTCAATCACTTGCTTACCATTTAATATGCGTAGTTCTATGCAAATTAGAAACTCCTTTCTAATTTCATTTACTCTGGCCAGAGATTCCTGAACTAGCATAAGTGGATCAGCCTTGAACATTCGCTTCCTTCACTGGAAGGGGTAGATCCTTTATTGATCATACACTATTTTCGTGTACAAATTCCTATACCCAGTAGAGCCCTAATAATTGTCCCTGGAGACTAAGAACTAAACCAAAGCATAGTTCAGTGTACACAAGATGACTATGATGACCTCAAGTCTAAGGATCCAAATCTCTGATAAAGAATGATTCTCAAATAGATGAAGTGATACCTTGAAAGATCCTTCACTCTGAAAATATACAAATATGCACATTTCATTTAATGGTCTGTCAAAAACAGCTGAGATCCTTGAGATTTCAGTCTTGATAGCATTAATATACACATCATTATTTGGATTAGAAATTTTCAGCCCGTCGAGAAGATGTAGAAAATCCCTATCATTGTTTGTACTCAGTTGAGGTATATCAATAACTCTTCTTGCTTCATCCCATTTTACACCAATCTTTAGATTGACATCTCTTCTTCTTGCTTCAGCTTTAATGTCATGAAGACGTTGCTTTTCAAGAGTTTCTGTTCTTTGGATTTCTTTCTTCATATCAATGATCTGAGATATCTTTTTAAGTTCAGCTTCTTTTCTCTTCAACTCTGACTGCTGCTGCTGGAACTCTTTCTCAAAAATAGGATCCACTTGAGCTTCCTCTTCTCATTCTTCAAAATTACTTTCCTCCTCAGCTTTAAAGATACCAGCTTTATCTTCCAAGACTGGTTCAGTGGGAACATCAAGAATATCGAAGTCATCTTGTTCTCCACTATAGTAGACATCATCAGCCTTCCTTGTCTCTCCAGCAGAAGAATCTTTTTCTTTTCCTTTTGCACTTCTCCTCTGCTTCTCCCCCTTAGTTGAGGAATCCTCTACAGATTTCCCTTTAGACCCGTCATGACCTCCATTACCTCCAGAGCCCGAGCCTCCACCAGACGGCCCTTCAAAGAAGGTCATTTGCTCTTCATTAGGGCAGTGAGAATTTTTTATCATGAAATACAAGTGCTTCATCCCTTCATTGAGATGTTCCATGCCCTTTTCTATCTTTAGAAATATGGAAGAGTCCAGTGAATGGTTCATTTCAATCTGATCTTCAAGAAAATTCATTCTTGTATGGATATAGTAGAGGTTTGAAATGTCTTCGGCTGATAAGGTTGGAGATTCCTGAATGGAGTTATGCTTTGGTATCACAGTGGTCTTCAAATCTGAGATATCATTCCTGATGAATGCCAGCTGATTGTTGACAGAGGTGGAAAAAGAAGACCGTTCAACCACTTGTGCTTTGAATGTTTGAGCCTCAGCCTGACTTTTAGCAAGTTGTTCTTTCAGAGTAGCAATCTGAGCTAACAGGTTTTCAATGTTTGTGTCTGTGTGTGCGCTCACATGAATATCTCTCATTCCTGGTTCACTCATCTCACATGCTTGTGTTTCTCTCAATATAATTGCTCGTGAGGAGCCATCCTGTTGCTGGTCTTCTGTACCTACAATTGAAATCACCCTAGCCTCTTCAAGAGAGGTCAGTGGTGGTGCAATGGGAATTCGCGAGTCCCGATCCTCAGCCAAGTCTATCTTTTCATGGGAAATAGATGTCTGAATTGCTTTAGGGATAGACTGATCGAGTTGCCCTCCACTTTCTCCAGATAAATCTGTAAGTGGAGAATCTCGTGAGGGAGCCAGAGGTGTTGGATCTGGGAGGGGAGAAAATGACTCTATTAGAGGTGGCTGAGAGTCAGATTTTCCCTCTGAAGCATGTGACTACTCTTCTTCCGTAACTATGGCAGACACTATAACTGAATCAATGTGCACTCCTCTCTCTGTGTCCTGAGTGTCATCTATTGGTATGTATGCTTCCATTGTGAGTAATGGAAGTGTGGTTGACTCAGTACAAGATGCCATGGCCCTATGGCGAATTTCAATAGATTCATCCTGTTGAGAGAATGTCTCTAGTAACTGTTCAGTGGCCATTTCAAAGTCCATGTCCTGTCGGGAGGACAAGGATGGGCTTTCAGATGCCTCAGTAAGTGTTCTTCTCTTCTTGGGAGGAGGCAGAGCTGAGGGTTCATTCACTTCTAAAAACACACTACTTCCAACTAACCTTCTCGGTAACATTTTTGACAGTGGGGAAGAGTTTGAGATAGGTTGTTACTCTGTGTTTGGCTCTATGACCTGGGATTGAAGCTGTGGTTCTACAACTTCATGGTCAGCCCTATCAACCACTGGGGGTCTTACATCAAAAGTAGGAATAGGTTGAGAGTGAGGAGTTATTACCTGCAGTGGAAGAGTCTGATGTTTGTGCCTGGGTGGCTTGAACCACTGGAGGTTGAGTTTGCCGTTCATGACCGGGAATATTAAAAATTGTTAAAGGAATGAAGGTGGCCATGAAAGCAGATACAAGTACTGGAACTTGCATGAATTTAAAGGTTGTGTCTTGGCGTGTGTAGATCTTTTTGCTTAACGGAGGGGGTTCAGCTACTGACGAGTTAGCAAAAAGAGCCTTATGCTCAGGTGTGAGAAGATGTTCTGCTATAAGCATAAGAAATCGAGGGTAGTAGCAAGAAACCCAATGATGTATAGAATGATCACACAAAGCTGCAGTGAGACCTCTTAGAAGAATGGGTAAAAGTAATTTGCCAAAATTGATCCTTTGATTGAAAACAACTGCAAGACCAATATACTGCAGAGTGGAAGTGATGTTGTGAAAATTGGATTTAGTGCAGTTGGCAAACACTTTGGAAATTGTATCGAAGAAAATATCCCATTCAGAAACAAAATTTGATTTAGACAGCTTAGTCAAATTAATCACCCCCTGATAGTTTATAGCATGAAAGAAATTTGAAATCTCATTGTCAGAGGGTAAATTACAGAAATTGTCCCTTGGAAAATTTAAAGCTCTATTGATAACTGTTTCATCAACTACATACTGTGTGTTTGCCACAGTGAATGAAAAAGATTTAGAATCAGCGGCCACAGTAGAAGTTGTGCAAATCAGTCTAAGCAAGTCGACATTTAATAGAACATTTGATTTAATTGCAGAGCTAACAATCGAATGATCATTTAAAAATCTAATCCACGGCTTAAATTTTTCAACACTACAATTTTCCGGATTAAAATAACCAACATAATTATGCGAGACAATTTGGAAATTGAGAGCCATTAAAATGTTCAATAAAACACACACTTTCAGAATTTTAAGAATTAAATTAAAAAAATTCGAATTAAAAATAACTAATAATTCAAATTAATTCAATTATATCCAAAAAATAAAAAATTGTGTCTTGTTGATTTTTGTCCCACAAACACACTAGTAAATCCAGATAAAGCAAACACATAATAGAAGACCTGATTTAAGTTCAAGAAAATGAATTGGGTTTTTGAGTATAAAAACAAAGTTAAAAAAAGAACACCCAATTCCAATTATAAGAACTGATTAAACCTTAAAACAAACGGGCAGCTTTTCTGTATGTATACACACGTATGTATATATAACAGTAGTGAGGTTTTGTTTTGCCGAGTAAAAACTCGAGCAACGAAGAATAAATGGAGTGAGAGAGTCTGTTCGAGTGATTGAAAACGAGAGAGAGAGAGAACTGATTATACTGAAATGAGAAAGAAAACAAGAAAAAAAAACCTAAGTACTACAACTGGTATGACAATCCGGGATTGTCATACCGATTGTCATACAGGAAAAAGTTTAGAATTTAAAAAGAAATTAAACATAACTGGTATGACAATCCGATAATCATACCGATTGTCATACCAGTACAAAATAAAAGAAATTTTAACAGAAAATAAAAAAGAACTGGTATGATAATCTGATAGTCATATCGATTGTCATACCAGTACAAAATAAAAGAAAGTTCAACCGAATAAACTGGAAAGACAATTACCGATTGTCTTGCCAGTATAAAACTACACTGAAAATTAAAATAAACAAAGTTAAACTGGAATGAGCTTCAGCAAGACAATTGTAACAGTCTTGCCGATTGTCATTGCAGTTAAAAAAACATAAAAAACACAGAATACAGAAAATATTAACAATTACAGAAAACTGAAATAAAGACTAATATAAATATGGCAGAAAATATTTACAAAATTAAAATATTTCAGAAATAATTATATTTTTAGCCCAAAAATAGATTTCTTTTGAATTTTAGCAAATAAAATTCATAGAAAAATATTTTTAGTGAAAATAAAATATTCTGAGATATTAAAATTAACAAGTTGAAAAAATAAAGAAGATAAGATAATAAAAATTACATAGAAATAAGCAAGAAATATGGTAAACATGATAAAATAAATTTGCAAATGAATTTTTCATTCATGAAAAATTCATTTGTAAATTCATTCAAGAACAGATCTCAGATATTAACTAGTTTAATCACTAAAAATATTCAACATACCCAATTTACCAAATAATATGGTAAATGTGTATTCATCAAGTGGTTTAGTAAAAATATCTGTTATTTGTTCTTCTGTTGGAACAAAAAATAGTTCAATAGTACCATTCATGACGTGCTCTCTAATAAAATGATACCTGATGTCAATGTGCTTGGTCCTTGTGTGCTGCACAGGGTTGTTGGTGATGGCTATTGCACTTGTATTGTCACATAGAATAGGAATTTTGTTCAATACAGAGCCATAGTCCCGTAGCTGGTTCCTAATCCACAAGATCTGAGCACAACAGCTTCCAGCAGTAATATATTTAGCCTCAGCCGCTGAGTTGGAAACTATTTGTTGTTTCTTGCTGTACCATGAGACTAGCCTGCTACCTAGGAATTGACAACTCCTGGAGGTGCTTTTCCTATCAACAAGACTTCCTGCGTAATCTGAATCTGTATATCCAATAAGGTTAAAACCAGATTCTTTAGGGTACCGAATACCTAGATTTGGTGTTCCCTTAAGATATCTCAAGATTCGTTTAATAGCAACGAGATGAATATCTCTAGGATCCGCTTAGAACCTTGCACATAAGCATGTAGCATACATAATATCTGGTCTACTTGTAGTAAGATAGAGTAATGAGCCAATCATACCTCTGTAGCTTGTGACATCTACCTTAATGGAGTTTCCACATGGTCCAAGCTTGACAGCTGTAGATAACGGAGTCCTTGCTGAAGAATCCTCTAGATTATACTTTTTGAGGAGTTCCTTGAGATGCTTGGATTGACAAATAAATATTGTTAGGTCACACACACTATAGAGGGGGTGAATACAGTGTAAAGTACAATCAAATCGAACTTTAATATCTCAAGTAACAAAAAACAAACTTTATTGAAACAATAAACTCTGTTACAGTATGGAACTGTTACCTCTCAGTGATGAACAAATATCACGAGAGCTGCTAGGGTTACAATGAATAATCTTCTCGAATATGATAACACTTTTAGTGTAAACCCTATGTCTGTGTTTATATACTACACAATTACAAGATAATCGCTAATTGATATGGAATATAATTCTGCTTCGTAAAATATATCAATCAGATATCTTTTCTTCCAAGTATTCTATTCTTCATAGAATTCCTTCTTCATGCATACCTCTTCTTATTTTTATCTCGATCTTCTTTCCTTTAATCAGCTACTGTCCTTATCTGAACGTCCTTCAGCACTTAAGTTCTGATATCCATCTTCTGATGATTATCTCCAGATAATATAATTACTGATATCCTTAAGTCCTGACTTCCAGTAAGTACTGATTTATCCTGTTTAAGTAAGATCTGAAAACTAAACATAAATCATATTAGCCATGACATTATCAAATATATCTAACAATCTCCCCCAACTTGTAAATTAGCATAATATACAAGTTTAATAGATATTTGATGATGTCAAAAACATTAAGTACAAATGCATGAGAATTAGACTAGATAACTACAACTTACAGTCCTTAAAGTTTTACCAATATTTAACTTCTGATAACAGCTTCAGTCTGAACAAATATCGGAATTTAAACAGTTGTAGATCTTGACTTGGCTTCATCTTCTGATCTCTCTGATGTCAGGAGTTATTCTGAGATAATTCTTCAACTAACATCTCTCAGCATATTAAAGTTCATCAATCATCCTCCTTTTAGCATCTTTAAGCTCTGCATTATCTTTACCAATTTGAAAGATTGTAGCCCTGAGATCATTAATCTTTGCTTTTCTTATATCCTGATCCAGTCTGATCAAATAAGCTTTATCAGACTCAAGATTGAATTCCACAGCCCTGTAACCCAGAAAGGTAGTTATAATTTTAGCAGTGTTGGGCTTTATTTCAACTATATCACCCTTGTGATCTCTGTACTTTGGAACATATATGCTGTCAGACTTAACAGAATAAAGCCTTTTCTGTCTCAGAATCTGATCCTTCAAATAGTTTGCAGCACTTCCTGTCAATCTGTCATCCACTTGAAGTAAGAATAGTACATGCTCCAATTCTTCAAAATACTTCAATGGAATGGCATTTTGCCTTATATAATAAACCCTACCATCTGTCATGATGTACAACAAGATGTGTTCTTTCAAGTAGGTATGGTAAACCATTTGTACAGATTCCAGTTGATTCAATCTCTCAGGAGTTACTCCAATACCTGGTTCACTCAAGGAAGTTGGATCATTGGTAGTGTTCTGTATTCTTCTTTCATCAGCATTTCCCAATCCAGTTTTATCTCTTGCTTCCTTTCCAGTAACTACTCTTGCTTCAAAACCACTTGCAGCAGTCTTCAAAGGTTGAGTCTGTTTTGCTTTAGTGAATCCTGGTAGGAGTGTCTTTGATCTATCTTCTGATATCAAGTTAACTTGAGCTATGTCAGAGGTTACTTGCTTCTTCGAAATATCAGAACTTACTGTCTCTTGACTCTGAACAACTTGAGCCATGTCAGAGGTTGTTTTAAGAACTTTTCTTGAAGTCAGAGCAAGATCATCCTTTTCATCAGTGATTTCTTCATTCTCAGGAGGCACATAAACCTTGATAGGTTCACCAACCTTTTCTTTACCCTTGGATCTTGGATCTATCTGCGGTTGTGATTTAGCCAATATTGTTTCAGTATTTGTCCTTTCTTTTATCACAATGCCTTTGAGTTTTGGAAGTGTCTTTTTACCAGAAGCTTCAGATTTAGATGTGACTTTCTCTGATTTAAGTCTGGCTTCTTCTTCCATTAAACTCTCCAAGTCCATTCCTGGATTTTCCTGAAGAAATAACTGTCTTGTTATTTCTTCATCAAGATCTAAAAGTTCATCAGAACCTTTCCTTTTACCAGTAGCAGAACTAATTCTTTTCCCAGTATCAGAACTTGTCCTGTGACTTGTGATTTCAGCTTTTCTTGATGAGAAACCCCTACCTTGACTATGACCTCTACCCATTCCAGAGTTTCCTTGATCATCCTTTTCATCATCCTTCCCTTTCAGTGTCTTGTCAGTCTTGCATTTGGACTTAATTACTTTCTCCCCCTTTTTGGCATCAGCAGGTAGTAGAAGAGAGACAAGCAATTCCACTGAGGCTTGGATTTTAGTAAGTTGAGATTGCTGAGAAGCTTGATTTTTCAGAATATCATCAATCTGAGCTTGTTGTTTCTCTTGAGTCTTCTCAATATAAGCAATCCTGTCAAAGGTAGGTTGGAAGAACTTTTTCTTGTCAATTTTCTGAATTTGGTCCTGTTTGATGAATTCTTCCTGAATCTTGTGTAGCTCTGCATGAGTAGTTGAATGGAGACCTTGTAGATGTTTAGTACTCAATGCAGTGACTCTAAGCTGGGTTTTGAAATCATCAGAATTTAAATTTCATCAGCTTTTGTCAAGTGCTCATCCAGATACTTTGCAGATGGAACACAAGTAACTGAGTTCCATTCCTTAGTCCACTCCTGTCCTGCAGGAGTTTCACTCCAAGGCACTGGTGCTTCTCTTGTAACAAACTTCTTAACAAGTTCAGATTTAAGAACAGTTTATTGAGGAGCATGTCCTGAAGGACCTGCTTCATCATCATCTGCATTTGGAGCAGCATCACCAGTATCTTCAGCATTTGCAGCATCAGAACTTACAGAATCAGTATCTTCTGATAAAACAACAGTCTGAGTAGCAATGGAGGCTTCAGCATCCTCTAGTTACTGATCTGGTTCTAAGTTCTGATCAACAGCCATATCCTGATGCTCACCTATATTACTTTTTCATTAGCATCTAGATGCAGAGAAGGTGTACTAGATAATTCTGGAGTTTGAGCAGCATCAGAAACAGGTGTTGTTGATGGATTAGTTGCTGTTGGAGCTTCTAAGAGAATTACTTCAGGCACAACCAGGTCTCGAACATCAATTTCAGTACTTGTGCCTGGATCAACAGGAGATACAGATTTTTTATTTGCCTTTTCAGTAACAGCTTCCTGAGTTGGATTGGATGGAGAAGAAGTGACTTTAGCAGATTCCTTTTCTTGTGAGATCAGAGATTCCTGATCTCCTTCCTTAGCTGCTGCTTCTTCATCATCTGAAACTGGCCTTTCTGCCCTCTGTTTCTTGTATCTCTTTGTAGATATGGATTCCTTGGGAGTTTCAGGAACAATCATTCTTCTAAGCCTCTTGAGAAGCCTAGATCCCCCAATTCTAGAATCCTTCTAAGAAGTCACTTTCTCAGCTTCTTTAACAATAGGTTCTGAAGTAGGAACCTGTTCCTCACTATTAGATTCATCTCTCAAAGCAATCCTCCTTCTCTTTTGAGGTGTGTGAGGAACAGTCTTTGTCCTCTTACGCTTGGAAGATAAAGGCTTCACAGTAGGTGCTGAGGATGAGGGTTTAACTGTCTGTGAAGTGGAGAAATAGGATTTGATATATTGCCTGAGGGTTGGTTGAGTAGTATGAGTGGTATGTGCTGATGGTTGTTGTGGTGTTTGGGAGGTTGTTGTTGGTTGGACATCAGGATAAATAGATCTATAGGAATCAGGATCATCATTTACTAAGATCTGTTTTACAGACTGAGGAATCTGTAAAGGTCTAACCACTTGTTTCTTAGTGTCAGCATTTACCAGGTCATTAAAGTAACATTTTGCAACTTTGAAAGGTGGAGTTAAGGTACTGGTTAGTCGAGGTTCATCAGTATAAAAAGTATATATAAGTTGACAGAATCTAGCAAAGTAGACAACATTCCTATCCTCTGTCATCCTATCCCCAATAAAACCTATTATAGCAGTTGCAAAATCAAAATGAGTTTGGTTTATAATGACATACTCAATGTGCTGACTCATTATGGGGATGACGTTAAAATTCGAACACTTGTTCCCAAAAGCTTTAGTGATGCAGTCGAAGAAGAAGCTCCATTCCCTTCTGATATGAGCCCGTTTCAACTGCCCAAGCTTTGCCAAACTCTGTTCATACCCCAAACTGGCCATTAACTCCTGAAGAGCTGATTTCTCTAGAATTGAAAAAGTACATCCTTCTGAGAGATGTAGAGCCTTGCGTATTGTACCAGGAGTGGCTGCATATGGAGAATCACCCACTTCGAAAACAATACTAGGAGTACCATTTTGACCACCATTATCAAAGTTTCCAGTCCTCCAAAGTGTCAGAACTTATTGGCTTGAGAATACTGAAGGTTGGGTCAATGCATACCCGATTTCACTGTGTGCAAGAAGATCTTGCACAAAATGCAATTGAGATGGAGCTTCAGCATTATCAAGAATTGCAGCATAGTTGTTTGGAACAAATTTAGCTCCATCAATGATTAAATTCTTAGGTGCCATGAAATTAATCGAGATGTATAAGTGCCTGTTAGGTGTTTGATAGAATGTCTATATGAAAAACCAAAGTTAGAAGAAGAAAGAGAGTAAAAACAAATAGAGAGAAAAAGTATGAAAGGAAATAAAAGATTAAAAAAAATCCTCTCTCTGTCTTACTTATACTTTTGAAAAAAAAATGTAACCGTTGGACACCTGTCAGACATGCAGTAAAAATGAATAGTAAATGGGCACGAGAAAACAGTAATCATTACTTACCCACTTGCAGTTTTTCAAGGAAAAACCATTCCACTTACCCAGTTATTCCATTAATCAAGGTGAATCAGTTTTAATTCAAAATTGAAACTGTTCCCAATTATTTAATTATTTTTCACTGCAACATCAGTATTCTGAAAAAAAATTCAAGTGAAAATGACCATAATAAATCAGATGAGCAAGTATTGATAAAGTAAAATCAGAACTTAAGTTAAAACAGAATTTATATGGTCATCAGAATATGAATATTTATTAGGATTTATCAATGCATTACAAAATATCTCAGAGACAAGATCTTAAAAAAACAAATTTCATTAATATATCAAGAGAATACATTCATGAAATTTAAATTACATCAGAACTTGTACAAGATTTCCCTAAGCTGCTAAACCTAACGTCAACAGCCTTTATCCTAGCTCAAGAAGCAGGGCAAGGCTGATGATGAAGAAAAATAGGAAGAAGAAAATAAATCATTTCTTCTTCCTACTCTCGACAAACAGAACAGCGAGTCGTATGATTCGCTCTTGCTGGCGGAGAGCTTCCAGCCTTTCCTCCTCCAATCGCTCTAGATGGCGATGGTAGTCCATGTAGAAGAACAGGAGGTGGGTGAGTACCTCCTGGGGAACGGAGTCCCATATCTCATCAGGAATGGCAGTAACGTGCCATTCCTGCTGCCAATCGGCACAGCTCAGCTCCATGTTGAATGTTTCGTAGTTCAAAAACATGTTGTAATTGACCATGGTGTTTTTGATATAAAGATTATGAAGGTGAGTGTGTGATAAAAGATTTGATGGGAAGGCTGATGTGAAGTGGTTGCTTATATAGGCAAGAGAATGCCAGGAGACGCAAAGAAATTCAATGCTGACAGGTAGAATTAAATTCTACCTCGTTTATCCAGACTTGGAAAAAGAAAAACATTCATTGGAAAGGGAAAACATGGTTTAATGTGCACTAGAAACAAGTAAAAGTTGATTGTTCATGTACGAGTACCACTATCCCTAAATATAGTGACTGTTAATCTTCCACTTCAACATATTCTGGTTTAAACTGAGACTGTTTCCAAATTTTATCCACAAATAAGTCAAGTAAAGAATCAGACTTTAATATCAGAACTTAGACTTATACCAGAACTTAACAGTCATCAGAACATAATTTCTTAACTCGAAAAATGAATGCCTATCTTAGTAAGTCCTCACACAAATTCTGATTTATATTCTTCAGAACTTAATCATCAAAACATGCAATCAGAACTTGTCCTCAGAATTTGTGCAATGTGACACAATGACTGTTCATCTAAAACAACATAGATCACCACAGTGATTTTCATCATTCATATGGAGTGTTTAGTGTGTGCATTAAGCTAAATATCAGACAAGGAGTAAATTCTGATTCACTTCAGTACATCTTAGAAATAAGGCATAACTAAAACTTTGCTAAAGAGCTGTCATTATTCTGAAACCTACTGTTGAATGAGTTCATGCTTGAGTCCACCTCAACTATTTTGTGCTAATTTTGTGCTTCTTTTTAAATTTCATTTTACAGTGGCTTCTCAGTGTAAGTGAGTCACGACTGCTTATCAGAATCTATGCTATTATCAGAGTATTTCTCCAGTAATCATAGAGTGTGAAAAGTCACCAAGAAAATATTTTGCTTTTCTAATGCATATTTACTTAATACCAGCCATACACTTGGGTCGTCCCTTCCACATTTTTTACTCTAGATCTCAAAGGAGTACCTGAATTTTAATCCTTGATTCTTTTGCTTTTTCTTTTGATAAGTGAGGTTTATCAGCACTTAGTACATTCAACAGATTTACTAGCATCAGAACTTAATAGATGAGAAACAATATTCTAGTTTGTGACTTAGTAATTAGATAGACAAAGTAAACTCAACTAAGCTCAATTATCAGAATTTGCTTGTGTCAATAGATTTCTACAGAAATAATTACTTCTTATATGGGATCCCTTTTTTATTGAAGACTACTAGGTCAGCATCTACCACAGTTATCCTCATAGGATTGAATAGTTACCTAAACAGACATATCACTATCAGAGTTTAAAAACATATATCAGACAACAGTCAGTACTTAAACACATTTTTTAATTAAGCACAGAATACACAAAGAGATTAAATTCTGTAAATACTGATCATAAAGTCTGATGCATCAGAACAAAACTAAGCAGATTTAGATAAAGAACCTGAAACCATTCCAAGTTCATTTACCAATCTTGTAAAAGTAGCTTCACACAATGGTTTTGTGAAGATATCTGCTAGTTGTTGATCTGTTGGAACAAAGTGCAACTCCACTGTACCTTCATCCACATGTTCCCTGATGAAGTGGTACCTGATGCTGATGTGCTTTGTCATAGAGTGTTGAACTGGATTACCTGTCATAGCAATAGCACTTTGATTATCACAGTAAATAGGGATTTTGAAATATGTTAATCCATAATCCAGTAACTGATTCTTCATCCAAAGAATCTGTGCACAACAGCTTCCTGCAGCAATATATTCTGCTTCTGCAGTTGATGTGGAAATTGACTTTTGTTTCTTGCTAAACCAAGAAACCAATCTGCCTCCAAGAAATTGGCAGCTTCCACTTATGCTTTTCCTGTCAATTTTGCAACCTGCAAAATCTGCATCTGAGTAACCTAATAGTTTAAAATCTGATTCTCTGGGATACCACAATCCCAGATAAGCTGTGCCCTTAAGATACTTGAAAATTCTTTTCACAGCTGTTAAGTGAGGTTCTCTTGGATCTGCTTGAAATCTTACACAAAGACATGTAGCATATATGATATCAGGTCTACTAGCAGTTAGATAGAGTAGAGAGCCAATCATACCTCTGTAATCAGTAATATCTACTGATTTACCAGTATCCTTATCCAGTTTTGTTGCAGTGGCCATGGGAGTGGATGCACTTGAACAATCTTGCATTCCAAATTTCTTCAGCAAGTTTCTGGTGTACTTAGTTTGACAAATAAAATTGCCTTCTTCATTCTGCTTGACTTGAAGGCCCAGAAAATAGATAAGTTCCCCCATCATACTCATCTGATACCTTGACTGCATCAGTTTGGCAAACTTCTTGCAAAGTCTGTCATTTGTAGACCCAAAAATGATATCATCAACATAAATCTGGACCAGAAGTAAGTCCTTTCCATGGTTGACGTAGAACAGTGTTTTGTCTATAGTTCCTCTGTTAAATCCACTTTCCAGAAGAAACTAAGCTAAAGTCTCATACCATGCTCTAGGAGCTTGCTTAAGTCCATAAAGTTCTTTATCAAGCCTGTAGACATAATCTGGATGTTTGGAATCTAAAAAGCCTGGAGGTTGTTCAACATATACTTCCTCCTCCAATTCTCCATTGAGAAAAACACTTTTCACATCCATTTGAAAGACAGTAAACTTTTTGTGAGCAACATAAGCCAAAAATATCCTTATGGCTTCTAACCTAGCAACTGGTGCAAATGTTTCATCATAATCAATTCCCTCCTGTTGAGAATATCCTTTTGCAACCAACCTTGCCTTATTCCTTGTAATTATACCATCACTGTCAGTTTTGTTTCTGAATACCCACTTTGTACCAACAACAGATCTATTCTTTGGTCTTGGCACTAGGGTCCAGACTTTGTTTCTTTCAAATTCATTTAACTCTTCCTGCATTGCTTGCACCCAATAAGCATCTTGAAGAGCTTCTTCCACTTTCTTTGGCTCAGTCTGAGAGAGAAAAGAATTGTAAAGACATGAAGTACGTGTTCTAGTTCTGACACCTGCATCAGGATTTCCAATTATCAAATCAGGTGTATGTGATTTAGTCCACTTCCTTGCAGATGGAAGGTTTTCTCTAGAAGTGGATGCTCCCCTATAATCCATGCTGTCTTCATTTTCATTTTCTGATGCTCCCCCTGAAACTATGCTCTCTGAGTTGGATTCTTCAGAATTTAGATTTTCAGAACTATCAGAACTTGGCTTATCAGAACTTGACGGATCAGAACTTGAAGAGCCAGATGTATGTTCTGATGCTTCTTGAGATGTGGTATGTTCTTGAGTATGCCCCCCTGCATAGGTGCATCTTCCTTTGGCGTAGTCACCACAGTTTCAGTAACATCAGAGTTTAATCCATCAGAGTTTACAGTATCAGGACTTAGACTGTCAGGATTTTCAGTATCAGAATTTGAGTCTTCATTTTTAAATCTCACCTGATCATGATCAAGAAGACCAGTAATCTTCTTGTCAACAAAGGAGACATTGATAGATTCCATGACCACTCTTGTTCTTAAATTATAGACTCTGAAGGCTTTTGTGGAAATTGGATATCCAACAAAAATTCCTTCATCAGCTATTAGATCAAATTTGGATAGCTGTTCAGGATGAGTCTTAAGAACAAAACACTTGCATCCAAATATATGAAAGTACTTCAGATTTGGCTTTTTTTTCTTCACCATCTCATATGGTGTTTTTCCTTTCTTGTTAATGAGTGTTGCATTTTGAGTAAAACAAGCAGTCTGCACAGCTTCAGCCCAGAAATAGGTTGGAAGCTTTGCTTCTTCAAGCATTGTACGTGCAACTTCAATGAGAGTTCTATTCTTCCTTTCAACAACTCCATTTTGCTGTGGAGTTCCAGGAGCAGAAAATTCCTGCTTAATTCCATGGTTTTTGCAGAACTCTTCCATTATCAAATTCTTGAACTCAGTGCCATTATCACTCCTTATGATTTTCACAGAATCTTTGACCAATTTATCCAGATGTTTGACATGATCAATCAAGATAGATGCAGTTTCACTTTTTGTATGCAAGAAATACACCCATGTGTATCTGGTGAACTCATCCACTATGACCAACGCATATTTCTTCTTTGCAATAGACATGACATTCACTGGACCAAATAAATCAATATATAGTAGATGATAAGGCTCAAGAATTGATGATTCAGTCTTGCTCTTAAATGAAGATTTTCTTTGTTTGGCCTTCTGATAAGAATCACAAAGGCCATCAGGAGCAAATACTGACTTTGGCAGTCCTCTCACAAGATCTTTCTTGACCAGCTCATTTATATTGTTGAAATTTAAATGAGAGAGTTTCTTGTGCCAATTCCAGCTTTCTTCAATTGATGCTCTACTCATCAGACAGATTGCAGAACCATCAGTACTTGTTGAAAGCTTAGCTTCATAAATGTTACCACGCCTGTATCCTTTTAGAATAACTTTGCCTTTAGATTTACTCACAACTTCACAGTGTTCTTCAAAGAAATCAACATAATAACTTATGTCACATATTTGACTTATACTCAGCAGATTGTGTTTAAGTCCTGAGACCAGAGCTACTTGTTTAATGATGACATTCCCAAGATTGATATTGCCATATCCCAATGTTTTTCCAATGTTGCCATCTCCATAAGAAACAATTGGGCTAGCTTTCTCCACAAAGTCTGATAGCAGGCCTTATTTCCAGTCATATGTCCTCAACATCCACTGTCCAGAACTAGAATATTTTTCCTATTGCCCTGCAATCACAAAGACCACTAATGATTAGTTTTAAGGACCCAGACTTGCTTGGATCCTTTAGCCTTATCAAGTTTGTTAACATTTGCAGCGGATTTAGCATCAGAGTTTATATTAACATTTTTCTTATCAGAACTTACACTATCAGACTTTGAATCAGAATTTACACTAGAAGGAACAATGAATACTTTCTTCAAAGAAGGTTTTATTTGATAATAATCATAGTACAAACTATGATATTCCTTACAAGTATAAATGGAATGCCATAAACTACCACAATGAAAACAAGGATTTTGTGGTTTATATCTAACAGACTGACTCTTAATTCCTGATTTTGAAGGTAAGGAGTTTATGTTCTTATTCTTCCTGCAAAAAGAAGCCAGATGGTTAGAACTTCCACAATTATGACATGTTTTCCTAGGAGCTTCAGGAACATGCTTATAATTATTGCTTTTATTCCCACCTTCCTTTTCATTCCTATTTTTCCTAGGTGATTTTACCTTGTTTGCATTCTTAACATCTTTCAGCTTATGCTTAAGCTGCTTCTTAGTCATTAAGCCTATATTTAATTCAGCTGTTTTTTTTTGTTTTAGTTTGTCAGAAGTTAATTCCTCTTTAACTTCTGATTTCTCATTATCAGACTTTACAGTTACAAACTTAACAGGTTTTAACTTTGGCTTTTGCTTAACAACATACTTAATTTCTACAGTTCCTTTATCATTCTTATCCTCTCCATAACCTAAGCCCTCTTTCCAATTTTCACTACTTAGCAAATTTTGAGTTGTTCTGCCAGAGTTAGTCCAAGTCCTGATAATCTCTCTTTCCTTTTCTAACTCAGTTTTTAGAGATTCATTCATTTTTAGCACTTCATCCCTAACATAAAAAACATCATCTCTATCCTTCTGAGTTTGATGGAACATAACTAACTCTTTTTCTAAGAAATCATTTATTTTCTTAAAAGCAAGATTTTCAGAAGTTAATCTTTCACATGTTAAAGTTTGATCTCTATAACTAACAAACATGGTTTTACGATATCTTCTCAACTCATTAATATCATTAGTATGAAAAGCATAAGTAGTCTGAGGTACCTTTGTTTCAGCAGCTTCAGAACCGCTCTCAGCACTTTCTTTATCAGCATTTTCCATCAAAGCATAGTTCTCCTCACTTTCAGATTCTGAGGTGTCTGTCCAGCTTTTCTTCTTTGTGACAAGAGCCTTGCCTTTGTCACCCTTCACTTTCTTGCAATCAGGAGATATGTGGCCTTTCTCACCACAGTTATAGCATTTGACATTGGTATAATCTCCTCTATCAGACTTTCCTCCTCTGCCCTCAGATCTTCTGAAATTCTTCTTATCAGAACTTGTGCCTTTCCTGGAAAACTTCTTTCCCTTCCTGAACTTCCTGTATGCAATCTTTGTGATCCCTTTCACCATAAGAGCACACAGCTTCATCATCTCCTCATCAGCATCAGTCTCAGGCAAGCTTTCAGAATCTGAGTCATCATCACTTTCAGAACTTGATGACTCAGTATCAGACTTTATGAAAAGAGCTTTACCCTTGTCTTTCCTTGAGGTAGCTGCCTTGGGGGATTCTTCTTCAGCCTTAAGAGCAACTGTCCTTGACTTTCCTCCTTTCCTCTTGCTTCTTTGTTCCATCTCAAGTTCATGAGTCTTGAGCATTCCATAAATTTCATCAAGAGTTGTTTCATCAAGATTGTAGTTGTCTCTTATTGTTGTTTCCTTCAAATCCCAGCCTTCAGGAAGAGCTAACAGGAATTTAAGGTTTGAATCTTCAAGATCATACTCCTTATCAACGAATGACAAATCATTCAAGAGTTTGACAAATCTATCATATAAATCAGTCAATGACTCATTAGCCTTTGAGTCAAAGTGTTCATACTCTTGAGTGAGTATTGTCTTCCTGTTCTTCTTAATTGTATCAGTTCCCTGTCACCTTGTTTCCAAAACATCCCATATCTCCTTAACAGTCTTGCAGTTAATTACCCTGTTTGACATTACATTATCAATGGCACTATGCAGTAAGTGTCGTACCTTATCATCCTTAGCAATTGATGCGATATCTTCAGCAGTATAATCACTCTTCTCCTTTGGTACGGTCTTTGCTGCTTCACCTGCACCTGCAACAGTGAGCTTGGTTGGTTTGTGAGGCCCTTCCTTGATTCTATCAAGATATTCTGGATCTGTTACTTCCAGGAACATGGTCATCCTCACCTTCCATATGGGATATTCAGATGGTCTCAATATGGGAACTCTGATGGTCTCATACCGACTTTGAATTTGTGTCTTTGGTGGTTCTTCATTTTTGGTAGGCTTAGTTGGAGTTTCTGTGTCAGACATGATTGTGTTTGGATTTTAAACTGTATGTGCGTTAACAGATCTGCTTTGATACCACTTGTTAGGTCACACACACTGTAGAGGGGGTGAATACAGTGTAAAGTACAATCAAATCGAACTTTAATATCTCAAGTAACAGAAAACAAACTTTATTGAAACAATAAACTCTGTTATAGTATGGAACTGTTACCTCTCAGTGATGAACAAATATCACGAGAGCTGCTAGGGTTACAATAAATTATCTTCTCAAATATGATAACACTTTTAGTGTAAACCCTATGTCTGTGTTTATATACTACACAGTTACAAGATAATCGCTAATTGATATGGAATATAATTCTGCTTCCTAAAATATATCAATCAGATATCTTTTCTTCCAAGTATTCTATTCTTCATAGAATTCCTTCTTCATGCATATCTCTTCTTATGTTTATCTCGATCTTCTTTCCTTTAATCAGCTACTGTCCTTATCTGAACGTCCTTCAGCACTTAAGTTCTGATATCCATCTTTTGATGATTATCTCCTGATAATATAAGTACTGATATCCTTAAGTCCTGACTTCCAGTAAGTACTGATTTATCATGTTTAAGTAAGATCTAAAAACTAAACATAAATCATATTAGCCATGACATTATCAAATATATCTAACAAATATTCCATCTAACCTTTGATTTACTTGTAATCAGAGAAAGAACTTCAGCTCACCCATCATGCTCATTTCAAATTTGTTGTGCATTAACTTAGCAAATCTCTTACAGAGACTATCATTAGTAGACCCAAATATTATATCATCCACATAGACTTGGACTAATAAAGTATCATTCTTATGCTTTTTAGAAAAGAGAGTTTTGTCTATGACACCTCTAGTAAAGCCATTTTCAATTAGAAATTCAGAAAGAGTGTCATACCATTTTCTCGGAGACTGTTTGAGACCATAGATAGCCTTGAAAAGAAAGTAGACAAAATCCAAATGATCTAGATCTTCAAAACCAGGAGGTTGCTCTACATATACCTCTTCATCCAACCTTCCATTCAGAAAGGCACTCTTGACATCCATTTGATAAAATTTAAAGTTCGAGAATGCTGCGAATGCCAGAAATATCCAGATGGCCTCAAGTCTAGCCACTAGAGCATAGGTTTCTGTTAGGTCACACACACACTGTAGAGGGGGTGAATACAGTGTATAATACAATCAAATCGAACTTTAATATATTAAGTAACAGAAAACAAACTTTATTGAAACAATAAACTCTGTTACAGTATGGAACTGTTACCTCTCAATGATGAATAAATATCACGAGAGCTGCTAGGGTTACAATGAATAAACTTCTCGAATATATGATAACACTTATAGTGTAAACCCTATGTCTGTGTTTATATACTACACAGTTACAAGATAATCGCTAATTGATATGGAATATAATTCTGCTTCCTAAAAAATATCAATAAGATATCTATTCATCCAAGTATTCCATTCTTCACGGAACTCCTTCTTCATGCATATCTCTTCTTATGTTTATCTCGATCTTCTTTCCTTTAATCAGCTACTGTCCTTATCTGATCGTCCTTCAGCACTTAAGTTCTGATATCTAACTTCTGATGATTATCTCCTGATAATATAAGTACTGATATCCTTAAGTCCTGACTTCCAATATAAGTACTGATCAACAGTTAAGTACTGATTTGTCCTGTTAAGTAAGATCTGAAATCTAAACATAAATTATATTAGCCATGACATTATCAAATAGATCTAACAATCTCCCCCAACTTGTAAATTAGCATAATATACAAGTTTAACAGATATTTGATGATGTCAAAAACATTAAGTACAAATGCATGAGAATTAGACTAGATAACTACAACTTACAGTCCTTAAAGCTTTACCAATATTCAAATTCTGATAACAACTTCAGTCTGTACAAATATCAGAACTTAAGTAGTTGTAGATCTTCGACTTGGCTTCATCATCTGATCTCTCTGATGTCAGGAGTTGTTCTGAGATAGTTCTTCAACAAACATTTCTCAGCATATCTGAGTTCATTAATCATTCTCATTTTGGCATCTTTAAGCTCTGCAGTATCTTCACCAGTTTGAAAGATTGCAGCTCTGAGATCAATGATCTTTGCTTTTCTCAACTCTTGATCTAGTCTTTTGACATAAGCTTTGTCAGACTCCAGATTGAATTCAAGTCCCTTAATACCAAGATATGTTCTGATCTGTGCAGTATTAGGCTTCATATCAACAATATCACCATTGTGATCTCTGTACTTTGGAACATATGTGCTATCAGACTTAACAGAATAAAGCCTTTTCTGTCTCTAAATTTGTTCTTTTAAGTAGTTTGCAGCAGTTTCTGTTATTCTGTCATTCACTTGAAGTAAGAAAAGTACATGCTCCAATTCTTCAAAATACTTCAATGGAATGGCATTTTGTCTAATATGATAAACCCTACCATCTGTCATGAAATACAACATGATGTATTCTTTCAAGTAGGTATGGTAAACCATCTGTACAGATTCCAGTTGATTCAATCTCTCAGGAGTTGCTCCAATACCTGGTTCACTCAAGGAAGTTGGATCATTGGTAGTGTTTTGTACTCTTCTTTCATCAGCACTTCCCAATCCAGTTTTATCTCTTGCTTCCTTTCCAGTAACTACTCTTGCTTCAAAACCACTTGCAGGAGTCTTCAAAGGTTGAGTCTGTTTTGCTTTAGTGAATCCTGGTAGGAGTGTCTTTGATCTATCTTCTGATATCAAGTTAACTTGAGCTATGTCAGAGGTTACTTGCTTCTTCTGAATATCAGAACTTACAATTTCTTGACTCTGAACAACTTGAGCCATGTTAGAGGTTGTTTTAAGAACTTTTCTTGAAGTCAGAGCAAGATCATCCTTTTCATCAGTAATTTCTTCATCCTCAGGAGGTACATAAACCTTGATAGGTTTACCAACCTTTTCTTTACCCTTGGATCTTGGATCTATCTGCGGTTGTGATCTAGCCAATGTTGCTTCAGTAAGTGTCCTTTCTTTGATCACAATGCCTTTGAGTTTTGGAAGTGGCTTTTTACCAGAAGCTTCAGATTTAGATGTGACTTTCTCTGATTTAAGCCTGACTTCTTCTTTCATTAAACTCTCCAAGTCCATTCCTGGATTTTCCTGAAGAAATAACTGTCTTGACATTTCCTCATCAAGATCTAAAAGTTCATCAGAACTTATCCTTTTACCAGTAGCAGAACTTATTCTGTTCCCAGTATCAGAACTTGTCCTGTGACTAGCTTGTCTTGATGTGAATCCTCTACCTTGACTATGACCTCTACCCATTCCAGAGCTTCCTTGATCATCTTTTTCATTATCCTTTCCTGTCAGTGTCTTGTCAGTCTTGCATTTGGACTTAATCACTTTCTCCCCCTTTTTGGCATCAACAGTAGTAGAAGAGAGATAAGCAATTCCACTGAGGATTGGATTTCAGTTAGTTGTGATTGCTGAGAAGCTTGATTTTTCAGAATTTCATCAATCTGAGTTTGTTGATGATCTTGAGTCTTCTCAATATAAGCAATCCTGTCAATGGTAGGTTAGAAGAACTTTTTCTTATCAATTTTCCAAACTTGTTCCTGTTTGATAAAGTTCTCCTGAATCTTGTGTAACTCTGCATGAGTAGTTGAATGAAGACCTTGAAGATGTTTAGTACTCAATGCAGTGACTCTAAGCTGGGTTTTAAAATCATCAGAATTTAACATTTCATCAGCTTTAGTCAAGTGCTCAGCAAAATGCTTTTCAGTTGGAACACATGAAACTGAGTTCCATTCCTTAGTCCACTCCTGACCTGCAGGAGTTTCACTCTAAGGTACTGGTGCTTCCCCGGTAACAAACTTCTTAACCAGTTCAGACTTAGGAAGAGTCTGTTGAGGAGTATATCCTGAAGGACCTGCTTCATCAGCATCTACAGTTGGAGCAGCATCACCAGTATCTCCAGCATTTGCAGCATCAGAACTTAAAGAATCAGTATCTTCTGATAAGACAACAGTGTGAGTAGCAATGGAGGCTTCAGCATCCTCTAATTGCTGATCTTGTTCTAAGTTCTGATCAACAGTCATATCCTGATGCTCACCTAAATTCTGATCATCAGCATCTTGATGCAGAGAAGGTGTTATTGATAACTCTGGAGTTTGAACAGCATCAGTAACAGGTGTTGTGGAAGGATTATTTGCTGTTGGAGCTTCTAAGAGAAGTACTGCAGGCACAACTAAGTTTTGAACATCAATATCAGCACTTGTGCCTGGATCAACAGAAAACACAGAAGGTGTGTTAGCCTTTTTAGAAACAGCTTCCTGAGATGGAGTTGATGGAGAAGAAGTGACTGGAGCAAATTCCTTGTCTTTTGAGATCAGAGATTCCTGATCCCCTTCCTTAGCTGCTTCCTCTTCATCATCTGAAATTGGCCTTTTTGCCCTCTGTTTCTTGTATCTCTTTGTTGATTTGGATTCCTTGGGAGTTTCAAGAACTGTCATTCTTCTAAGCCGTTTGAGAAGCCTAGATCCCCCAATTCTAGAATCCTTCTGAGAAGTCACTTTCTCAGCTTCACCTACAACAAGTTCTGAAGAAGGAACCTGTTCCTCAGTATCAGATTCATCTCTCAGTACAGTCCTCCTCCTCTTTTGAGGTGTTTGAGGAATAGTTTTTGTCCTCTTTGGCTTGGAGGATGAGGGTTGAACAGTCTGTGAAGTAGAGAGATAGGATTTGAGATAAGTCCTGAGGGTAGGTTGAGTAGTATGAGTGGTAGGTGCCGAAGATGATGGTTTTTCGGTGTTTGTGGTTGGTTGGACATCAGAGTAAACAGATCTATAAGTATCAGGGTCAGCATTTACTAGGATCTGTTTTACAGACTGAGGAATCTGTAATGGTCTAACCACTGTTTTCTTAGTATCAGCATTTACCAGATCATTAAAGTATCATTTTACAACTCTAAAAGGTGGGGTTGAGGAACTGACTAATTGAGGTTCATCAGTACAAAAGGTATATATAAGTTGACAGAATCTAGCAAAATAGACAACATTTCTATCCTCTGTCATCCTATCCCCAATAAAACCAATTATTCCAGTTGCAAAATCAAAATGAGTTTGATGGATAATAGCATACCCTATGTGCTGACTCAAAATTGGGATATCATCAAAATTCGAACATTTGTTCCCAAAATCTTTGGTGATGCAGTCAAAGAAGAAACTCCATTCTCTTCTGATATTAGCCCTTTTTAACTGCCCAAGCTTTGCCAAACTCTTTTCATATCCCAAATCAGCCATTAACTCCTGTGTTAGATATATTTGATAATGTCATGGCTAATATGTTTTATGTTTAGATTTCAGATCTTATTTGAACAGAACAAATCAGTACTTAACTGATCAGTACTTATACTGGAAGTCAGAACTTAAGGTACTGGAAGTCAGAACTTAAGGGATATCAGTACTTATGTTATCAGGAGATAGATATCAGAACTTAAGTGCTGAAGGACGATCAGATAAGGACAGTAGCTGATTAAAGTTAAGAAGATCAAGATAAACATAAGAAGAGATATGCATGAAGAAGGAATTCCGTGAAGAATGGAATACTTGGAATAGAAGATATCTGATTGATATATTTTAGGAAGCAGAATTATATTCCATATCAATTAGCGAATATCTTGTAACTGTGTAGTATATAAACACAGAAATAGAGTTTACACTAGAGGTGTTATCATTATCGAGAATATTATTTATTATAACTCTAGAAGCTCTCGTGATATTTTGTTCATCACTGAGAGATAACAGTTCCAGATTGTAACAGAGTTTATTGTTTAAATAAAGTTTTTTTCCTGTTACATAAGTTCTTGAAGTTTGATTTGATTGTAATAAACACTGTATTCACCCCCTCTACAGTGAAAGTGTGACCTAACAAGTGGTATCAGAGCTTGTTCTGTTAACACACATACAGTTAAAGATCCAATCACAATCATGTCTGACACAGAAACTCCAACTAAGCCTACCAAAACTGAGGAATCATCAAAGATATCAACTCAGAGTCGATATGAGACTATCAGAGTTCCCATATTGAGACCATCTGAATATCCCATATGGAAGGTAAGGATGACCATGTTTCTGGAAGCAACAGATCCAGAATACCTTGATAGAATCAGGGAAGGGCCTCACAAACCTACCAAGCTCGCTATTGTAGTTGCAGGTGAAGCAGCAATGACCGTACCAAAGGAAAAGACTGATTACACTGCTGAAGATATAGCATCTATTGCTAAGGATGCCAAGGTACGTCACTTATTGCATAGTGCCATTGATAATGTAATGTCAAACAGGGTAATCAACTGCAAGACTGCTAAGGAGATATGGGATGCACTGGAGACAAGGTGTCAAGGAACTGAAACAGTTAAGAAGAACAGGAAAACAATACTCACTCAAGAGTATGAACACTTTGACTCTAGGACTAATGAGTCATTGACTGATGTATATGATAGATTTGTCAAACTCTTGAATGACTTGTCATTAGTAAATAAGGAGTATGATCTTGAAGATACAAACCTCAAATTCCTGTTAGCTCTTCCTGAATGTTGGGATTTGAAGGCAACAACAATAAGAGACAACTACAATCTTGATGAAACAACTCTTGATGAAATCTATGGAATGCTCAAGACCCATGAACTTGAGATGGAACAAAGAAGCAAGAGAAAAGGAGGAAAGTCAAGGACAGTTGCTCTCAAGGTTGAAGAGGAATCCCCCAAACCACCTTCCTCAAAGAAAGATAAGGGTAAAGCTCTTATCATAAAATCTGATACTGAGTCATCAAGTTCTGAGAGTGATGATGACTCAGATTCTGAAAGCTTGCCTGAAACTGATGCTGATGAGGAGATGATGAAGCTGTGTGCTCTTATGGTGAAAGGAATCACAAAGATTGCATACAGGAAGTTCAGGAAGGGAAAGATGTTTTCCAGAAAAGGCATAAGTTCTGATAAGAAGAATTTCAGAAGATCTGAAGGAAAAGGAGGAAAGTCTGACAGAGGAGATTACGCTAATGTTAAATGTTATAATTGTGGTGAGAAAGGCCACATATCTCCTGATTGCAAGAAGACCAAGAATGACAAAGGCAAAGCTCTTGTCACAAAGCAGAAAAGCTGGACAGACACCTCAGACTCTGAAAGTGAGGAGAACTATGTATTGATGGCAAATGCTGATAAATCAAGTTCTGAGAGCAGTTCTGAAGCTGCTGAAACAAAGGTACCTCAGACTACTTATGCTTTTCATACTGATGATATTGATGAGTTGAGAAGATATCTTAAAACCATGTTTGTTAGTTATAGAGATCAAACTTTAACATGTGAAAGATTAACTTCTGAAAATCTTGCTTTTAAGAAAAGAAATGATTTCTTAGAAAAAGAGTTAGTCATGTTTCATCAAACTCAGCAGGATAGAGATAATGCTTTTTATATTAGGGATGAAGTGCTAAAAATGAATGAATCTCTAAAAACTGAGTTAGAAAAGGAGAGAGAGATTATCAGAACTTGGACTAACTCTGGCAAAACAACTCAAAATTTGCTAAGCAGTGGAAACTGGAAAGAGGGTTTAGGCTATGGAGAAAATGAAAAAGGAACTGTAGAAATTAAGCCTGTTGATAAGCAAAAGCCGAAGTTAAAACCTGTTAAGTTTGTAACTGAAAAATCCGAAAATGAGAAATCAGAAGTTAAAAAGGAATTAGCTTCTGACAAACTAAAACAGGAAAAGACAGCTGAAGTTAACATAGGCTTAATGACGAAGAAGCAGCTTAAGCATAAGCTGAAAGATGTTAAGGATGCAAACAAGGTAAAATCACCTAGGAAAAACAGGAATGGAAAAGAAGGTGTGAATAAAAGCAATAACTATAAATCTGTTCCTGATGCTCCTAGGAAAGCATGTCATAACTGTGGAAGTTCTAACCATCTGGCTTCTTTTTGCAGGAAGAATAAGAATATTAACTCCTTATCTACAAAGTCAGGAGTTAAGAGTCAGTCTGTTAGATACAAACCACAAAATCCTTGTTTTCATTGTGGTAGTTTATGGCATTCCATTTATACTTGTAAGGAATATCATAGTTTGTACTATGATTATTATCAAATAAAACCTTCTTTAAAGAAAGTTTCTGTTGTTCCTTCTAGTATAAGGTCTGATAAGAAAACTGTTAACATAAAATCTGATGTTAAATCCGCTGCAAATGTTAACAAACCTAAAAAGGCCAAAGGATCCAAGCAAGTCTGGGTCCTTAAAACTAATAATTAGTGGTCTTTTTGATTGCAGGGCAACAGAAAAAATATTCTAGTTCTGGACAGTGGATGTTCAGGACATATGACTGGAAATAAGGCCCTGCTATCAGACTTTGTGGAGAAAGCTGGCCCAAGTGTTTCTTATGGAGATGGCAACATTGGAAAAACTTTGGGATATGGCAATATCAATCTTGGGAATGTCATTATTAAAGATGTAGCTCTGGTCTCAGGACTTAAACACAACTTACTGAGTATAAGTCAAATCTGTGACAGAGGTTATCATGTTGATTTCTTTGCAGAACATTGTGAAATAGTTAGTAAATCTAAAGGAAAAATTGTTCTGAAGGGATTCAGGCGTGGTAACATTTATGAAGCTAAGCTTTCAACAAGTTCTGATGGTTCTGCAATCTGTTTAGTGAGTAGAGCCTCAACTGAAGAAAGCTGGAATTGGCACAAGAAACTCTCTCATTTAAACTTCAACAAGATAAATGAACTGATCAAGAAAGATCTTGTGAGAGGACTGCCAAAATCAGTGTTTGTTCCTGATGGTCTTTGTGACTCATGTCAGAAGGCTAAACAAAGAAAATCTTCGTTCAAGAGCAAGACTGAATCATCAATTCTTGAGCCTTACTATCTACTTCATGTTGATCTATTTGGTCCAGTGAATGTCATGTCTATTGCAAAGAAGAAATATGCGTTGGTCATAGCAGATGAGTTCACCAGATACACATGGGTGTATTTCTTGCACACAAAAAGTGAAACTGCATCTATCCTGATTGATCATGTCAAACATCTGGATAAATTGATCAAAGATTCTGTGAAAATTTTGAGGAGTGATAATGGCACTGAATTCAAGAATTTGATAATGGAAGAGTTCTGCAAAAATCATGGAATAAAGCAGGAATTTTCTGCTCCTGGAACTCCACAGCAAAATGGAGTTGTTGAAAGGAAGAATAGAACTCTAATTGAAGCTGCACGAACAATGCTTGAAGAAGCAAAGCTTCCAACCTATTTTTGGGCTGAAGCTGTGCAGACTGCTTGTTTTACTCAAAATGCAACACTCATTAACAAGCATGGAAAAACACCATATGAGATGGTGAAGAACAAGAAGCCAAATCTCAAATACTTTCATGTATTTGGATGTAAGTGTTTTGTTCTCAAGACTCATCCTGAACAGCTATCCAAGTTTGATCTAAAAGCTGATGAGGGAATCTTTGTAGGATATCCACTTTCTACAAAAGCCTTCAGAGTCTATAATTTGAGAACAAAAGTGGTCATGGAATCTATCAATGTCTCTTTTGATAACAAGAAGATCACTGGACTTGAAGATTGCATTGATCATGATAAGCTGAGATTTGAAAATGAAGATTCATATTCTGATACCTCAAGTCCTGACAGTCTAAGTCCTGATACTGTAAATTCTGATGGATTAAACTCTGATGTTATTGAAACTGTGGTGACTACGTCAAAGGAAGATGCACCATTGCAGGGGGAGCATACTCAAGATTTTATCACATCTCAAGAAGCATCAGAACATACATCTGGCTCGTCAAATTCTGATTCGTCAAGTTCTGATAAGCCAAGTACTGACAGTGCTGAAAATCTAAATACTGAAGGATCCAACTCAGAGAGCATAGTTTCAGGGGGAGCATCAGAAAATGAAATCGAAGACAGCATGAATTATGGGGGAGCATCCAGTTCTAGAGAAAATCTTCCATCTGCAAGGAAGTGGACAAAATCACATACACCTGATTTGATAATTGGAAATCCTGAGGCAGGTGTCAGAACTAGAACAGGTACTTCGAATGAATGTCTTTACAATTCTTTTCTCTCTCAGTCTGAGCCAAAGAAAGTGGAAGAAGCTCTTCAAGATGCTGATTGGGTGCAAGCAATGCAGGAAGAGTTGAATGAATTTGAAAGAAACAAAGTCTGGACCTTAGTGCCAAGACCCAAGAATAGATCGGTTGTTGGTACAAAGTGGGTATTCAGAAACAAAACTGACAGTGATGGCATAATTATAAGGAACAAGGCAAGGCTGGTTGCAAAAGGATATTCTCAACAGGAGGGAATTGACTATGATGAAACATTTGCTCCAGTTGCTAGGTTAGAAGCCATAAGGATATTCATGGCTTATGCTGCTCACAAAAAGTTTACTGTCTTTCAAATGGATGTGAAAAGTGCTTTTCTCAATGGAGAATTGGAAGAGGAAGTATATGTTGAACAACCTCCAGGCTTTGTAGATTCCAAACATCCAGATTATGTCTACAGGCTTGATAAAGCACTTTATGGACTTAAGCAAGCTCCTAGAGCATGGTATGAGACTTTAGCTCAGTTTCTTCTGGAAAGTGGATTCAACAGAGGAA